>NC_139225.1:26980746-27333246 GCF_055691185.1 Crinia signifera
TAGTAAGAGCTACTATACTTGGTAAAGTGCTGGGAAATGGCGCCGATGAGTCAATGTAAATGTATCTATCACTCATTCCTTTTTTCTACAAAAATGTAACAGTGTAATTTGCATTAGGTGAAATGAGGGAGATTGCTAGACTAATGAGGGAGAGAGCTGCTATTTCAGGGAGTCTCCTGCAGAATGCAGGAGTGTAGGCAACTATGATGTAAACTCAGGGTTGCCTACCTGACCCTCTCCTTCAGGGAGAAAATGCTCTGTTCCTGGACTTCCCTGGTAATGTATGATTGCCAGCACCTGTGGTGACACCTTTCTTATCAATTACCTAGCTCACCACAGGTGATGGCAATCCTACATTACCAGGGAAGCCCAGGAACAGAGCATTTTCTTTCCTGAAGGAGAGGGTCAGGTAGTCAACCCTGATGTAACCCCTGGCAACGAGCAAGAAACCCTTGACAATGAGCATGTAGGTAAAAAATGATAATTACTGTATGGGTGTTTTGGAAACTTTTTGGCGGGGGTGCAATATTTCTAGTTATGCCACTGCCTACATGTTGTGCCTTCAAAACCATGGGTGAGACAGGTACGGTTTGATGTCACTAGTGATGCCAAACCCAACATGATTCTCATTAAGCTGCTATCTGTCAGCATTCCTGCTCATCTGGCTGCACAGTGCCCGGGTATCTGCGCCCTGCATTATGCATCGCAGGGAGATTTGTCAAGTGGCAATCAGAGATCCCAGCTGTCATCGCACAGCTTACCAGACTCATTACACACTTCCATGTACACAACATCTAACAACCCAGGATTTTGTCTCATTTATTCATTTTTTTTCTTTCACCTTTGTGTTATTCTTAAGCTGCTTCCTGGAGCCTGCGCCATAGACTGCGCCGCTGATCTGCGCTCATTCTACATGCCTGGTGCAATTCTCAGTGGCTGTAATGATGTGTACTCCAGCATTGCCACCATGTGCTGTGGTGTAAAGGGTTAAGCTCATTTTTATAGATGTCTCACTTCTAGGGAAGGAAAATCTCCGGGGGCTCAGACAGGACATTTAAAATTATTTTTTGCCAAATTGCATTTCTTTCCTTTCTCCGCATTTAGCCGGATTTGTTTGAATTCAGATAATTAGCTGGAGCGTCGGTGAGGACCCGGCAGCTGATTTGGTAATAACAGGTTTGCTCTTTGTGGTGTTATAGGAAATGATATGTAGTTATATATCTGGAAGTGTGACCAGACTCTGCCGTGGCGCATCATTTGCTACACTTGTCTTTATGCCACTGCCACCTCCGATTTCTAGGGAACCATCTTCTCTCGCATAAGGATTCCAATCAATTGAAAGCAAAAAGGGCAACTATGAGGCTCTCGGTGCAGATAACTTAGTATTTGTGCGCTGCAGGTGGGGCAGATGTATATTGTGCAGAGAGTAACATGCTGCGCTCCATGATGATGATACTAACCCAGATATAGGTGACCTCACCTGTCTTCTCCATGATCCACCAGGTAGACTTTATGCTTTTCATGGGAGGCCACCAGTCCACCTTCCTCCAGGCCCATGTCTTCTCCCTGAGATCGGAAGAGGGTTCCATCTTCATCACCATGCATCTGATGGACAACATGGTAAAACGACCGGTGACCAGCTCCCTCCGGAGACTTGTCTTCCAGCTGGACCGCTGTCTCCTTTCCCCTGCAGGCACCAGCCGGCCTCTCTCTACTGGACTTAGACCAGGATCCTCCATATTCTACACCAAGGGCCAGGAGGTTCCAACTGTTACATGCCACTGAGCGGAGAGCTGCAAGACACAACACTGCAGAGGTAAGTCGCTGTGGTATCTGTAAGGTATCTATAAACCCAGCACCACGTGACAATGAGCAGGACATGTGACAGAAATATGGTGGCTTAACAATGAGCAAGTACCATGAGGGAAGGGGGGGGGGGGGGCTGGGCGCTATCTCTGCACCATTTACTGTACAACTGCCTACAGCACAGCGCGTTAACTACATGTCTCTACACCATATACATCTGCCTCACCTGCAGCACAGCATGCTAACTATTTCTCTCTGCGCCATACACATCTGCCTCACCTACAGCGCAGCATGGTAACTGGTACTTGTGGATTATCACAGCTCCCACGATGGCCATCGTACACGAAAAAATCGCATCGCATGCGATTTTGACAAAAACAGCAAAAATCGGCAAAAATCGCATCGCATGCCATCGCATGCCACTATATATGGCATGCGATGGGAGCCGTGATAATCCACAAGTACCTGGTAACTATCTCTGCACAGTGTACATGCATGGTAATTCTCCGCACCCTATCAATCTGCCCCACCTGCAGCACAGCATGGTTTCATCCAGATGAAAACTGACCAGCTCCTTTGTGCTCCCAGCTCTGAAGGGCTGTGCAGCTCCACTACTTTTAGATGAACCATAGGGACAGCCATCAAAGAGTAATTAATGTTTAACAAGCATCAAGGGTCATCCCTGCAGTAGGAGGCGATGGGTGTGCAACTGGGGGTGGGGCTAAGTGGTTGGCCAATCAGGGAAAGGATAGGAATGAAAACATTCCTGGGTGCTGGGCTGCACCTTATTCATTGGGGTAACTGACAAATAGGGAAAAGGACATGGTGTTGTTACAGCGCTGTTCCTATATTCCTGAATGTTAGATACCATCATTATTATTTTGTACGTTAATATTTATTGCACCTGAGGATTTGAAATTGCAAAAACTTCCTACTTTCAGGGATCAGTGGGTAAGTGCACCACCTGGGAAACTTCTTGAAAATGTTTGCATATCTTTATGATCAATAGTACACGCATAAAGGCATACCACCCAACGGGATACGGTCATTAGGTCTACAGCAACTAGGTCGTCAGACAACAAGGTAGACAAGGTCCACAGGTCATTAGGTCGACACAAGCATTAGGTCGACATGGGCAAGGTCAACAGTCAAAAGGTCAACATGGGGTTTTTCACTGTTTTTTTTTGAGCCAACGTGCCGACAGGTGGTATTTCATGCCCTACCATCCACTAGGGTGTGGTGGGAGAATAAAATAGTGTGCCTGAAGCATGGCGAGAGCAGCGAGCGATGCGAGGGGATGCGGTGCACTTCAAACTGTGTCCATGCCGAGTATGTTGACATTCGGGTCAAAAAACAATGAAAAAACCCTTGTTGACATTTTGACTATCGACCTTGTCCATGTCAACCTTATGCTTGTGTCTACCTAATATCCTGTAAACATTGACCCATGTTGACCTTGCTACCTGTTGACCTAGTGGTGACAACCCAATGCTTGTCGACCTATTTGTTGTAGACCTAACAACCCACACCCTCCCAACATCTGCAGGGGGGGACTCAATGCTCTTCTTCTGGACTTCCCTCTTAATTTAAGTTTGCAATCACCTGTTTTAAACAGGTTCATTGAGAAGGAAATGTTTTCCACCACAGATGATGGCAATTATAAGAGGAAAGTCCAGGAACAGAGCATCGTGTCCCTCCTGGAGAGGGTCATGTTGGGAGGTATGTAAAGGTGATTAATACCCCTTTCACCTTACCTCCCAACAGACCGATTACCGCGGGAATGTCCCGGTTTTCGGGGGACATTCCTGCGTCCCTCCCGCGGTCGGCAGTGTCCCGTGGCGAGGGGGGCTGTTGGGAGTCCCCCTGTCGGCTGCTGAGCAGCGGGGAATAAACGCTGTGCGCATGTGCACAGGGTCTATTCCCGCAGCCGGGGGGCTGGGGGGCATAGCTAGAGGCTCACAGAGCCTCTGGGTCATGCCCCCATAGCGTCAAAACAGTTGAAATGGAGTTTTGAAGTCAGCCAGCCACTGAACCTGTGTAATTAATGTGTCCGAAATTAAAGGGATGAGGTGGTCACCCTACTTTTACTCAGGTGTAGTATAGTAGATCTATACTATGATGATTCCCCACGTTTAACTTGAAAAAGTTATTGAGAAGTTCCAGCAGCACCCTACATGTGTTCTGCAACGCTCTGCGCACTGCAGAACATTATGCGCTTTGCCCTCAGAGGGGTTTTCTTCTAATAAATGGAATTCTTACATTAATAAACCATCTCTCAGAGTTAAATTAATTAAGCCATCCATTAAATTAATTACCTATATGACAAATGCAAATGTTTCACCCAATTAGAATTTAGCCCGAGTGCCATTAATATCATTATAGATCACAGTTCAGTCTTGTGTTATGTCGGATTGACGAAATTAACCCCTCGAGAACCGATGTATCATGAAATGTACCTTTGCCCTTCTCACTTCCTGTCACTAGCTACGGAACTACTGGTATGCAGTCAGTGGGTAGACAATGTCTAGGTCGAAAGTCACCGTCGACAGCTAAAAGGATGTCATACCGTAGGTCGACACTGCCTAAAGGTTGACACAAGTGTATGGGCAACAGTCAAAAGGTCGACTGGAGTTTTTCATGATTTTTTTTTAATTTTTGCATAATTTACTACCCAAGTGGGCATAAAGTGGTGGAAAAAACCAGTGTGCCGAGGGCAATGTGCCCAAGTGAGCAGTGCGAGGGTACGCGGTACGTATATATGGTGCCAATGTCGACGTACGATTACATAAACACTAAAAAATCATGAAAAACTCACATTTCGACCTTTTGGCATACCTTGGTATGTCAAACCTTTTTTTCAGTGTCAACTTTATTTGGGGGCGATGGTTTATACACAGCAGGGGTTATAGATTAACTGTAAAGGTGCCCACACACTAGAACGATTTTTGGGCCGATTGGCCGATTTTCGATAATCGGTCGAAAATCGGCCGATGCTCGCTCCCGTGGATCTTTTGCTAAATCTTCTGATCTTACGTGCTGCACAAAAGATCAGAAGATTTAACAAAAGATCCATAGGAACGCACATGGGATCTTAAGAAAAATCTTTGGTAAAGATGTGCGCTTGCCTGAAATCTTTTGTCCATATCGGACAAAAGATTTGAAGGCTAATGCGGGGTACACACCAGGACGACCCGCTCACGATGACGAGGGGGGGCACGACCCGCTCACGATGTGCACCGTGAGCGGGTCCGATCCGATGGCGACCCGCACCCGCCTGTATGGTCGTCATTGAGATCCTACCTGCAGCAGGTAGGATCTCAATAACGACCGACCGACCCGCGGGACCGCGCATCGGATCGGGATCGGTCCACAGCAGGACAGAAAAGGGCCCAATCAGCACACAATCTACATCCAATTGGTCGGAATTGGATCGAGATTGTGGGGATCGGGCCCTAGATCGCAGATCTTTCTAGTGTGTGGGCACCTTAAGACTCTTATGAAGACGGTGGTTAATTAGGGGACTCTTCATAGGTGACCAGATCAGCCTCTACATAGCCATGTACTCTATGGGTGTTGCTAAAACGGGTGGAAGGGTTCCCATTGCTATGGGGTGCAGGGGCTTGGGATCCTGGTTAAATTGTGGGACGCGGTGCACTTTAACCTGTTTCCATGTTGACTGTGTTGACATTCAGGGGGGAAAAGTGAAAAACCCCATGTTGACCTTTTGACTGTCGACCTATACCATGTCGACCTAACGCTTGTGTCAACCTAAGCACCTGTCGACCTTGTCCCATGTCAACCTAGACCCCTGTTGACTTTGCTGTATGTCGACCATCTTTCGGTCAACCCAATGATCCCATTCCCTGACCAGAAACATAGATATTACTATATATAAGATTTGGTGGCTCCCTCTGATCTGTGAGCTACAGGACCGGCTTCCATGTGTGCATCACCCCCACACCCAAACGGCAAATGTTGTTTGTGGGCTGGTAAAAGCCCCCACAGTGAAGAGCACTAGGGAAATGCCATGGGGGGGGGGGGGGGGAGGGGGAGTCAGCTGGCATCCGGAGCACTGGCACTTCCTGCCACACATCCTTCCGCCTCCAGAGTCATATACAATGAGCACTGCATTACTGACTACGTTCTGTGCTATGGCGTTAGTCTGTACACCAGAGGTGCACCCGCTTTGTCCAACCAACAGCGAAATGCCTAATGCTAGGAATAGATTTTACGAGATACGGCCGCTAGGTCGACACTATGAAAGTGGACATACATTGGGTTGACCACTAAAGGTTGACAATGGGAAGATCGACAATCAAAAAGGTCGACGTGAGGTTTTTTCCTGTTTTTTTTTTTTTTTCAAAATAAGCGGTGTTTCACACCGTACCATCCACTAGGGCGTGGTGGAAGAATGTAATAGTGTGCTGAGCGCAGCGGTACACTGATACGGTGTCCATATCGACTAAAGCTGGCCATACATCTACAGATCAATTGTCAGATCTGGCTGGTTGGAACAAAAACCTGGTAATATCTGAGTGACAGTTTTTGGCAGTTTTCCAGCATTTCAAAAAAGGTGACATGGTCAACTGTCATTTACTCTCATCCATTACCAGGATTTTGTTCCCACCAGCACGATCTGTAGATGTATGACCAGCTTTACTCGGGACAAAAAAAACAACTCATGTCATCTTTTTTGAGTCGACCTTTCCAGTATCAAGCTAATCCTTGTGTCAATCTTCCGACCCTAGCCACATCGACCTATTTTATGTGTTGACCTAAGCCCTGTTGACCTTTAGTTGTCGACGCAAGGCATGCCGACCCTATGACCCATACCCTATTTTAGGATCCTCGGCTGATAAATGCAGATTCAGACGGGCGGTGTCTCAGCCGTACACTGTATATCGCTGGTGCTTTGGGACTGAAGGGGTTAACAGAGGCTTCCCGCTGGGCTGATCGTGTCGGCACATAAAGTCTAAATGACTGCTGGATCTGGCGCCAGTGGGGTTAAATGTCCGAACCCTCATTCATAAATGATGTGATCCCTGTGATAAATGAATGGCTCCCACTGAACAGCAGATATTGGATTTTCACATCAATAAACCATTCGCAGAGCTGTAATAATTGAAGAATAATTTGGTAATATTGCATTATATTTTTAGCAGAAAGGGGACAGAGGGGACGGAACATTCTGGTAGTCTTAAATCTGCAGCTAGGGTGGTGCGAGACGCGTGTCCCTTCCAGGGTGCAATGCCGAGGGTGGCGCTCATGCGGGATTAATTGCCTTATTTTATGATTTTCAATTAGTATGAATAGGATTCATACTCTAGGGGGGGGGGGGGGGGGGGAATCTTAGAATGCACACCCGATTTACATGAGGTGCTATCATGCTGGGACTTGTAGTTCTGCAAAGAAAGACATGTGGTGCAGATGCACACTCCATATTATTAATCAAAAATCAATCAATAATAGAGGTTCTTGGTATATTCATTGGCCAAGAAATATTTGCCCACCAACCAGCTTCACGGTAACCTCATTTCTGGTGGGTCCCTAATACTAAGAATCTGGGGCGCGGAACCCCAAAAAGGCCAGCATAAGCCAGTCACCCCAGGGCAGCACACAAGTGAAAAACTAAGCTAGAAATGTGTGTTAATAAGAAAGAAGCAGGAGCTAGAGGTTAAAAAGTGTAGTGCTAGGAAGTATAATATTAGTGAAAATAAATAGTGCTAAATAAATGTTAGGGTGTGCCACCCTGAAAGCAACTCGGCTACACCAACTCAAGGGGAGCCGCGCCCCAAATCCATCTCCAAGACTAGTAAATAGTGTAAATTTTTAGGTCTTACCTTCATTGCGCCCTCAGTTTGCAGTCTGTGGCTACCAGGGACCAAACTGGTGAACTAATGTTCAGATCAGGTGGGCGGGGTGCTACTCTAAGTTGAAGGAGTCCCAACCTTCAGGTGTACAGGTGTACACAATGTTAGCTTAGGGGGGGGGGGGGAATCTTAGAATGCACACCCGATTTACATGAGGTGCTATCATGCTGGGACTTGTAGTTCTGCAAAGAAAGACATGTGGTGCAGATGCACACCCTAACATTTATTTAGCACTATTTATTTTCACTAATATTATACTTCCTAGCACTGCACTTTTTAACCTCTAGCTTCTGCTTCTTTCTTATTAACACACATTTCTAGCTTAGTTTTTCACTTGTGTGCTGCCCTGGGGTGACTGGCTTATGCTGGCCTTTTTGGGGTTCCGCGCCCCAGATTCTTAGTATTAGGGACCCACCAGAAATGAGGTTACCGTGAAGCTGGTTGGTGGGCAAATATTTCTTGGCCAATGAATATACCAAGAACCTCTATTATTGATTGATTTTTGATTAATAATATGGAGTGTGCATCTGCACCACATGTCTTTCTTTGCAGGATTCATACTCTGTCTATGCTACCGGGGCGGAACATTTGGGGGGCAGCCTGGTCTGTTGCAGCACCCGTTTGGGAAGGGGGTAGTCTAGGGGGGTTTGGTTGGAGCCAGACAGAGGTACATTTTACTAATCTAAGTTTTATCGAAAATGTGTTGTTGCAATGGGCAACCTATAAGATTATATCTAGTATCTTCTAGAAGGCGCTAAATACATAAAGGGGTTGCTATGGGAAACCAATCAGTTTCTACTTCTTGGGGGGTTTTCTGGTTGGTTTGCAAAAGCAAATGCCTTCTTTATAGCACAAAACCATGCTGCACTGCAGATGGGGCAGATGTAACAGGTGCAGAGAGAGTTACATTTCAGTGAGTTATTTTGTTTCTGTGCAGGGTAAAAACTGGCTGCTTTATTCTTACGCTGCAATTTAGATTTCAGTTTGAGCACACCCCACCCAAATGTAACTCCCTCTGCACATGTTACATCTGCCCCACCTGCAGTGCAGCATGGTTTTGTCCATTAAAGAAGGAATTTGCTTTTGCCAACCAACCAGAATAACCCCCAAGAAGTAGAATCTGATTGGTTGCCCATAGCAACATCACATCTGGTGATCTTAGTAAATACGCCATGCCTGCCCAGTTATAACACAATGTAAGCTCATACATATTACATGGAGATCCCATACATGTCAACATCATCTAGGCCAGTGATAACTAACCTTGACACTCCAGCTGTTGTTGAACTACACATCCCATCATGCCCTGCATGAGTTTTACTATTTTGACCATGCTAAAAGTTATGCAGGGCATGCTGGGATGTGTAGTTCAACAACAGCTGGAGTGTCAAGGTTAGCTATCACTGATCTAGACCCTGCTTGCCATGGAACACTAGATTACATGTGGCATGGAAACCCCCCTGCTTACCGTACTCCACCGAGCTCTTGGTTTCCTTCCACTGGGACGGACAGAGCTTCTTCATCATGATGGACGGCAATGTCTTCAGCACTGGGCACTCGGGCGATGACCCCGGCACTGGGCACTCGGGCGATGACCCCGGCACTGGGCACTCGGGCGATGACCCCGGCACTGGGCACTCGGGCGATGACCCCGGCACTGGGCACTCGGGCGATGACCCCAGCACTGGGCACTCAGGCTAGGCTAAGGAGGATGTATCACAAGTCACAGCCCAAATCCTGTTCCCAGGAGGAAAAGGAAAGTTCCCTTTTAACCCTTTCATAGCACCAAATTGGAAATCCCAGTCTCTGACACTCTCATGTCATATTCCATTCAGCGACTTATATCGCCATGGTAGTCTGTGGCGATGTACAATCAGAGAACCCAGGACCATGACATCTTCTTCTGGGTGTGGATCAGCTCACAAAGTCTAGGTCGCACGCAAAAGGGCGACACTTACAAAAGGTCAAGACAAGCAAAAGGTTGACATGGACGAGGTTGACACATGAAAGGGTTGACATAGGTTTTTTCACTTTTGTGTGTCATTGTGGACACCGGAGCACCCTGACCCCCAATTAGTGTCCACATCGATGTTTGAAGTATAAAAAAAAGTAAAAAAAAAAAATGGAAAGAATCGTGAAAAACTGATTGGTTGCTATGGGTAACATCCCATTTTCAATAGAACTCTCATCTTAGTAAATAAAGCCCCGAGAAGCTGTTTAGATGCTCCAATAGCAACACAGGGGTACACAGACTATTGGGAGGCTGGACAAACCAGCCAATCTCTTATATATTTGGCTACATCTGTCACTCAAAGTGTGTGAGTGTGTGTATAACGCTGGGTGGAGCCTCTGACTCACATGACAGAGAACCAGCCCAGTGAGCCCACAGTGCCAGACACCCTCTGCCTCCCCATGTTGCCCAGGAACCTACTCCACAGCCACCAAGTGAGCGCTGCCCCCCCCTCCCACGGTTCGCGGCACCCCCCCATGACCCCCCCTCCCGCGATTCGCGGCAAAACACAACCCCCGCGATTCGCCCCCCTCCCCCGCGATTCGCGGCAACCCTCACGACCCCCCCTCCAGCGATTCAAAGGCAAAACACACAGCCCCGCGACCCCCCCTCCCGCGATTCGCGGCCCCCCCGCGACCCCCTGTCCCACGATTCGCGGCAACCCCACCCCGTGACCCCCCCTCCCGGGATTCGCGGACACCCCCCACCTCCCCCCCCCGCGACTCACGGCAACCCCAGGATTAAATGGCACATGCAAAATTAAATTTTTAATTAAACAAAACAATACACACCCCCTTCCACATCATATGCTGGGATGCAGTTAAAATCCCGGCGGTCGGAAACCCGGCGTTCAGAATCCCGACGCCGGAATCCCGACCGCCGAAATGCCGACACATTCTCCCTCCAGGGGTGTCCACGACACCCCTGGAGGGAGAATAAATTAGTGTGCCGAGCGTAGCGAGGCACCGGGCCCGCTGCGTGGCTAGCCCAGCGAGCCCGCAAGGGGGGGCGATCCACGTCCCCCCCTTGTCGGCATTTCGGCTGTCGGGATTCCGGCGTCGGGATTCTGAACGCCGGGATCCCGACCGCCGGGATTCAATACTGAATCCCATATGCTCTCTATTTAACACATTTCACCTATAACTCAAGTTGTAATACAGGCATCTTTCACACAATTCTAACCATATTTCTCACAATACAAACGTTCACAAATTAAGGGGGCGCAGCCCCTCACAACGGTGTGAAGAGCGCCCGTAGGGCGCGATGAATCACCTAGTTATAGAATGTATCCCATATTGATGATATCTAGATCGATAATGACTTGGTCGACCAGTAAGTTTTGACCGCGACTAGTTAGACGGCTAAAAAAGATTGGCATACAAGCTAGCCCTGAACTGGCGAAGCAGCCGCGGCCATTTAACGCATAGTTGGCTGTTAAGACATCGCCTCGGCCGCTAATTACTGGGGGGGATTGCAGAGGACAGCCCCGCTGAGTGTTACTCGGTGGGCTGTCCCTAGCGCACATTGGGTGCGCTATTAATACATGTCAAAAAACATAATCCCCCCAGTTGACCAGCGTTAAGTGCAGAAATGCATCATACATAGTTCATACATCTGCCTCAATGACTACTAGGTGGCCTGTGCAAAAATATCGCATGGGAATAAAACACAAATCATTTTACAGTGAGGTTGGTGGTTTGAAGCAGGATGAAAGAAGAACCGGTTTATTGCGACGAACCAGCCCAAACTCAACTTGCGAACGGCCTGCGATCTCAGGCTAAGCAGATACTTTCCCTAAATCTTTCCCGCATCAGCTGGGTGCTAAAAGTCGACCTCTTCATTAGAGCTGACCATCGTTCTTCCTAATTCTACACTGGACCATCCTACGCTTCTCCAATCCACCCTCCAACTGTTTGCTCATCCACTTAGCATGTGCGCTCTACCGAGCAGGGCCCTTCTTCCTCATGTTCCTCCCTATCTAGTGCTTTTTGGGCCAGATGTACTAAGCTTTGAGAAGTGAGAAAGTGGAGAGTGATAAATGACCAACCCATCGTCTCCTGTCATTTTTTTCAAACATGGCAGTGCGCACTCTACCGAGGGTCCAGCCCTTGATACCTCCTGTTACAGCAGCCCATGAGGACAGTGTCGAGTGGTATCTTGGAAAGGGTCATGTTGGAGACTCTGCTCACCTGGTGCAGGACTCACTCTGCCACGTACTTTCCCGGACTCTACGGTGTAGTACCCAGCTAATACAATGCTGCCTGCGGCTGACGCACCCTTGTACAATCAGGACCCCTGGGTACAGCCTCATTCCCAGAGTCCTTTGTGGAGCAAGCGTAATGTAAGGGAATTACCCTACGGTATATGCTGAACATGTGTTATTAATATCGGGGATTTATTGCCAACATCATTCCATAGGATTTATTGACCATTATGATACAAGTGTCAGATTATTTTACCTCCTAACAAGATGTAACTCAAGGGCCGATTCAGGATGGCTCGAAGCAATCCGAATTTGGTCGCAGCCCTGACTGTCAGGGTTTGTGCATGCCAAGATGGTAGAAGGAATTCATGCCTAGGAATGCACAAGAGCGTGTATAGGCCCATTGGCATAGGTTGCACCCAGGCCCCAGACTGGCAATGTTGACTAAAGGTGGCCATACACACGCAGATTTATCTTCAGATCTGGCTGGTTGGAACAAAAACATGGTTATGGATGAGAGCAAATGACAGTTGACCATTTGATTGGAAATTCTGGAAAACTGACAAACTGTCACTCATCCATAACCGTGTTTTTGTTCCAACCAGCCAGATCTGAAGATAAATCTCACTAGTGTGTGGGCACCTTAAAACTGACCCAACAGCTATTTGGCACTGTGCATGTTGCCCCACTATGGATCAGCAGTAGCACCCAACAGTCAGAACCATGTGACTAACAGAGCCCCCACCGGTGGCATGGCAATAAAGGCCAGTTCTGCTCCCAGCTCAGCCATGTGTAGGAGATAATTAGAGGCAGGACTCGGATATGACGGTTTTCAGCGCAGAGATTTCGGCTTCCGCATCAGTTTCTACACACGGACTCCAGGATAGATCCCCACCGATCCCCCCTCCTGCTATTCCCCAGGTGTAAGTAAACAGCAGAATTTATAGGCCTGTATTTTAAATTAAATAAAATATTCCTCCCTGCCATGCCTGGTGGTAGGGCTGAGCAGCGCATACCTACAGACAATACCGGATTCCGCACAGACGACAGGAACAGCCCCCCCGGGACACGTTTTAGCAAATACTTTGGAAAAGCTTTTAGCGATGCATCTACTGAAACCTTTTAATGGGTCACGGGGAAAGAAACAAGCAGGACTCGTTCTATGCCACAGACACACATAGCGAATCCTCCGTCACTTATGGGTAGATCAAATGCCCTTGCAGTGGTGCATACCTCACACGAGGCGCAGGAAAAAGCCTACAGCAATGAGGATGATGGGCATTAGAATCTCTGCGCAAGGCATTACGCTGCCCCACTGGGCTGGGGTAGATTGTACTTCCATTAATATTATCTACAAGAGAATGTTGACGTGGTTGTAATGTCAAAATGCTTGGCATGTCGGCATGGACGTGTTGACACTGACGGAATGGCGACAAAACACCCTATCATTGTGTGCCCTGGAAGACACCTCTGAGCCTGTACTTTCTTTCTGTTCAGGAAGGAGGTCACACCGGGCTAACCCTCCATTTCGGCTGTTCAGGGCGGAGCAGCACAGAGTATATCAGGAGATGAGAGATGCATTAGTAAGGCATACCTGCCAACACCTGAAGCAGTAAAGAGGGATCATCCACACGCACACCACCAATGTGACATGATATAGGCAGCAAGAAGCCACAGACTGAGAGTTATAGTGGGAGGAGCAGGGCCCCAGCAGCACAGAGTATATAAGGAGATGAGGGATGGGTCCGTGATGACAGGGCTGCATGTGACAGTGACATGATGTGAGGAGGGGAATGGAGGCAGCAGGAAGCCACAGACTGAGAGTTATATAGTGGGAGAAGCAGGGTCTCCAGCAGCACAGAGTATATCAGGAGATGAGTGATGGGTCAGTGACATGATGTGAGCAGTGGAATAGGGGCAGCAGGAAGCCACAGACAGAGTTATATAGTGGGAGGAGCAGGGTCCCCAGCAGCACAGAGTATATCAGGAGATGAGTGATGGGTCAGTTTTGACAGGGCAGCATGTGACAGGGGCACTGACATGATGGGAGGAAGCGTATGGGGGCAGCAGGAAGGTTATATAGTGGGAGGAGCAGGGTCCCCAGCAGCACAGAGTATATCAGGAGATGAGTGATGGGTCAGTGATGACAGGGCTGCATGTGACCGGGGCAGTGACATGATGTGAGGAAGCGTATGGGGGCAGCAGAGAGGTTATATATTGGGAGGAGCATTGTCCCCAGCAGCACAGAGTATATCAGGAGATGAGTCCATTATGACAGGGCTGCATGTGACAGAGGCAGTGACATCATGTGAGGAATTTGTTAACTTTGAGTATTTCCACCTCAAATGGTAATTTGAAAACAATTCTTCCATTTGTTTCATCTTCCGACTATGGTTATAATACAATATAATACACTTACTGTTATTAAGTCTACAAATATAGAACATTAGTGATCTTTATAGCTCATAGAAGCAGAAATGTTCAAATCGAAGGTTACACCACAGCTCACGGAGGGGTAGATGTATGAAGCAGTGATAAGGGAGAAGTCAGTCACAGAAGGGGCCCATGGCAACCAATCAGCACTGCAGTAACATCTATCATTTGAATAATATAACACTATACAGAGCAGCTGATTGGTTGCCACAAACCACTTCTCCTACCTTATAACTGCTCCATACATCTACCCCAGTATATGCAGGCATTACTGTAATCCAGTCACTACCTAGAACAGGCATGTCCAAACTACGGCCCCCCAGCTGTTGTGAAACTACACATCCCAGCATGCCTTGCAATCATTTTAGCATTCCCTAATAGCAAACTGTGGCAAGGCATGATGGGAATTGTAGTTTCACAACATCTGGAGGGCCATAGTTTGGACATGCCTGCCATAGAGCATGCATCAGGCAGCAGCCACCAATGACCCCCCCCAGAATTCTCAGCACCAGCCCATACACACACACACATGACCCCGCATACCAGCCACTGGACAGATCACATCAACACATATTTAAAGACTTTTATTGTTTTACTGAAATCAAAAACAGGAAACCAAGAGTGAGGGTTGGCAATGGTCCATGGGTGTCGGGTGAAATCAGGGATGGGGGCAGTTAAAAATGAGAGAATGTAGGGGGAAAAAAAACAAACAAAAAATAAAAATAAAAAAACACACAAAACAGAAGTATTAAAAATAACTAAGAAAAAAACCCATTGGAAAAAAAAAATAAAACTATAAAGAAAAACTAAAAATAAACAAAAAAAATAAAAAAAAGAAGAAAGAAACCACCCCCCCCCCCCCCCCCAAAAAAAAACAATTGCAGCCAGATTAAAAAGGAAATCAGGGGAGCTAAACAAAAAGAAAAGGTTTTATTCACACTATTGTACTTCTAACAATTTTTTATTTAAAAAAAAAAGGTCTGTTTCTGGTACTTTATTCTAAAATCAGACTTTTTTATGGTACAATTGTTAACACATCTGTTCAGTATATAAATCAGGAGTTTCAGCACCTTTTTTTTTTTCTCTAGAACTTCCAAAACTTTGTCGTAAAAATTGTCGTAGGAATTCATGTTGTCGTGGCATGGAAAATACAAGGTGTCCCTCATGCCATCAGTCATCGGTAATGGAAATCGTAGAGTAGGTGGTCTTCTCTGCCGAGCCGCAAGTGAACAAAGGGATCGAGAATGTCTATGTATATGTGACCAGCTTAATCAAGAGAATAGTTGCCATCTTATTGCAATTATCTGTATCTGCTCTTACCAGAACGTAGCCGCAGCGACTAGGCCACAGCCAAATTTTACGGCACAGGCAATGAGCATGGAAAGTTTCTGGTACAAACCATGTCCGAAGGGTAAAATACACTCTCCGTGCTATCGGAGACCAGCGAAAAAATCTAAGTTTCTAATTTTTGTTCTTTTACATCTTTAAAAGAAAACCGTTCGTTAACGTTTCCAGTTAATCAACTTCCCAATTAAGAAAACAATATTTTAATGTGCTTTCATTAGAAATGATTGACCGTCCATGAGATAAACCGATAAAACAAATGGTGCACAGATGTGAGGACCGTATCGCAGATATTATGGGCCGCAGAGGAGGCTGGACCACACCGGTCAGCACGTATGAAAGTTTGACACAAATTATGCTACGTTACAGAATTTAACATTTTTTTTCCTAACGGGGAAGTGATCGGTGTAAATTCAAAGATCGGTGACAACGTCTTAAAACATAACTATTATTATGTGCTATGCATTACTGTTGCTGGTGTTGCATTTGGCCGGTGAGAGGGCATTGGCGGACAACCGAGAGTCGTCCCGTAAAAGGCGCCCAAATCGCTGCTACCTGAAAAAATGGCTATTTTTTGTTTTGTTTTTGTGATTCGGACTGTAGGAATTGCGCCTACATTGTTACCTGGAGACGGGAGGATGCTACGATATATTAACCACAACAGTTGGAGAGTCAAAAGCGGACTAGGTTTAAGGCATGCCGCAAAATGGTCTGGCAGCATCTGGATAGTTACGCCTGCCATATACGCACAATGCTTAAGTGATCCGGAGCTTCCCAACAAACCGCTTGGATTTACGGCACAACCTTATACCGCAACACATCCCCAGGGCTGGACATTACCCCCGCATGGCACGCTCTTCCTAGGCCACAGATGCAACCGAACACCACTCTAAGACTAGATCTGAACTCTAATTAGAATAATTCCGACTCATGATATCCAGCCACTGTGAAACTGCGAACCGTAAGGGATCAAAACCAAATTCTCCAAAATGGCATTAAAGAACTTGGGGTCATTCGTAAAAGGGCAACTATTAAAGGTTCTGGGCCTTAAAGGTGAATGTGAGGCCAAGATAGAGTCTCTACATTTGAGCCGCAGGTAAAAGCAATCCTTCTTTTATAATTGTCTCTTCCGGGAAACGGTTAAGAAAACAAAAAAAAAAACGGCAACAGAATTTGTTTCTCTTTTGCTGGTCAATCTCCGCTTTGCCCCGTGGCAGAACAGGAGGAGAAGTCCGTGCGTTCCATTTCACTTGCCCGAGTCCTGCATGTGCAATGGAGGATTAATACAATTCTTTCCCCCTGTTCGGGGGGGGGGGGGGGGGGGGTTTGAACACTTTCACACGTTAACTCCTTCGCTGCCAGGACTGCCCGGCGGATTGCTCTGACAGGAGACGGGGTTACATTAGTCCGTGATTGCTTTAAAAATAAGAAAACAAAAATGTCTCCGGGAGACTCTGCTGTCAGATGTTTACGTCCCATCGGAATTTTTTTTTTTTTGTATTTGTTTTTTTCTTTAAAAAAGGGGAACAATGTCTTTAGGAACCTCAGCATTTGTTGGCAGCAGAGGGTCCAAGTTCCTTCTTGTTGTTATTTCACACTGGTCATAAAAAGGGGGTCGTGTGGGGGGGAGGCAACAAAACGAAACAGAAAAAGAGGAGGTGGGGTGGGGGAACGGGGGTTTCACGTGGCTCTCTCAACAAGGGCTGAACACCTCAGCAGAACTCGTGTCTGGTAGCCCGTTCTCCTGGGGTGCTTCGGTTGGGGTAGCAGGCTGGCACTGGGGGACGGTTTTCACCACTGAATGTTTACATTTGGGAGATCCGCAACGACAGCTGAACAGCTTGTTCTTAATGTCCCAGAAACGTTCACCATAATCGAACCTGCAAGAGGAAACCCTTGTTTAGGTTGGAGAAGAGCAATCCTATTGTTAAATCAAGTACAAATAACGATCAAGCCATCAACGTGTGGATAGTTACAGTCTTCGGCTTTACAGTTAAAACCGCATCCTCCCTCCTGTTGTAATAATCTACCAGATCTGGATGTGCCCCCCAGCAGCCAATGAACACTCTACATACAGTATATGCTCTTGGAGAACTCGGAGGGAGCATAGAGGAGACCGTACAAGTGCCAGCTCTTTGCACCTATATCTATATGTTCTATCAATCTTTTATGTAATCAAAACTAGAACCATTGCCAAGGTTCTAATGCAGGGCAAAGGTCGTTACCATCTGGTGACCGATGGAATCCTGCCGGAGGCATTCGGCTGCCACATATTACTATAGACAAACCATGGCGGAAAACTGAACTCTCCCCCAAGAGTATAGACGAAATGACTATATATCTCCTCATTAATGTTATAGATTCAAAGTAATTGGGCAATATGGTCGATATTCAATAACCTCCAATCAATGATCGGGGGCAATTGTCTTGCCAGGGGGCTAATCTATTTTCCCCAATTAGCCTGCAGCTTATCAGGGATTTCCTTTCACCTGCCTCCTGCAGGGCAAAGCAAAATCTCTGAAAACACTGAAAAGCGATTTTTTTTTTATTACAGCCATTGACACAAAAGAGAAACGGGGAAACATCGGGTAGATACCCCCGATGATTTGAATCTCGCCTTATGTGAGGGACACTGCTTATACATGAGCTCATATTGACATGTCATTCCCACTGAGATCCCTCCGAGCCACCTAGGGGTGTCTAAAGCAAGAGGTGCTCACCCAATCTCCTCTCCTGCCTGGATTTGTCGGCTGCTGAAGAAAGCGATACGGGGGAAACGCAAGTCTTGGTGAGACATAAAGACCCGGACGGGGAGCAGGTTGGGCTCACAGAGGTGGTTGATGAAGCGACTGATGTTGCCGTAGAACCGCGCATCGATGCAGTAAACCTCTCCGTCCTGCGGTCAAAAAGCAGCCATTAATAAAATGAAGAAATGGAGTAGCGTTACATATTATGTCACAGATGAAAGAACCAGGATGTGCCAAGATGCAGAAGTAATCGTCACAGCCCATGCCGTCAGAGTAATCTCATTATCAGTAACTGGAAGAAGAACGAGCTGGAAGCCACGTGGTATTCCGTTCATCCCACAATACTTTGCGGACAACAAACGCCAAGCCTGGCAGGCTCACTTTTACACCGCCCCCGTTACCCCATACTGCTTTAGTTTAATGCACTATTGAGGGCCCAATGTAAAAACCTAAAAATAACAGACACTGAGACAGAGAGCCTGAAGCGGTGTATACATGGGAGCGAACACAGCACATATCGCTGAACGACCATATTGCCAGTGATTTCATGTAGTGTGGGAGATAAATCGCCGGGAGCGCGCTCCCGCTGACAGCCCTCCATGGTCGCAGGAGCATGCTCCTCCGAATATGGCTAAAAATCGCTGGTGCACAATACACTGTACACCAGCGATTTCTAGTCAAAATGAGACAGAATTAGACAGAATAGCTTGCAATTTTCAGCCAAGATCGCTGGTCGCTGATGAAAACTGTACACTGAGCAATATATTGCTGAGTGATTTTAAGCCAAAATAGCTCAGCGTCCAAATCACACCGTGTGTACACAGCTGAAGAGAGACAAAGTAGACATTTAATTATTTATTAACAGTTTCTTATATAGCGCACACATATTCCGCAGCGCTGTACAGAGAATATTTGAACATTCACATCAGTCCCTGCCCCAGTGGAGCTTACAATCCATGTTCCCTACCACATGTACACGCGCACACAGACATTCTAGGGTTAATTTGTTAGGAGCCAATTAGCCTAACAGTATATTTTTGGATTGTGGGAGGAAGCCGGAGTACCCGGAGGAAACCCACGCAAGCACGGAGAGAATATACAAACTCCGCACAGTTAGGGCCATGGTGGAACATATGGTAAAGTACCAACCAATCAGGTCCTAACGGCCCTGTTACCAGCTATGTTTGGAGCCCATTTACTATTAAATATGTGAAGAAAATCCCCCCCCATTTTCGTGGTTAGCTGCAAATATTAAATACTTCCCGACTGTGAGACGGAGGGAGCGCAGCAGGAATCTCCGTTACCTACTGCGATCCCTCCTGTTCTGACCGCAGCCGTATCCCCCATTGGTCTATTTAAGGGATGCGATGCTGCCTAATGTATATACAATCCCAAAGTAAATAGGCTCCTTTATCTCTCTCTGCTTTGTCTCTCTCAGGCTTAGTATGTCTGCCTCATTGAATGCTAATAAAAAGGGACATTTCCCAGGTGCAGTGCTGTGTACGCAGGATTTTTGGCGGAGCGTTGTAACGATACAAAGAAAACATCATCTTCTTCCGAGACTTAGCAGTTTCTTTTTTTTTAATGAAAGCAGTGAAAAAAAAAGTTAACACGCAAATGAGGCCACGGCAGTCTGAGGCGGAGCTGCGCGTGTTCCGTATATCCCGGGGAACAGAGAGAAAGGAGGGAGGGAGGCAGAGGGGATTCCTTTCTTCTCTGCGGTGCACAACTTTAATTACCGCTGCTAATTTCAGCCATGCCAGGGGCCCCCGAGCAGAAAGATGCATTAAAGGAGCGGGCCGTGCCTTCTGGCCTCCTCCATAATGATCTTTAATGGATGGCCTATGCCACACAGTTTAAGTGGTTGGTGGAGAGCGGTCAAGTGTAGCGGCTTACAGAACACTGCACACAGCCCCGCCAGGACAGGCTCAGTGACCTCCCCAGGTTATAGCTATATGTTACGCTGGCAGCCACGTCGCTTGCTCTGAGGAGGATGCACGTAACTCGTCAGGAGCCCCAGAATCCTTTGCAAAGTCTGAGGCCACCTGAAGCCAAGACATGTTGTAGGCAGCCTCACTGTCAGTATCGGTGCAAACATCCGTCCTTAGAGAGGAAAACCATTCTCTGGCTCCCCGCTACTAGCAGATGGGCCACGCCCCCCCCCCGGCCTTGCACAGAAGAACTGGGTGCTCCTCAGCATCTCACCTTATTGTCCAGGTCAAACAGAAAGGTGTCGTCTTCACGTACGTCTGCCTCAGAGTCCGAAATCAATTCCCCGACATACCTGATAAAGGAAATTGTGAGGTGAAGATTATAAGCTGCACGTCAGGCTGTGTATTATACTAGTCAGGCATCGTTTATGCCACGCATGTCCAAACTGTGGCCCTCCAGCTGTTGTGAAACTACACGTCCCAGCATGCCTTGCCATAGTTTTAGCATTCCCTAATAACAAAACTATGACAAGGCATGATGGGCTTTGTAGTTTCACAACAGCTGGAGGGCCATCGTTTGGCCATGCCTGCTGTATGCTAAGAGACCACCAGGTCCCCATGAATACGAGGCCAACTCCCAAGTCCCCATAAATACTAGTCTGGCCTCCAGATCCCCATGAATACTAGTCCGGCCCATAGGCCAGTTCTAAGGTCCCCATGAATACGTGTACAGCCCCCTATGAATAGTAATCTACCCCATGAATACTATTCTATCCCTATGAGTATCGGTCCAGCCCATAGGGCCCCATGAATACTAGTCTGGGACCAAGAAAACTAGTCCAGCGCCCAGCTCCCCATGAATACTTGTCCGGCCCCAGGTCCCCATGAATATTAGCCTCCCTGTATTCCTGAATATCAACAGACTATTGGGTAGCTGTATGTGATAAGGAAGGAGAATGGATAAAGTGGTTGGTACTTTATCACCGGCCAATTAGGTTGAGACTGTTTAGTTACAGACTGAGTTTAAAAAGGGACAGGTAGGAGCTGATTGGCCGGAGATAAAAACCAGACACTTTATCACTTCATCGAGCTTAATAAATCTACCCCTCTATCACTTCTCCTGCCTGCTTCATACATCTGACCGCTGAGTGGTTCCACAGCCTTCCCCTCAAATACCCGTCTTCACAATTTTGTGGACAGTTGCAAAACTCATAATAAAACACTACAAGAAACAGATACTGGAGAGAGAATCTTTTCAGTGTACAAACAGGGGCCTCAGTCTGAGCGCAGGTCCTTGCAGAGTCCAGAGATCCCCCAAATACGGCGCCACTTACTCGCACACAAACGTCCCCATCGGAATGTCCTGCAGCGACCGCACTCCCCAGCCCATGTTCTTGGTCCGGTACATTTGTAACCTGACTCTGCAAGATCAAGATGAAGGGGTCAAACATGTTGCAAGGGAGGGGAAAAAAAATATCACAATGTACAAACGAGAAAACCCAAACTGACTTTATGGAAAAGAAATAGGGGCCATAAACCGGAAGCCATTCTGAAATGCGTACCACTTTCTGGCATGCAATTTACGCTGCTGATCACAGGGGCCTTGCCCACAATCCCACAGCATGATCTAGTCACAGCACAAGGCGCGTAAGTCTGTAGAAGCGCACAGTACACGCGTGAATGAGCCCTTCATCAGCAATAAGTGGCCACTTAAGGCCTCACTCTACCTCCCATAGACAGGGCCCCCTACTGGATGAATGCCCTCCAGTGAGAGAAAGGGGGAGGGGACAGGCACTCAAAGCCACCGTACACAGCGGTTACCTGGAGATCAGGCTGAATACCGCATTTAGTAGAACACCTCCTATTTCTCGCTCTAGAACCGCTATTTACTACAAATAAAAGCCGAGGAAACATTAAGTTAATCAAACAGAATGAGCTTCCATGAGATTACATAACCCGAGCATAGCCTTCAGGTACACGTTCTGTTATACAATGAGGTTTGTGTGTATACTAGGTATACGTATATTAGTAATAGCTGCGTGTCCCTTCCCGCAGGCCTGTTGTCAGCACTATTTATCTGTGTATGTCTCTGGTTACTGTACAATAGACATTGGAGCTTTAATCTGGTATTACTCTGTGCCGAGGTTCTCTACATAACCTACAATGGGCCATTTTTAATTTATAGTTTGTAGTTATTAAGGCCCTTATTCTGATCGGTGCGGATATTCCCGCTTGCGTACGGGCCGCCGATGTTTATCGTCTGCGCATGTGCAGAGGTCACTCTGCGCATGTGCAGGCGATTTCGCCGCATGGATTCTTTATACGCCGCACAGGGGGCGTAGAGGGGCGTGAGGGGCTACTTAGCCTCATTACCCTATGCATACGCCCCGCGTTTCATGGGCGTTCCCATGCAAACGCGGGGCGTATGCATGGTAATGAGGCCGTGACGCGTGGGTACGGGGCGGGCATCTGACATCGCCGGATGTCAGCTGCCCGCCCCCATACAAGATTTCACACGGACAAGTGTCCGTGTGGTCTTGTGTTGCGGGACCTGGTGGAGTGTGCGGCCCTGCATTCGATGTTCAGCGACCATCGAATGCAGGGGCTGATCCCCGTCCACATTCATGCGGACCGCCACATATCCGCATACGGACGGAGGTGGCGATCCGTATGGAAGGCGGGGATTCGCCAAGACGGACATCACCGCATATTTCTGATCGGGCCGCACCGATCAGAATAAGGGCCTAAGTTATTTTACTTTTTGAACGGAAATATAAAAGTATAACGGCAGCATCTAACGGACACCTGGTGCACAGAGAAGGGCGGCCTGGCATGACTATGGCAATAGTGCACAACATTCTGCCCAGCTGTATATATATATGCTCCTCACCGAGGACCCCATATGTACAGGGGCCTACCTGGAGGCAAGACACCTGCTTCCAGGCTCCAAGCCCTGAAGGGGTACCTGCAAGTACAGCGGCCTCCGTTTGGTTAACAGCCGGATCAAGTGTGACCGCCGTTCTTTCCGTGGAAGCTTTGCGGCACTCCTGCAGCTGCAGAGTTAAAGGGATCTGCCCAAGGAGCCATGCTGACATATGAAACAGGGTACAGGATGGTTCCCCCCCCTGGTAGTGGTCAGCCTAGGCTGCAGCAAGCATTGGTGCACCCGCTGCTGAACTGTGAGATGGGACTCACCAGCGAATGCAGGTTCTTCCTGCTGCTGAATCTCGTGAGTCTGATCGTGACCCATTGGCTGTTGTCACACAGCAGACCTACACACACACACACTATTTGATTTCAGGTTCTCTTGAGGAGGAGGGGGTGACTGTTGAATGTACACCCATGCGTGTTTATGGTATTAGTACACAGCGCACTACATTCTGCCCAGCTGCATATACACTCCTCAGCAACCACCCCATATGTACACAGCTCACTACATTCTGCCCAGCTGTAGTCACATGGAAAAGTCATTACGGGGACTCACTTCTGACCATTCTGCACCACTCTGTTGCGGCAGTTCCGCCAGCAGGAACAGGCGTGGTTACATTCAAAGATGAGCGGTGGTTCCACCATGTTAAATTCTGGCAAAAGTCGTCCACTCTGTGGGGAAAAATGCATTGGTGTATAGTGTAATGACAGAGGGACTGAATCATGTTTGTAAGTGAAGCAAAAACAGGAAGCAACTGGGCAAAAGCCACGCTGCGCTGCAGGTGGGGGAGATGCCACATGTGCAGATATTTATATTTCGGTGAGTTGTATTTTTTTGTGCAAGGTAAAAACTGTCTGCTTTTGCATGCAGTCCACAGATGTTAGACAGTTTTATTTTTACACTGCAATTTAGATTCCAGTTTCTGGACTCAACTTAATCTAATGCTCTCTACATGTTACATCTGCCCCACCTGCAGTGCAGCACTGTTTCAACCAGTTGCATTTTAACATGTGTCACCACCCTACTATTCTAGGAAAAAAGCGTCCGCAATTACAAATAGCCCCAAAAAGAACATTTTCGGTACTTGTTTCCTAGCACGGCGCCCACTACGTTAATTGCGTAAAAAAAATCGCATCGCATGCCATTTTAGTGGCATGCAATGCGATTTTTTCGGTAATTTATTCACTGCTCTTCTGTCCCCAGGCCCATCTCATCGCATGGCATCGCACCTCCCGCAAAATCGCATGCGATTTTCTGGGGTGCTATGGCATGACATTAGGTATACAATAATATGATAGTATGTCCCAAAAATAGGTTTAACGCACCCCCCCCCATACCACGCCACCCCGAAGTGTGGCGAGCGCAGGGGCGGCGGAACGCGTCCTCCGACTTTTTCATTACCCCACTATCCACGTCGGCGTGGAGTTGATTTTATATAGTGTGGTGAGCGTAGCGAGCCACTGAGCCCGAAGCGTGGTGAGTGCAGCGAGCCCCGCGGAATACATGTAAAGTAATCCGTATCCCCTCGCGGGGCTCGCCACTCTGGGTGGCGGAACGTGTCCTCCGACTTTTTCAGTACCCCACTATCCACGGCAGCGTGGAGTTGATTTTATATAATGTGGCGAGCCCAGCGAGGGGATGTAACGTAATCCGCGGGGCTCGGTGGCTCGCCACACTATATAAAATCAACTCCACGCGACTTGGCTAGTGGGGTAATGAAAGTCAGAGGACACGTTCCGCCGCCGCTCGCCACGCTGTGGGGTGGCGTGGATAGTGGGGCAGTGCGTTAAACCTATTTTTGGGACATATAATCATATTATTGTATACCTAATGTCATGGCATCGCACACCCTATAAAATCGCATGCGATTTTGCAGGACATGCGATGCGATGCCATGCGATATAGTGGGGTACAATGGTCATAGAAAAAATTAAGGTACTTGTGTATTATCTGGGCGCCCGATTTTTTCATCGGGCCGATAAAATCGCGGCAATCGCATCGCTTGCAACCAAATCGCATGCGATGCACGCGATTTTTCCATAGGAATCAATGTTAAATGGTCCCAAATGGTCCCTGAGACCATTAGGGTCAATGTGAAATGCCCCCCAGGCTCCCTCATTGTATGTATGCCCCCTCATTGTTAACGCCACCCCACCATCAACCCGAAGTGAGCGCAGCGGTACGCGTCCTCCGACCTTTTCATACCCCCACTATCCACGTCGGCGTGGAGTTGATGTTATATAGTGTGGCGAGCGTAGCGAGGGGACGTGCATTACTTCACTGGTATTACGCATCCTCCACGCTTCGGGCTCGGTGGCTCGCCACACTATATAAAATCAACTCCACGCTGACATGGATAGTGGGGGTATGAAAAAGTCGGAGGACGCGTACCGCCGCCCTTTGCGGGCTTGCTGCGCTCGCCATACTTCGGGTTGGCGTTGATGGTGGCGTTAACAATGAGGGGGCATACAAACAATGGGGAGGCCTGGGGGCATTTCACATTGACCCTAATGGTCTCAGGGACCATTTGACATTGATTCCTATGGAAAATCGCGTCAATCGCAACGCATGCGATTTGGTTGCATGCGATGGACGAGATTTTATCACGGAAAATCGCAAAGCATTGCATGCCTTAAGTTAAGGCATGCAATTAACAAAATTGGGCGTCCAGATAATACACAAGTACCAAAATTACATAAAAATAAATAAAATATTGCCGCTATAATGGCCCATGCGATGCAATTTCCCTACGGTGCCGTACGTAGGAAATCTGGGCGCCGTGCTAGGAAACAAGTACCACATTTTCTTTACTGTGCTATTCTCCAGGGCACACTGTTCTTGCATATAACTTGGTGCATGAACCCTGTTTTCTTGCATCACCTTATAGTACTTACCATATCATACCAACACCTCATGCTCAGCTGGCTACACATACAGTTCCGAGATGAACAGTCGTCTATGCACACACAGTACTGGAACACAAAAACAAGATCTAGGTTATTTCCCCCTTCCGAGGCCAAATGTAACGCAACGTAAGGTACAAACACTAGAGGGCGCTGCCTTTCCCGTCATCGTCTCACCTGAAGATGAGTAATGTTTCGGTCCACGTTCAGTGGGGAGGTCACGCAGTTCTGAGAGACGTATTTGTAATTGATAGGACAAGGTTCCGAGTCTTCTCCATTGACACATGGGATCGGGATATTCTCATAGCCCCTTGATATGTCTCTTTAAAAAATAAAATAAAAGATAGCATAAAACACAGACCTCCGGATAAGACCAGTTTTCGATAACCAAGGTCAAGAAGAGCGGGCGGGAGACAAATGGGCAGATGCGTCAGGAGAATGAAATCCACCTACCGGTTCATGACCACCTCCTCCGCTTTGGGTTTCTGCGAGGAGTTACTGCCCTTCTTAAGAGCCATCCAGACCTCGGAGTTTGGGCTGCAGCATTCTAGTGGGGTCTCCCCCTCCTTATTTTTTAATCCCACCTCGGCTCCATGAGTTAGAAACAGCCTGGACAAAGGAGAAAAGCGGTGTCACCAAAACTCATCGGACACAAATCTACTCAAAGAACACTTCAAAAAGGGACAATGGGGGTGATTGGGGTTTGCTCGGTAAGCTGTGAAGCTCGCAGCAGCAGATACTCCGCCCGCCACTCCACCCGCGCATGCCTCCACTGCAGGAGAAATCATTCAATAGTCTGAACTGACTTATTTGCATGTGCCTGGCCGAAGACAGGGCGGGCGGCTGACTTCATGTGAAAGCAGGCATCTCCGGCATAGTCATGGGGAAAAACATAAAACGCTGGGCATTTCTTTGGGCGACCGCCATCCCCCTGCACATGTGTAAACTAGACTAGACCATGCGCAGAGCCACAAACATCGGAACGGGGCCGAATTCATCCCGTTCGGATTAGAATGAGGGCCAATGACGAACGGACAGAAGACCACCCGATGACATCTAAAGTGGTCCATTTACTTACGTGACGCATTCATATCGGTTCTCCCGAGCAGCAATGTGAAGCGGGGAGTCCCCATGGATGTTGACAGCTCGGAGGTCACACTTGGACGCAAGAAGAGTCTCGGCAATTTCAACGGAGCCGGCAAAAGCTGCCCAATGCAGGCATATGTTCTCCTCCTGGGATGGGACAAAGGGCATCTATAAATACAGGCGGGTATCAACAGGAAAAGGTGTAGAACCTCACTATGGTTGTGTGAGGGACTCGTATCTTCTTAGAAGCAGTCTAGAGGGGAAGACGCGACAAACAAGCTCTTCCAGGAGAACAGATCTGGAGAAAGAGGGCCTGATTCAGAGATGTGAGGTAACCGAATGGTTAGTGCACATGGTGGGAGTACTGCACATGAGCAGGGGGTGTCCTATGCATGTGCAGGCCACCATCTGCAAGGCCGCTCACAGGGTCCTCCGAGCCACAGCCTAAATCGACAGATTATGGCGTTTAGAAGGCGAAGAGGGTGCGTTCCTGGCCACCGTTCCAAAAAACAGGCTAGGGTCTGAATGGCTGCACATATTTCCGGGCCTAGCAAGCTGCCAGAAACCAGCCAGGCTGTGAAAGCTTCAGCTTGCAAAGCCTGCAACCATCACAGCTGATGGTCGCAACAGCGGTCTATGCATTCTGGATGATGGAATTGCTAAGCTGCTTGTGTGCGGTTCAGAAATCACGTCCCAGCTTGGAATCGGGTCAAAAATATGCAGCCTAAATGAGACAGAACCTAGATTTTCTATGATGCAGGATACACAGTAGTACCCGGAGCGGCAATTCGCCCTACAAGTGGCCTGGAGAACAGGCGACTTCTGAGTGCATAGCTGCCCATCCGTCAGGGACCGGTTCTCAACAGCAAGCTAGCCAATCATATAACCAAGAGTGGGCAGTTCAATCATGTGTGCCCAATGTGTACCAAACCCATCTACGGTATAGGACACTAACGGTGAATACACACTGGGTGATATATTAAATGGTATCGCTCATTTTGTCCCTACTGAGTGATCTTGTTAAAAATATCACCCAATGTTTCAAAAAGGATCTATGTAACTACAATCATTATTTTAAAAAGTAATACTCTTGAATAGGGGTATCACACCATCGGTGTGGGGGCATTATCACCAAGGTGAATGACTTACGTTATCCCGGATGTTGATGTCCGCTCCATTGGAATGTAACAGTTTAACCAGCTCGACGTGTTTGTACTCTGTAGCCCAAATCATCGGGGTCCAGCCACCGTCGTCCTTTGGTAGAGACAGAGGGGGAGAGAGTCAGAGGTGAGCACTCTGTCTTGTTGGCCGGGGGACACTGGCTCATCATACAGCCCAGTCTATGGATCCTCTTTCAGGATTACACTATTCCCCGACACAATCCGCATAATAAAGCAACACCACGGGAAAAACCTAATTATTACCAACAATAAAATCTTGGGTATGCAAATGAGGAGGAAGTTGTGCGGGGAGCCAATTGAATCACTGGGGGTGTGATTGTACGTATCGCTGCAGGCAGGCACTTGATGAATGAGGAGTCTCATACTGGCTGTACGTGGGATTGTCACAGTAATTACCACCAAGACAAAAGACTGACAATAAACGCGTGGGATTCAGAGCATCAAACACAGCTTGGCACGGGAGCTGGCACTTTACAATACACCCGCTGCCTGCACTCAGCGGAGGCGGCCATTTTTTGTTACCCAGAGTGCACCCTTACCTGACAGTTGACATCCATTTGCTCGTTGGTGAGCAGGTACTTCACCACCTCAAAGTGACCCTTTTTAGCAGCCAGGTGCAAACATGTGGAGCCTTCAGAGTCCTGGAACCAGACACAAAGTTACAGCAATGGGCTAATTACAGAGACGGCCCAGACACAACCTCCACTGACAATGCGGTCACAAGTGGTCACCTTGAGGTCCAGCAACGCTCCAGCCTTGACCAGATACTTCACCGTCTCTAGGTGGTTGTTCTCGGAGGCCTCCATCAGTGGTGTTCGCTGATCCTCTGAGCAGTTGTCCAAGTTTGCACCGGCCTGGACAAGCAGAAACGCGGAGCTTATTAGTAGCGCAATGAGGGCAGCGGCCAATCGGATATCCTTAGTGACTCACCCCAAGGTCAGTGCGTGTGCTAAGTTATTGCGGAAACAAACTAGCTAATAAGTAACGCAAACTCTAGTGTCATCCACGGTAATCTAGAGTAAAAGGGACAATCCGTCCTTCCTTGGGAGCGTCGGGATAATAATGAAGGCGAATGGGCAGACAATGATCCACACTAGCACTAGCTGCATGATATACACATACAGTAAGTAATAACAGAACATCAACCTTACTCCCCCTGCTGGTCACTCACCTGAACTAGCATGTGGCAGGTATCAGTGTGGCCCATTTCTGTGGCGGCGTGTAAGGGCGTCCTCTTGCCGTGCTGCTCCATCTTGAAATTGGGGTCGATGCCATCCACTTAAAAGACAAGACAATGTACATTAGAGACCAGGGGGTTATTGCGCATCCCTATAGAGATAACTGTACAGCCATAACTGCTGGCTTCCTCTAGTACAATGGTTCTCAAGTTCAGTCCCCACATAGTGCACGATTCAGACCTGCTCGCTAGGCTGTGTATATTCACTGCCTAGCGAGCATGTAAACTGTGCCCTGCCGAAGGAATGTGCGCTTACACATCCTCTCACCTGCAGCCACAAGGAGTTACCTTAAATACCAGTGAGTATACTGCCGAGCTGTCCGTGTACTCACCGTGGGCACTGGAGCCGCAGCGCTGGAGGCAAAAGAGCCAACGCCTCAAAGATTTACACAACACACTGGAGGTGTGGATTCTAGGGCACAGCGCAATTAAAGAAAATAATCCCCCCCCCCCAAAAAAAAAATCCCACCATATACTAACTCTAATAGTGCCTATACACTAGTGCGATGGGATGCGATGCGACATCGCAAAGCGATTTCCTACGTCACACATTGGGTGCTGGGACCGGGAAAGATGCAGGACACTGGTGGCAGTAGTCAGCGGGACAGGTGGTAGACTTTAAATTTTTTCCCCCGAAAGACCCTCTGAGAGAGCTCTCGGCCATCTGATTGGCTGAGAGAACCCTCAGCCAATCAGAGGGGCGCCCAATATTTTGTAATCCAGCATCGCCGTGCACAGCGGGGTAGGGAAAGGCACCCGGTGGTGGTGACCCGGGGCTCGCATGCCGGGGGCCAGGGTGAGTGAGAGATCACACATCGCATTGTGGGCAATCGCATGTGTGCAGCACATAATACCTGGCGACGCAAGATTTCACCGGCTGGCCTGCACATCGCGTCGGGTGACACATGCGATTTATCGAAATCACATCCAATATCTCACATGTGTATGTGCACCATAATAAATCAGCACATACACTACTTGGCCACCAGGTGGCACTGTGACGTCACGTCTCTCAAAGAAAATGATTTGTGAACCTTTTGTTAAAAATCAGATAAAGATTCCTTTTTCTTCGACAGAGCTGCAGCCGCTGCCCCTCGCTGGCCCCATACTAGCAGCACATCACAAGGACTAAGGCTGCGATCGGTGAGCAGTCTCTCTGCCCACACAGTGCTGTGAGGATGGGCACACACCGGGGCGAGCAGCAGTGACTGGGTCAGCCCCTAGCAATGTTCAACATAAAAGTGATTCTCCGGCACATCTGAAATTCTCTTTTATTCCAGGTGCAGCTGCAGAGACCTTATTAGCGGGCTGTGAATAGTGCCGGCATCAGCATTTCCCTGTGTACTCGCCAGCACAGAACAGGCAGCAGCCCACGTGTGCGTGAAATGTCGGCCGCTCTGGGAATTCAGAACCTAAATTATCCGGTGGAGGGGGGGGGGGTATGGATTGCAAATTCGAGCACTGCAGCAGAGCATCTGCAAAACCTCACAGGAGGGTAACATGGAGCAGACTGATAAATCCGGGGAGCTGTCAGCACTTGCAGACATGTCTGTTTTTCTGCACCGGGGTCATGAGCATGGAACGCAAACCTGGAACGCAAGTCAACGCTATAAGAAAAGGCAACGTAAGACAGTCACATCCCACATCCACCTTTGTTACATAGACCGGCGTGATTAGCTACGCTTAGCCCAGCACAGCTGTATAGTCATGGGAAAATGAAAGACCATTATCAATTGTTAGTAAATAGCACAAAATAACGTGCAATTTCATTTTAATATAGGATTTCAGAGCACAGTATTCAGCAGGCAGAAAAAGCCCCCCCCCCCCCCCCCCCGCAGTCACGGTCTGCCGTAGCAGTAAGATTGGTGTACAGTATTTGATATCTGACTGTTGGAACGTCCCGATTGTTGGAATCTCGGGCCGTTTTCACTTCTCTCGACAGCCGGAATTCAATGTTCCGGCTCCCGAGTGTCGGGAAGTCAGAGGATTGGCGAAAAAGCATCTGTTTTGTTGTACTGTTTCTTACAATACAGACTTGTCTCCACAGGAAGCCGGGTCTGTAGCAGGTGAGTCCCGGCTGGGATTGAATAACTTAACGGCCGATATTTCCACTGTCTGAAATATCAGCAGACAATATAGTATATATACCCCTATGTGTCTGCCAAGGAAGCCAGATGGAAATTGGTACCATAGGGACCTTCACCTGGGATGGCAGCACAAACACACCGCTCATTGCAGCCCTGCTTATACATATACACACACACACACACACACACACACGTATTCATGGATCGATCATACTGAAGACTAATTGGGAGATGTAGTAAGCCTGGTGAAGTGGTAAAGTGGGAGGGTATAACACACGAGCCAATCAGCTCCTTAATGCCAAGTTACAGACTGGGTTTGAAAAAGGACAGTTAGGAGCTGATTGGCTCCTGTGTTATCACCTTCCACTTTACTAGGTTTAATACACCTGTGCTTGCATTACACTGAATGCAGTTACCCCCTCCTTAACGTCCATTGCAGAGCTCCTCAGAGTGACTCCAGGGACATAACACTTGGTGAATGGGTCTCTGGACATTCCCTAAGTAGACTGAATATATCTGACAGGAGTAACATCCCTACTGTCTATATACAAGATGGACATGCAGTAACGATCCATCACACACACACACACACACACAGACATATTTCCCTGGAAACCGGGAGCAGAGGGTGTAATTACTGCACTCACCGAGCATCATCAGCACCTTCTGCAGCTCTCCTTGCCTTGCAGAGAAATACAGCTGCTTGGGGTGGAAGCGTAACTTCTTAGGCCTGGGAAGGTGGGAGATTCAGCACATTAGAAGGCAGAACACAGATACGGCCCCATAGCACAACACCTGCTTTCCATTACAGCCGCCCCTCCCCCAGCTAGCAGGAATCACTGTTCTAGGGCACCTCGGTTACTACAGAAGCAGGTAGGGGACCGGACTGAGGGGGTTATGTGTGGTCAATGGCTATGATTAGGTTATACCGTAATTTTCCCATATCTCACTATTAAACTGTATTGTATGATGAACAGAAATCCAGGCTTGGTAACCAGAACAACCAGGACGATGCTCTCAGAAGGCGCAGAATGTCACTCTTCTATATGAAGCTGTAATTGGCTGCAGGTTGGCCTGATCCTGTGACCGTCATATATAATGCGGTGATTGGCGTTGACCTGTGACTGTTCTATATGATGCGGTGATTGGCCTGATCTGCTGACAGTTAAGGTCCCCCATACATTAGGCCAATTTGTCCAATGGACAAGTCGGACCGGATTTCCCTGGTAGCTCCCTTTGAGGGCTCACATATGCACTTGATGCGTTTTATCACTTGCAACTCCCAGGGAGCTGCAGGCGGAGGGAGCTGGCCAGTGGGGTTCGCGAGGAGCCGAGCAGCAAAACAAAACAAAAAAACCACAACATACAAATGAATGGGCAGCCACTGATTAGCTGAGAGCTTTCCCAGCCAAATGAGCGGCCTCCCATTTGGGCGGCCATTGATTGTCTGAGATGGCTCTCAGGCAATCAGTGGCTGCCCATTCATTTGTACGTTTTTTTTTTTTTAATTCACCTGCCGCCCGTCTCCCCCCACCCGCCTTCTCTGCGTCCCGTCGCCAGCTCTCTGCATCCCCCCATCGGATGCAATTCATCATGGGTGCTAAAAAGAACCCACGATGTGCCACTGATGACTGTACATAAGATTTATCTTATGTGCAGCCCGTCCGACCTCTGATGCGCACGGGACCGTGCATCAGATATTATACACATGCGATTTGGGCTGATTTCACCATCGCAATCGGGCGAAATCGGATAGTGTATGAGGGCCTTCATATATAATGCGGTGATTGGCTGCAGGTTGGCATTGACCTGTGACTGTTCTATAGGATGCGGTGATTGGTTGCAACTTGGCCTAATCCTGTGTCTATCCTATAGGATATGGAGATTGGCTGTAGGTTGGCTTTGACCTGTGACTGTTCTATATGTGGCTGGTGGTGTGATTGGCTGCAAGGTGGCCTGTTCCTGTGATTAGCTGCAGGTTGGCCTGCTCCTGTTCTATATGATGCGGTGACTGGCTGCAGGTTGGCCTGCTCCTGTGACTATTCTATATGATGCTGGTGGCGACTGGCTGCAGGGTGGCCTGTTCCTGTGATTAGCTGCAGGTTGGCCTGCTCCTGTTCTATATGATGCTGTGATTGGCTGCAGGTTGGCCTGCTCCTGTGACTATTCTATATGATGCTGGTGGCGACTGGCTGCAGGGTGGCCTGTTCCTGTGATTAGCTGCAGGTTGGCCTGCTCCTGTTCTATATGATGCTGTGACTGGCCTGCTCCTGCGACTATTCTATATGATGCTGGTGGCGATTGGCTGCAGGGTGACCTGATCGTGTGTTCCATTCATACGGTTGCTTAGCAATTAGCATTGCCATCTCAAAGCACTGGCCTAATAGTTTATGCACTAAATGTGTTTGCATCGGGTTCATCCTACAGTCCAAAGGCACAATGGTAGGGTAACCTGACGAGGAAGACCCCGTGTGGGGCATGGACCTTATACTGTAAGCTGCACTATATCTGCTACTGATGATTCTATCCAAATCCCATTATCTTACTAGAAGTTGTATTCGAACATGCTAATAACATGCACGGAGAAAGGAACCCCTCTTACTTCTCCGAGTCCAAAGCAAGCAATGCGCTTTCCAGAGTCTCTTTCACAGGTCCCAGAGAAGACATTGGATATTTGCCGGCACCGGCAGCCTCGGAGGGGTCATAGGCCGGAGTTAGCAGGGCATCCCTCTTACTCGAATCGTCTGCTTCCTTCTGGGCTGTGAAATCACTAGCGCGAGACACAAGGAGACAATACGTCAGTGATGGCCGCTGACAGCACAGGCATGACCAGACCGCTAAGGCAGTCATGTCCAAACAATGGCCCTCCAGCTGTTGTGAAACTATAAGTCCCATCATGCCTTGCTACAGGTTTGCTATTAGGGAATGCTAACACTATGGCGAGGCATGCTGGGATGTGTAGTTTCACAACAGCTGGAGGGTCACAGTTTGGCCACGCCTGCTCTAAGGTTTTGTCAAGCACATTAATGTCTCCTACTACACACAGGAGCGAGCCAATAGTCTGCATTTGTCGTACAATAAAAAAGTAGAAAACAAAGAAAAACAAAATTTGGTTGGATTTTCTGGTAATTAAAGGGGGAGGCTCCACATTCTGATGGCTGCTGTAACCACGGCAACGTTGCGGAGATTAAGTGTAAAGGTTACAAACAAATTGCCTGCTGTCCACAATACATACATACATACATACATAGACAGACAGACCCACTCATTGAGTTGAGATAGAAACGGTGTAAATCAGTGGTGCTCAAACTCACACCCCCATGCATCATGAACAGTGCATGTTTTCCAGATCTCACAAACTGTTTCACATTAGATGGAGCAATGGGGTAGACAGGAAATATAGCCATGCATACACTGATGCGAGAGTTCAAACACGGCTTGGACCAAAGCTAACATGGGCCCCAGTGAGGATAACCGGGGAGAGACATAGGCCCAAGATCACCTCTCCGTTGTAGTGTCTGCCTGACCCTCAGTGGGGGCTTCTTTCTCCGGCTCACGGGCCCCGATAGACGCGGCGGAGGTGGTGTCTGCTTTTGCAATGGTGACTTCTTTGGCCTTCGAGATCTCCTCGCCGCAGTGCGGGCAGTAGCTGGAATCGTTAACGAGAGTGGCGCAGTCCGTATGAAATCTGTGGGAGATACTGGATTCTGGTTGGCACTCCATGAACGTGCCCTGGGCGGGAGACATGTAAGCCATTATTCAATAGGTGCGACATCATCGGCCTCTATTATCCAGTGCAGATACAGCCAGTTCTTAGCCCCCAGCACACCCCATTACAGTTACATTTGGCAGTTATCCCATTTAAATCACTTTGTGCCGGTTCAAATTTATAAGCAAAGCACAAAAAAAAAAAAAGCAAGTCAGAAGCAAATCCATTTGTACATTTTCTGTGCAGGGTAAATACTGGCTGCTTTTGCATGCAGCCCACAAATATGACAGCTTTATTTTTAAACTGCAATTTAGATTTTTCCAGTTTGATACACAGCCCTAAGACATGGGACTCTGACTTACAGATGTGCAGAAGTACCCACAGCCCGGGCAGCACTGGTGTTTCACCATCTTCCCGCGGTGCTCCTCGCACAATACTAGGTGCCGCACCTTGTTGGATGGCCTCATCAGCTCGTACTTCACCACCTCGTTAGTGCACGGAGTCAGCTGCCACCGGAAAGAAAGACAGGACAGGTAGAAGTGAGTAGAAGAGTTACATAGCTCGTCTTGTCTATATATACGCGTCTGATGTGCTGTGATAAATTCTAAAGTGTCGACCTAGTCAATGGATACCCAATCACAGTTTGAGCTGTATTTAAGCAGCGAGATACAATAGTAATACTTTTTTTACATAGCGCTGTTTCTCCAATAGGACTCAAGGCGCTTAACAGGTAGAATGAATGTAATACAGTGAAGGACAGAAAAGCATTTCATAAACAATACTTTAGGGAATTACAAAAATTCTGGGGTAATTGTGTATTATCACGGCGCCCGATTTCATCTAAATCGCATCCAATTTATCGGCCGATTTGATCTGCGATGCGATTTTTTGCCGATTTTCGGCCATTTCCTGCTGATTTGCAAGTTATTCCATCCTTGCACACCCCCAGGTACTATGTGATGGTATGCAATGGGATTTTTGGGAAAATGCTCCTTATTGTACAATTAAATATCGCATAGCAACGCATGCCAGCAAGTGGCATGCGATGCGATGTGATTCGCAATGTTAAATGCACCCCCATTGTTAACGCCACCCCCACTATCAACGCCAACCCGAAGCGTGGCGAGCGCGAGCCCGCGAGGGGCGGCGGTACGCGTCCTCCGACCTTTTCATACCCCCACTATCCACGTCGGCATGGAGTTGTTCTTAGATAGCGTGGCGAGCGCAGCGAGCCACCGACCCCGAAGCGTGGCGAGCCCCGCGAGGGGACGCGGATGACTTTACATGTATTACGCGTGCGCTCGCCACACTTCGGGCTCGGTGGCTCGCCACACTATCTAAAATCGACTCCACGCCGACGTGGATAGTGGGGGTATGAAAAGGTCGGAGGACGCGTACTGCCGCCGCTCGCCACGCTTCGGGTTGGCGTTGATAGTGGGGGAGGTGTTAACAATGGAGGTGCATTTAACATTGTAAGCACCCATCAGGGTGATTGTACAATTACAAATCGAATCGCTTCACATGCATCGCATGCCACTATATTGCATGCGATGCACTACGATGGAAATCGGGGGTGTGCAAGGTGTGCAATGATGGAATAGCATGCAAATCGGCCGGAAAAAGTGAAAAATCGGTCAAAAATCGGCCGCAAAATCGCATCCGATTTTTCCATGCGATTTGCGGCCGATTTTCGCCCGATTTCGTGGGCGCCGTGATAATACACAAGTACCAATTCTGGAGTAAACAGGAAAAGTCTTGAGTCAGTTTTTGAAAGTTCGAAGGATTCAACCTTCGCTAGAAGCAGCACAGCAGAGAGTGACCCGTGTTGCCCTCTATGACAATGTGATGTACGGACTATGCAGAGACTACGGGATATTCGCACAATTTCCCTTTCCCAGGAGCGGACAGACCGACCACACACACAAGGGCAAGATGATACACTGACATCTACACGATGATAAACCGACCACCACAGGTCCTCACCTCCTGGTCCGAGCTATTGACGGCCATGCAGCGTTCTTCGGCTTTTGCAGTCACGTCATCCTCCTTCGGGGTTTCCATCCGACAGCTACAGAGAGGGATTCCTTGAAGACCGTCGATTTCCATGCTTTCAGGTCCATTAGAAAGTCCTATGGATGTGAATCGAATGTTACTTGGTGAGTTGTACTTTTCAAACGGACTAACTGGTTCTAGGTAGAGCCGCACATTACAGCTCGTCATTGAGTTTTTAGTGGAAACGGCCCATCACAAATGACTGCCCTGTTTCTGCCTGCTAAGACCTTGGGGGTTGCTACCACCAGACCCTACATACTATATTTACAAAATAAACGCATCATGTCATTAAGATCCTGTGGCCGGCCAATCAGGTGTTGTCTTTCATTTAGTGCATTCCACAAGGCCTCCAGGCTGCTATTAGGTGCTGCAGAGAAGGGGTGCTATAGGGGGAACACCGGGCACTTATACACCCCTTATGGACACGTGTGGTGCACCCAGAACAGCCGCGGGACACCCGGTTTATCTCCCGTTTCGGTATTGGCAAGTTCCTATGTGCACTTTGGATTTCTATGGTTTATAGTGAATCTCTTAGCGCTTTAGTATATTGAATCATCAAACTGGCTGCTCTGTAGAGAGAAGGAACAGGCTCTTATATTGAGGGCACCTGAGTTATGTACATTATCCTTCCGAGACAGCCACGGTGGCCTGTAGGGGCCAATATCCTGCTGCATGTTCTGAATATTCACAAGTACGGATGTTTGAACTACTGCCACCCATTGACATCTGTGGTTATTTGGGAAGCCCAAAAGTAACCGTCTGTTCCCATCTCCCAAGGCCTTACCCATGGAAGAGATTATGCCTTACTGAGCCATATGCCGCTGAATCTCCTCCCGTCACACAAGTGTTTATTACAATCCGCCCTGATAACCGTCCCCCCTGTGAGGGCGTGAGGAGTTCAAATGAAGAAGGTTCTACAAAGGGAAGCGATTCACACGGGATGAGCTGCACGAACTGCGGCGCTTCGTGACACAAGGAAATTATGTTGATTTATTCTTGACGCCAGAGCCAGCCACCAGGGGGCATCAGTGAGGATGGCAATGAATGCATGAAAACAACAATTAAGATAGTACAGTATGTCGGGAATGGAGCATTGCAAGTGGCTGCTGACTGCCTCTGATGCCCCTGCTGTGGTTGAGGGGGCAGTCTTCCATACGAAGTGTGAGACTACAGGCAAGCAATCTGCTGATTACAGCAAGAGCGCAATGACAGACAGTGACCTCTGCGGTCACAGCAAGATTCCGACACGACATTATGGCGATGGGCTACAGTTCTGTAGTAAAGCCGAACAAAAAAAAGGCGTCGTCATCGAATATATGCATCGCTTCCCAACACTGCTCTTGTAGGGTTACTAGGCGAAGATAGGGAATAAAATGACATCAAATGCAATTCTGCCCCACCCAACCATGCTGTGCTAAACACAATCCTGTATGACAGGGGTGGCCAAACCGGTCCTTAAGATCTGCCAACAGTTCATGGTTTCCAGGTCACCTGTGGGTCTGTAGAAAGTGTCGGTTAGGAATGAATGCAGCAGGTTTGAAAATGTGACAGTTAGTAATGACTACACACGTGCACCAGCTAGGGAGTCTGGGAAATGTGACAGTTAGTAATGACTACACCTGTGCACCAGCTAGGGAATCTGGGAAAATGTGACAGTTAGTAATGACTACACCTGTGCACCAGCTGGTGGTCTGAAAAACATGCACCATTGGCAGATCTCGAGGAGAGATTTGGCCATCGATTCCAAGAAATCGATTCACTTAAGACCCTAGTGGAGCTGGCTGGTATAAAAACACCACTCTGCACCTCATCCAACGGGGCTGCAAATATAAATCCACAAGTTCACCTGCACAGCAAACACGGAAACCTTGCCGTAACGAAGTTGCATCCTATCGAGTTGACCCCCAAATCTACATTGGAGCCTGTAGCACTGGGATAGGCCCACATGCCCCTTGGGGTGAAGGGTCACATGGAAAGTACATGACAACATAAATTGTTTTTTGGCAAACATGCCCGTGCCGCGATGCCACCCTGTCCACTCACACTCACCCTTAGACTGAGGCGACAACATCTCTTTAACGCGCATGTCCAGGGAGTCCAGTGAGACTTCTGTGTACTCCGCGCTGGTCTCCTGTCCCTCGTCTGCACCGGCTACATGGTAGAGAAGTCAGGTTTAGTGCAAGCATTAACTCTTCCAGTTACATAGGCAATATGTATGACTACAGAAATACAGGGACCAGGATGAATCCCACATTATACAGTTAGTCCCCTCTGGTGGCACTTGAGCTTATTATTATTATAATGACAGTTGCTTTAGGGACACAACCCCCCCAACCCCATATTTGGTAATTCATCTAGAACAAGCTGTGATTACATGGCAGTGATTACATGGCAACCAATCAGCTTTCAAGTAACCATTTATCAAGTGCATTGTATAAAATGATACACAGCAGCTGATTGGTTGCAGTGGAACACTCACTGGAGAAACTGAGGCTGAGAGGTGATATGATTTGTATGTTCAAAAACAGGATTGGAATCATATGGAACTGGGAGATGATTTGTTCAGTAACAGGCCTATACTTAGGACACGCGGACATGTACTGAGGCTCGAGGAAAAGAAATTCCATACTGAATTAAGAAAAGGATTCTTCACCATTAGAGCAGTAACATTCTGGAACTCATTGCCAATGGGGGTGATTGCAGCAACTACTGTTAATGAATTTAAATCAAAACTGGATGAATTTTTGGCCACTAAGGGAATCCTATAGATATGACTTACTCAAGTCAGTAGTTACAAGTTAGACAGGTTGAACTCTATGGACTAACGTATTTTTTCAGCCTTAATTCCTAAGTTACTATGCTCTTTTCACTTGACTACACCTACCCCTAGAATTCCCTGGTGTAACTAAAAGGGCTCAGGATGACCGGCTTCATAGATCAAGGTCCCTACAGTTCAGAACAGTCATCCTAGAGGTCCCTCAATGACCATCTGTATCTGTAACCCAAGTTCTGAGTTTCCCCTAAGCTACCTTACCAAGTCAGGGAACATAACAAGGCTTCAACTAAACCAGGCATGTCCAACGTTGGCCCTCCAGATGTTGTGAAACTACACATCCCAGCATGCTTTTCAATAGTTTTAGCATTCTCTAATGGCAAAACTGTGACAAAGCATGCTGGGATGTGTAGTTTCACAAAATCTGGAGGGCCAACGTTGGACATGCCTGAACTAAACAGAACCATCAGGGAGAAGAGGCGGGAAATCCGCAGCCTACCTGGCATTAGTAGGTTGGACTCAGACTTCTCTCAACAGGTCATTGGCTAAAATGTTAATTACTATGAAGTGGTATAAGAGTAAACTTACATTTTCCTTTCCTCCTCTTGATTTTCGTCAGCCAAGGGCTATCGGAGCGGCCTTTGAATTTTCTCTGATGCTTCTTCCGTAAACTGGACTCGGAGCTCTACAAGAAGACATGAATCAATGCGGGATCAGAAGCATTTAACAAAACTGTAACAAATTAACAGTTCCTTCTGTGCGTAAGTACAGTCTACACCAGTGCTGTCAAACTCATGGCCCTCCTACACATCCCAGCATGCCCTGCCGCAGATTGTACATAATGGATTGCTAAAACTGTGGCAAGGCATGCTGGGACGTGTAGCTCCACAAAAGCAGTCAACTAGGAAACAAAAGGGTTTCGCTGAAAACAACCCTACCTGCTCTCATAAGATCACTTACTTGGGAATGTTTTTAAAAAAACATTACCGGCAGTCAATGATCTAGACCAGTGGTTCCTAACCTGGTGCACTAGTACCCCCCCTGGGGGTACCCTGCAGACCGGTTGGGGGAACTTGAAAATAATATTGGTAATGACGGAAGAAGAAAAAGTCCCCTACTGCCAACCAGCAATCCACTGGGCGCAAACCGTGCTGCCCTCAGACATCAGTGATAATCTGCCCCGTGCTGATATGGGTGTAGGAAGCGCAGGGCGTTATCGGGAACCCCGGAGACAGTATTATTTATAGTATTTATTAACAGTTTCTTATATAGCGCAGCAAATTCCATTTCGCTTTACTATTGGAACCAGAAATACAACAAACTGGGTATATAGAGAAAGTTAAAAAGGTAGGAGGGCCCTGCTTGCAAGCTTACAATCTATAGCCAGCAGCGAGACACAGAGGGACCCGATTCCTGGCCGCAGAATACTCCTCTGATACTACTTAATAGAAGGATACACATACCGCTCACTTCCATCGTATTATCCACTACACTTAGGTAGACAGTCATTAGGTCGACAGGCAGCAAGGTCGACATGGATGAAGGTCGACAAATGTGTTAGGGCGAAATGGGTTAGGTTGACAGGTCGCAAGGTCAAAATGAGTTTTTTTCAGTGTTTTTTGACCCGAATGTTGATACAGTCAACATGGACACAGTTGGAAGTCAACCGCAGCCGATCGCTTCGCTCGCCGTGCTTCGGGCACGGTGCCTCGCAGCACTCGGCACACTATTTTATTCTCCCGCCATGCCCTAGTGGATGGTAGGGCATGAAATACCGCCTGTCGGCACATGTCGGCTCAAAAAACAGTAAAAAAAAAACCATGTCGACCTTCATCCATGTCAAACTAGAACCCTGTCGACCTAATGACTGTCGATAATACAACTGTATCCCGTTTTAAATTCAGAGGTACTCTAAAAAGCCCAATCGAGGGGTACAGGAGAGAAAAAAGGTTGGGAACCACTGATCTAGACTGCAGAAGTGATTAAAAACTAGCCTGAAGGATCAGTACTGTGCTGTTAACACTGGCAGCAATATACATTATTGGCTATGCCTGATCAGAGGACTGAAATGGAATTATATATACACTTCAGTAGCATAAACGAGGTGTCCGTGGCATATGGAGTGGACCTATGAAAATAGGGTTTTGTTTTTGAAATTCAACATAACTCAAGACAGCAGTGCAGCTGCAGATCGCAGCGCTTTAAGTTCGGTTCCACTTGAAATCACATCGGAATGTCCAAACAGGAGGACGAGAAATGCCGCACTCTATACAGTCATCTGAGACAGGGCCAGGATTTATGAGGGGCAGTGATTCATTATGGAATAATAACACGCCCCATTACATACCGTGGGTTTATAACATCATTATTCCCAGCCCACTTCCCCTCCGCTTCCACAGCCCAGTGAGACAGAGACGCCTGTCACTTTCCTGAACCGACTCGCAGACTTTCACATTATTAAATCTATATAATGAACTATCGGAAGCTACTTGTTATTCTCCCCATCAATAAACAGGAATGGCTTTGTTTTGTTTTTTTTAAAGAGAAGACCCGTAGGAGACCTCTGGGGAATGGTCAGTAAGAGATGCGACAGACATTCAGATCTTCAAGGTATAGTCATATATTATCCTGCCACATCCAGTTCCATATATCTGTGCGTGGCAGCGATGAGAAAATATGGTCATGGGGCTGATTATTATAATTTTTTGCACACCAATCCTTCTAATACAGCATTTCCCCAAATATGTTCCCCAAGCAAGCCCCATAACAGCTCATGTGGAGCTGAACACCAGCCATCTGTAGCATCAACGCTCTAACAACTGAAATGCTCTTAAAAAGATACAAAGCAATGGGGCAGATTTATTAAGCTCGGTGAAGTGATAAAGTGTCTGGTTTTTATCACCGGCCAATCAGCTCCTACCTGTGAAGTTACAGGCTTGGTTTGAAAAATGACAGGTAGGAGGTGATTGGACGGTGATAAAAAACAGACACTTTATCACTTCACCGAGCTTAATAAATCTACCCCAATGCGTCTAATAACAGTTAGGGCCAGATGTATCAAGCTTTAAAAAGTGATAACAACCAGCCAATCAGCTCCTACCTGTCATTTTTAAAACCCAGCCTATAACATGGCAGGTAGGAGCTGATTGGCTGGCTATTATCATTCTCCACTTCATCACTTTTGAAAGGGGGCGGGCAGGTGGCTGTGGAACCCACAGCGGTTTACGGGCGTGCCCATAAAATCTGTGGGCGTGCCCCTGCACATGCAAGCAACTTGATGCCTGCTTGGGGCAGACGGCTGGCATCACATGACATCAGCGCCCGTCCTGAATGCGTCCATCTCTGGGCAATATAATAGTCAGTCTAGAAAGGGGATAAAAAAAATAAAATAAATCATTCGATGGTCAGCGACCATTAAATGAATTTTCACCTGCGCGGACGCATGCGAGGTGATGCGTAAGCTTACACATTCTCTCGCAAGCAAATGCGGGGATACGCGCGGCGGGAGGCTGGCGTTTGGCTGGGTGGTGTTTACCTGTTTGCTAGGCTGCAAGCAGATGCAGCCTAGAGAGCAGGTGTGAATCAGGCCCCCCAGTTCTCTATTTGCCAGGACTGACACCACATTGTAAGACACCAGAAGGGCAAAGCATCTAGTGACGGTTGCAGGATTGGTAGAAACTTTTCAATAAAGACAATGTGGGTTTGTGAATGTAAAGATTAGTTATATATATATATTTTTAACTGGATCAGTCAATACTAACCAAGTCAGACTCATCTCCATCATCCTCCTCTTCCTCCTGTGACTCCATTGACTCAGCCTCCTCATCTCCTTCCGATTCCAAATCGTCCGCCTGCAAACACAAACTTCATTACCGCTCACCAGTTCACAAACACACCCACTTTATCCCGCTGAATAACACATATCCTTATTACACTTAAAACTAGTCCCACGTGCCCAAACCATCGCACAAGGCTTAGTTATCCTGCCTCAACTTTGCTACTTTAAAATTTGAACTGCATGCTATACCGCCTTCGAGCCAGCAGATGGCAATGTTGGAACTGCGATCTAAGAACCCATCTGGCTGGGTGCTAGGTCTCTCCACAGACAGGTCCTCAGACAGCGACACCGGCCAGCAAAAGACACATAAGACACATGAGGTATGTCAGGCATGTCCAAACTGTGGCCCTCCAGCTGTTGTGAAACTACACATCCCAGCATGCCTTGCCATAGTTTTAGCATTCCCTAATAGCAAAACAGTGGCAGGGCATGCTGGGACTTGAAGTTTCACAACAGCTGGAGGGCCATAGTTTGGACATGCCCGACGTATGTGAATATGTCCTGATCAAACCATTAAAACCCACCTTGTTCTAATGAAGTGTTGTACAATACAACATATACTATTCTAAAGCTTCTCTGAGGTGTCTGTAGAAAGGACAATACCTTCTTTGTACTGTCTGCCTCTGCTGTGGCCTCATTAGAAACGCTGTGTTCCTCATGGTGTTCTGAAATACTTGGTTCTCCGCTCTGATAGTCCTCTTCATCCGGCTCCTCCGAGTACTCTTCTTCAGAGTCCATCTCAACGTTTTCTCCGTTAATGTGAGGGGTCTCTGAATCCTTCTCACTCTACGGTGTAGAAGAAGAAATTAATGTAAGCATCTGAACCTACTGCAGGTAGGACAAGTGGAGCAAGCGGCAAGCAAAGCGGCGCTTTAGTTGAGGAACAGCGGAGGGGTCCTCACCTTGGGGCTAGAGGAAGAATTTGTGATGTTCTTGAACATCTCCAGGACAGTTCTTTGCTTTAACACTTTGGTCTTCTTCTTGGGCACCAGGCTGTACGTCCCCATCCGCCGCTTCTTCTTTCGAGACACCACAGCAGCTAGGTTACAACAAGCAGAAGGTGCACAAATGTCATATTAAAAGTACAGAACACTGACCTGCTAGAAAGGGTCAGAAACATTACACCCGTGTTTCTCATCTCAAGTCCAAGAAGCCCCAAAAGGTCACAGTAACATCCAGAAATCCCTGGGTTAACAACTGTAGGGGCACCCAAGGCCCAGTGTTGGGTAAGACAGGATGGAAGGATGGTGCAGCTGTGACCTATGTTTCAAGCTGGCAATAACACATGAGCAATGTATTCTATGCACATCTATGAAACATACTTGCCTACCTGACCCTCTCCATGAGGGAGAAAATGCTCTGTTCCTGGACTTCCCTGGTAATGTAGGATTGCCATCACCTTTCTTTTCAATTAACCAGCTCGCCACAGGTGATGACAATCATACATTACCAGGGAAGCCCAGGAACAGAGCATTTTCTCCCTCATGGAGCGGGTCCGGTAGGCAAGTATGCTATGAGAGTATAGTTCTTACATATGGGAATTTAGCGTGTTCGCCCCGATTAGACCACAGGGCGGACGTGGCTTACCTGAATGAGGCTTTGCTGACGTGACACTGCTCTGACCCTGAGGTAGTATCTCTTGTGGCGTGGATGACTGAGACACCGGCGGCTGTTTCCCACTTTCCACGCCATTTTTGGGGGCACTATCGTCCTTGGTTTCGGTTTGCTCTGGCAGTTCGTTGGGGTCGTTATTCTCGGGCTTAAAGAGAAGAGACACTGGGGATTACTGCAAAGACTGTGCTGGAGCCTAGGGAGGTCTGTTACTACAGAATGGCTAGACCAGGGGTGGCCATACGGGTCCTCGAGATCTGCCAACAGTGGCGCGTTAGATATGTACAATGTGTTAGTTAAGAATGAATGCAGCACATGTTGGCTAATGTGTCAGTTAGTAATGCCTGCACCCGTGCACCAGCTAGGTGGCCTGGGAAATGGGAAAGTAATGCTGGCCACACATCAGACCAACTTTCCTCCAACCATCCAACTAGTTGGTTGGTTGGACTGAAAATCTGGTACTGTATGGGGGCAAATGCCAATAAGCAATTTGCTCACAAACTCAGGGAAATGGACAAAAACATTCAGTGAAATTATTTAAATCAAATAGGTCCAACTACAGTACATTGTCTGAGTGACAGTTCACAGTTCTCTTTTCCAATTTGGGAAACAAATGACTTGATTGCAAAATACGTTTTCTCCTATCCAGTTCCAGGTTTTTATTCCATCCAACCAACTAGTTGGAGGCAAGTTGGTCTGATGTGTGGCCAGCATAAGTAATGACTACACCTGTGCATCAGCTAGGTGGCCTGGGAAATGGGACAGTAAGTAATGACTACACCTGTGCATCAGCTTGGTGGCCTGGGAAATGTGTCAATTTGGTAAAGCCTGCATCTGTGCACCAGCTAGGTGACCTGGGAAATGGGACAGTAAGTAATGGCTGCACCTGTGCACCAGCTAGGTGACCTGGGAAATGGGACAGTAAGTAATGGCTGCACCTGTGCACAGCTAGGTGACCTGGGAAATGGGACAGTAAGTAATGGCTGCACCTGTGCACCAGCTAGGTGACCTGGGAAATGGGACAGTAAGTAATGGCTGCACCTGTGCACCAGCTAGGTGACCTGGGAAATGGGACAGTAAGTAATGGCTGCACCTGTGCACCAGCTAGGTGGCCTGGGAAACGTGTCATTTAGTAATGCCTGCACCTTTGCACCAGCTAGGTGGTCTGGCAAACAGGGATTATTGTCAGCTCTCGAGGATCGGTTTGGCTAGCCCATGGCTTGACAACACAGTCCAGGCCACCAACTTCCATTATTATACTCAGGACCTGTCAGACTGAACGAGGTGTCTGATTGGAGGGTGCTGCGTGTAAGGCTGGAAAGTATGTGATGATGCAGGCTGTGTGCAATTGTTACTTTATAGACCGCATAGCTTGCAGTCTCCCAGGTAACAGCCATTCTATGTTAATCTTCTGTCATTTAACAGAGAATAACAGACATTGAACTTGTTTCTTTACTATGATCAGTGACCAGCTGTTGGAGGAGTATGATTTCGGCTAAAGGCAACCTTCCATTATACTTTCATTTCCCCACAATATACTGAAAAGTCGGCATCGGACAGAATAGTTTTTGCCGTCAGGCCTCTCACATTTTATATGCTTCGCTTAGCCATTATGTAAAATAAATAAAACATTCGCTGGGAATCGGAATGAGAGGCTCAGCTGAACCAATCAGCTGTAATAACACTTAGGTGGCAGTGATCCGACAGCTACCTGCGGGAACAAAATGTCCCTAGATTGTATAGGCGGTGTGGTATACTATATACAGCATGGGATTGGGTCTCATGGGAATAAATATACTAGTGTTCACACTGGGCTGTGTTAGCGGGGCGCCGCGCCCTGCCTGATTTTTAAAGGGCAAAATGCGCCCTACCCATTTTGCCGCACACTGCTAAAACAACCTAGACCGTTGTTCCACCCTGGGGCTTCTACGTGCCCCCAAGACGGACTTCAGCAAATGGGCTCATCCACACTGGTGACTTCGGCGGGCCCACCACACCGCATTCAAAGTGCCCCTTTTCCTCCAGCGCCCTGCCCTCCTGGGATGCTGGAAGGAACACTGTATACGGATGCCCGAAAGTGGGGATGCCGGTGTTCAGAATGTCGACTCCGCCATCCATGACAGGGGTCCGCCTGTGGATCCTATAACATCAGTCAGTAATGAGCACACCTGTGCACTTTCCGTGTGACCTGGAAAACGTGACCTGTTGAGGACTGAGGCTGGGAATAGCTGTTCTACAAGGTGCTAGATGAATTGGAAGGGAAGTAGAACCTGATTGGTTGCTATGGGCAACATCCCATCTTCATTTACCTGCTGCCCAATGACCGCAGGCAGATACTGGCAGGGGGCGTCAGCATTTGCCCCAGAATGGCTTGTAAACACACCATCACTGTGAGCTCTAAGGCTGACGCAGCCAAATCCACAATGGCCCTTATTCTGGTTCACTCGCAAAGGCAATGGACATAACGATGTGCACTGCAGGTGGGGCAGATGTAACCAGGGCTGTGGAGTCGGTAGATAAATGTTCAGACTTCAACCCTGACTCCGACCCCTCGCACTTCTGACCCCGACTCCGACTCCTCTATATTAATATGCGAATGTATTTAATAAATTCCTTGCACCACACTTAAAAACCTAGGATAGACAGTTTCTTCCAGAAACATGTACACGTCTACCCTCATACAGGCACGCAGGCATGCAGGTTTTAAAATAAATATAAACACTAACAGTTGAATCCAAGAAGCTGTTCCATCAAGTCCTTCTAAGCTCTTCTAGCTATAGAGAAGAATCTTCACTCAATAGGAAAGGTTCAGAAGTGTGGAGCATGAGTTCCGCATGCTTTGTGACGACAACAAAAGTCAACGTTCCACAATCTCCGCTGGTTTGCTTGCTCGTCACCGCTCAATTCATGGACACAAGGAACAATTTCTTTACCGAATCGTTACTGGCGACGAAAAATGGTGCCTGTACATCAATATGAACCAGCGTAAGGAATGGCTTAGCCAAGGTAAACAAACGACCCCGCGCATGAAACAAGATCTTCATCCGCATAAAAAGATGTTGTGTGTATGGTGGGAGAGCTTGGTTGAATGAATTTTTCGAGTCTACACCAGGTGATTTCTACCAACGAGGTATTGAAAACCTTATTGAACGTTGGAAATAAGTTGTAAACTACAAGGGAGAATACATTTATAAGTATTGGTGCTCCGAATTGTGCGTTGCGTGCCATCTAGGGAAGCACATGAAAAGCTTTTTCACGGTCACTTAACGTGTTCGTTTTGCGGTTACGGGAGGCACTGCATGCATTGGTCTTCATTCTTACAGTAGAGAAGTCATTAATTATAATTTTCGGAGTCGGTGCATTGTTTGCCGACTCCAGGCACTCGAAAGTTCCTCCGACTCCTCGGCTCCGACTCCACAGCCCTGGATGTAACTGTGCATTATTGTTTAAAAAGAGCAACAATAGATGCAAGAACACGAAAGCTGGAAGACAGAGTTCTGTTGTACAGAAAGAAAAGTGAATGGGTTGAATAAACACGTGTACAGGAGACAAATGCCAACATGTACAATGTTACAGAGGACTAAGAATATTCCGGAGAACACTCTGGTCAGACTAGACATCTGCTGATCCAGGTCTGCCGTCGTATCCATGGTTCCTCCATCTTTCCGGAGCCTAGAGCAGGGATGGGGAACCTTCAGCCCTCCAGCTGTTGTTGAACTACACATCCCAGCATGCCCTGCGACAGTTGTAGCATGGCCACATAGCAAAACTGTAACAAGGCGTGCTGGGATGTGTAGTTCCACAACAGCTGGAGGGCCAAAGGTTCCCCATCCCTGGCCTAGAGCATACGCTGCTCTTGCCTGGATAACAGACATCAGATTTAAGTCTTATGCAGGACACACACACACTATAGGATTATCTGTCCAATCTTTCTGGAGAGAAAATCTGGTAATGTCTGGGGAACAAACGACAACCAACCATTTGTTCCCAAAAGCCAGAAAATAGCCTATTGGATAACTGGTATAGGTCACTTGGTCGATCACATGACGGTCGACATACATTAGGTCAACCATTCAAAGTCTGCAGGACAAATGGTCATTTGCACCCAGACATTACCAGATTGAACAGACAATCTTACAGTGTGTCCAGTTTAAGGAAGGAGTTTATCCATCTCCTAAATGTTACAGTGCTCACATAATGTCAAAATCAAGTCCACCTGGGTACATGTTAATATTACAAACGACACCTCTCCTGAGCGATATCGTCCAGTGTAATGATGGGTGCTCCCACAGGTCGTTAACGATATTCTCCATCGTCTGCACATGCAGGTCGATTTTTACTAGGTCGTCAACAAGTACACTTACCGAGCGGGTGACAACACTGAATGATATCGTTAACGATATAGTTCGGAAGGGCTTTCTGGTTCTGCTGCACAAAATTATTAAGCTGGGGGGGGGAACAGACACCGAATACAGGAGATCTTTTATCTAGAGGTGGATCAATCGAGCAGGGTGGAGTCTAGGACCAGTGGATAAGTTGCCCATAGCAACCAACCAATACGCTTCCATCATTTTATAGGATACTACCTCAAAGCTTATTCTTTGCAACTTCTTCGCTGCTGGATACATCTAATTACAAGACTAGTATTCTCTTGGACTGATCTAAAGATACCACCAACCAAATTTGGACTGCGCTCAGACTCAGATACCGCAATTTAGTGCTTATCCCGTCATTGAGGACTCCCTATATTGTGTTCTCCATACACCACATTTATACATTTGTTATTTTCCCACATTAAAGCATTATTTAAAGGTTCTCTCTGAGCGCATCCTTACCGAATCGCAGCCGCTCTTGGGGAGGGTTTTCCGCGCCCTGTGAATTTTTAAGTCCGATACAGAAGAATCTGCCAGCTTTGGGTTCTCGTCTTTGATCTGGTCGCCCATCTCTGGAGGAGCGGGCGATGGGGCTGGTGGGACGTATACAGTGGAGGCCGCCTTGGCTTTGAGAGACGCTCCGGGCAGAGTCTTTGCGGCATGGCCGCTTAGAGGGGAGGAGCTAGAGGTCCGTAAAGGCTGTTGAAGGGGAACGGATTTGCTTAAAATGTACCCGTTGCTCCCCATTACAGAGGTCTGCAATGGATTGTTCGTTTTCAAGGGGTGTTGTCGGGGTTCTCCTCTTTCGCAGACCCCGTTCTCTGCCACCCAGCAGGTTTTGTAGTTCGGGTCCTGTAGGAGTTTTGCGCTGTCTGGTGCGCCGTGCGTGGAAACCGCGTGCTCCTTCGAGTCAGTCCTCTCACAAGCCCCAATCGGGTCGCCGAGTTTCTCAGGCAAATTTTCATCCCCAGCCATTGCATCGATCACTGGAAAATAACCATTAACATGTTACAGTCAATCATTGTGCGGGAACCAGTTGATTTGTAAGAAAATAACCACCAGTCTCTCTCTCACATGTATAAGCAGGGGAGACAGCACAGATAAAAAATTAAATAGGGGAGGCACAGTAACTGCCATTCCAAACTGACACACTACCAGTTGGTGTGGCTCCTCTCCTGTTTGAATTTTGAACTGTGCTCCAAATTTGTATTTATACAAGGGCTTACAGTAGTGGGCTGGCTTCCATAATATCAGGGTGGTGTGGGGGTGTTTACAGGGTCCGGTCTGATTTTAAAGCAACCAGCTAACTACAGGTCTCAGATGGCAGGGCAAGTTGGCACTTGTTGATTTACAAGTGTCAGAAAACCTTGGCAGACATATTTGGCAACGTATGTTTTTGCAGGCCCCTGGAAAAGCCAGCCCTGGTATTGACTGGCCTGGGGCTTGAAGAAGGCAAATGTGGTGGGACCACCAAACTGTGGAGATCCCCTCTAGGTGCTAGGGGGTGATCTCTTCGTGTTCCCCTTATTTTGGGATAGGACCACACTGGGATGAAATCAGTGCTGGTTATAAAGTGGAGGCTAGACAAGTTTGCTGTTCTGAAGACAAATCATTCAGCTGAACATATGACCTGGACAGTTAGATGATACGGTCAGTTAAAATGAGAGGATTTTCAACTGTAATCCTCCAGCAACCCAGGTCATGGTTTCTGGATTTCTGTCTGTGGAAACGTGCGATTATTGACCCAGGAAAGATATTACTATGGGCACGCTTAACCCCTTCCTGACAGAGCCTGTTTTTGCCTTCCTGACAGAGCCCTTTTTTTCAATTCTGACATGTCTCACTTAAGTGGGGATAACTTTTTTTTGCTTTTACTTATCCCAGTGATTTTGAGATTGTTTTTTCGTGACACATTGTACTTCAAGTTAGTGGTAAATTTTCGTCGATACAGTCTGTGTTTTTTTGTGAAAAATACCAAAATATCGTGAAAAAATGGAAAATTTTGCGATTTGCAAAATGTTAAATTTTCTGCTTGTGAGACAAATAATCTTACCACTCAAAATAGTGAATAACTAACATAGACCATATGTCTACTTTATGTTTCCATCATTATTTAAACCTCATTTTCATTTTTTTGGACACTAGGAGGCTTAAAATATGAATAGCAAATTCTCAAATTTTCAAGAAAATTTCAAACACTGATTTTTTTAGGGACCAGGTCAGTTATGATGTGACTTTGAGGGACTTGTATGTGAGACACCCCCATAAATGATGCCATTTCAAAAACTGCACCCCTCACAGTATTCAAAACAGCATTTTGGAAGTTTGTTAACCCTTTAGGTGTTTCACAGGAATTAAAACAAAGTGTAGGTGAAATTTCAAAATTTCATTTTTTTTTTCGGATTTTCAATTTTAATACATTTTTCTAAGGAACACAGTAGATTTTACTAGAGAAATGTGACTAAAAATTGATTCCCCCAATTCTTTGGTTTTCATAAATATCCTATATGTGGCCCTAGTATGCACGGTGACCAAACCACAGGCTTCATAATAGAAGGAGCACCTACTTGATTTTGGAGCCTCCTTTTTATGAGATTATTTTTTAGGCACCATGTAGGTTTCTAGGCACCATAAAATGCTAAAAGTTAGGTACCCCCCCACAAGTGACCCCATTTTGCAAACTACACCCTTCAGGGAATTCATCAAGGGGTATAGTGTACATTTCAAACCCCCAGGGGTTTCACCAATTGTGGTACAACTGGGCAGTGAAAATGAAAAAAATAAATTTTTCATTTTCACAGCTCAGTTGTATCAAAATTGGTGAAACCCCGGGGGGTTTGAAATGTACACTATACCCCTTGATGAATTCCCTGAAGGGTGTAGTTTGCAAAATGGGGTCACTTGTGGGGGGGTTCCACTGTATGGGTGTTTCGGGGGTCATTCAACCAGAATCTGTGCTGCAAAATCCAAAAATCACTCCTTCCCTTCTGAGTCCTGCCATGCACCCAACTGGTATTTTTTGGTCACATGTGAGGCATTGCCGTACTCGGGAGAAATTGGGGCACAGATTTTGGGGTGCTTTTTCTCCTTCATACCTTGTGAAAATTAAAAATTTTGAGCCAGAACTTCATTTTTCTGTAAAAAAATGTAATTTTTTACAGAAAAATGCAGTTCTGGCTCAAAATTTTTAATTTTCACAAGGAATGAAGGAGACAAAGCACCCCAAAATCTGTGCCCCAATTTCTCCCGAGTACGGCAATGGCTCACATGTGACCAAAAAATACCAGTTGGGTGCATGGCAGGACTCAGAAGGGAAGGAGTGATTTTTGGTGGTGGAATGAATGGTGGGTGCTATGTCGCATTAGCAAGACCCCCGAAGCACCAATACAGTGGAACCCCCCCACAAGTGACCCCATTTTGGTCACCAGCTTTGGGATGGGGGCTGGCGCTGCGGCTGGCGGGGGGGTGGGAGCGGTGCTGGCGCTGCGGCAGCCGGGTGGGTGGGAGGGAGGGGGGCTGCCGGGTGGGAGGGGGGGGGGGGCTGGCGATCGGTGGTGATCGGTGCTGTACAGCACCGATCACTGTGTTACCGAGCGGCTTAGCCGCCGGTAACACAGAAAACGCTGCAATTGGCTGTTCACATTTGAACAGCCAATCGCAGCGATCGCCGCGAGGGGGGATGTCTGCTGTCAGGGACAGCAGACATCTCCAAACTGTCACCGCGTCTATAGACGCGGTGACAGTAAAACCATGACGTATATATACGTCTTCGGTCGGGAAGTACCTCCCGACCATGACGTATATATACGTCATATGTCGGGAATATCTATGTATATATATGTGTGTGTGTGTATGTATATATGTGTATATATATGTGTGTGTATATATATATATATATATATATATATATATATATATATATATATATGTGTGTGTGTATATATATATATATATATATACACACACATATACACTGCACTATTGGGGGCATATGTGTATCTGGCACTATTGGGGGCATATGTGTATCACACCCCCATTTTTATTGGTTGCAACCCAGGTGGCTACAGCTTTTCAAGCACCAACCATACTCCTCACAGGAGTACCACGGTAGTAGGTTATCCCCCTAATTTTGGGCACATGGCACACACAGATGTCCCTTCTCCTCTGCCTCTAGGGTTGGGAGGTATGCCCAACTGCACATTGCAGTGTGTGGTATATTGCGTCTGGGGCATTGCGCTGTGTGGCATAATGTGTCAGGGGAATTTTTTTGTTATTATGCAGATTTTTTAAACTTTTTTTTTTATTTTAGTAGCTCTTCAGGCAGTTTATTTTGTCGCGAGTAGCTCACGGTCCAAAAAGGTTGGAGACCACCGTTTTAGAAGCTCCACGGGTGGAGCTAATAATTTACCTTGCACTTCTGTTTGGAGACCTGAAAACATGCACTGTGTGGGGTTCTCGAGGTCCTGTGTCTGGGTCAATTAGCAGACACAAAACCTCATGAAATACAGCTGCAAGGTGACTGAGTGACTCAGTCACACAAACTATAGTGTTCATTCTAGCACACTCTGGTCTATACCTCAGCGTTGAAATACAGACCATAACGTGCTAGAAACAATCAGCGCAGAGAGAAAATCTTGGGCTGGAACAAGAAACTACATATGCTGTAAGTGCCGGCAGACAGAAGCATGGGGCTTGTACCTTCCTCCTTGTTGTTGGTGATATCTTTCAGCAGATCCTTCCTGGACTCCACCTTGTTTGCACCAACCCACTACAGAAAAAGAAGGACATAACCATATAGTGTTATAGCTATGGTACAGTTTTACATTTACAACTAAAGAATCCCCAACAATACCTTTTTTAAACACTGTTTATTTGAATTATGTGAATTACTCACTTTATCGAGACTCCCCTCCCCCCCACCCTCTAAATGCTGCAAAAACTAGTTATTGGGATCATGGTCAAGGAGTAATTTTAGAAAATGGATCGGTATAATAAAATACTCTTACAGGCTTGGACACTGTACTACGAGCAGCACTTTCTAACAGTATCCTCGGACAAAGGGTTCTTCTATCATTTTGTTGTTGAGAACAGAATATCTTCATGAATTATTTGCATGTGCATTGTGACTTCAACGGAACAACAAAAAAAAACGCTCGGGAAAGATGGAATCCAGGCATGTCCAAACTATGGCCCTCCAGCTGTTGTGAAACTACACATCCCAGCATGCCTTACCATAGCTTTAACATTCCCTAATAACAAAACTGTGGGGTACATGTGTATTATCACAGCGCCCGGTACGTAGTTAGCGTAGCGGCGCGGTGCGCCCAGCGTAGTCAGCGTCCCTGTCAGATTCGGCGTAGTTTTCCCGCGGCCAGCGTATAGTCAGCGTCCCTGTCAGATTCGGCGTAGTGTCCGCGTGCCCAGCGTAGTCAGCGTATCTGTCAGATTCGGCATACTGTTCCCGCGGCCAGTACTTTGTTAAGTTGCTTTCTTATTATTAACTAAAATCCAGTTACCAGTTAACACATGTCATCCTTACGGTCTCAGATGTATGATATGGCTGGTGTAAATGTGTTCCTGAAACACCCCCACTATCTACGCCAGCCAGCAGCGATTCCCACGTTACGCGTCCTCCCGACTTGTTCATAAACCCACTATCCATGGCGGTGTGGAGTTGATTTTATAAAAAGTGTGGCAAGCGCAGCGAGACACCGAGCCTGAATTACTTCACATATATTCCGTGTCCCCTCACGGGGCTCGCCAAACTTTATAAAATCAACTCCACGCCGGCGTGGATAGTGGGGGTATGAACAAGTCGGGAGGACGCGTAACGCGGCCGCTCGCCACGCTTCGGGCTGGTGTGGATAGTGGGGTCAGTATGTAACATGGAGCACTGGCAAATGTCTCCTTTATTGTGCATAAGACGCACTTACAGACATGGGCAGGGTTGCCATACCCTGCCGTGATAATTACTGAGACACACCTGCATCTCAGACAGCTAGAGCGCCTCTCCGCCAGCGCCCGCATGATCCCCTATCCGCCAGCGTCCGCCAGCGCAGGGGATCTGGCGGTTACCGACGCTGTGTAAGAGGCGCTGACTAGGCTTGCCATGGACGCCGGGGACAGAGCTATGGATGCCGGGCTGCTGCGGCTTACACAAGTACCAACTGTGGCAAGGCATGATGGGACTTGTAGTTTCACAACAGCTGGAGGGCCACAGTTTGGACATGCCTGATGTAATCTGATGATTGTACACTTTAACACGGCTTAGGAGTCACAGGCCAAAACTATTCATGAGAGTTATAACATTATCTTCCCACAACAACAATAAAATTAATTGCAGAAAGATGCATCTGTCCAGGTTGGACTTGGAGCCTTATGACACTGCATACCGGCAGGGGGCGGAGCTTTACATGCTGCAAGCGGCCAGGGGAGTGGCTAACAAATGGTTTCTGCCAGTCGGACATGGTCATTTTACTTGCAATGATCCCACAAGTTGCCCGTTACTGCTGTGTGGGTCCCAAACTCTACATCGATGCACACAGTTACTCCGTCCCAATGAAAGGAAGCAGACTACAACCAAGACTTCCGTAAGGTTCATAACCCTGCTACATCCACATTTCCTACAACCACACTGCGGTAGGGGCCTCTGTTCCCTGTCTCGCAGCTGGTGGTTGCTGCCTATCTCAGATAAGTGGCGAGCACACACACCTGTTGCTGCCATATGCCTTGCAGCCACACTGCGGTAGGGGCCTCTGAAACTTTTGATAAGCATCATGATGAAGCTCGGATGAATAAAAACTCTTTACATACAAAACCAGACGCTCAGTTCTCAATCTATTTATTTTTAAATTATTCTGCCAGTTTTATCAGTTCTAGAAAGATGAGGGTTATTTAATAAAGGATTAAATCAGTAGTTAGCCAACCCCCTTAAATGTTTCTCAGCATCACTCCTCAAGTACCCCCATGTACACGCCATGTGCTGAGGATTTCTGCTCTGTGGAAGCAGGTGGGATCATTACTGATCCAGCAACACAGAGTTAAGGTGCATACACACTGTACAATTTTTTTGACCAACTTCGTTCATCTCGTCCATTCGGAACGAAATTGGTCAAAAATATCTTTCAGTGCGTTTGCGACGAATGATGATGCGCATACCCGCCAGTTATTCAGCAAGGTTGTTTGTCAACTGTGCATGCAGCTCAATTTGGATATCTTTCAAAAAGAGCCTATAAACTGTAGCTAGATCTTTCGTCTTTCGTCAATATCTTTCGTCAACATCTTTCGTCCAGGACACTGGGTTCAAGGGAAATGTAACTTACCTGGGTATGATTAAAGAAGCCCAGAAAACATGACCTGTTGGTGGTACTTAAGAAGGGGACCTGAGAGGCACTGCTGTAGATCAAAGGCAGGCACCTAGTAGTTATTTAGCTACTGTGGGCCTACAGAACTAATGGCGTCTTCCTAACGGGCAATGTGGCATATTATATAATAACATAAGATACCAGAACAATCAGATTAAGGTAACAATTCTAGAAGATGCACAACTTTGTGGTAATAAAACTTTTACTGATACATAATGTAGCTGGACATTCTGTTGTGACCACCGTCATTACCCCTGCAGTCATGGTATGGAAAAATCACTCTCCTACAATATTGTGACCTATAGCACCAGTTACTATATGGCTGAACCTACACAGGGAAGGTGCTGATGAACCAGACCGACCATTGATGGTGGTCTTAGAACATCATAGGTGTATCCATCAGATTGCCTAATGCAACAAAAGATGCCTCGGTCTCCTACTTGCAGTATTTGTGAGACCACAACCTACCAAACCACTAGGAGGGCCATGAATACTGCTGGCCAAGCTCCGCAATTACCCTTCTTCCACTTGTGGCTCCCATCAGCACATTAAATACATAGCCCCCTCTAGTGAATGAATTTGCGATTGTAGGTCAGCCCATCCGGCGATACCATTCTTTAGAGCGCAGAACGAAAGACCAAGGACTTATGTAAAGCAGGCCAATATCAATTACCCTGGCTAATATCTATTAGATTATTATCGGACATCGTAGTTCTAGATCTCGAGTCACATCCCAACCGCTCACGTATAAGGATGCAGGAAGAGCTGACCAGCCATTAGACCTGTGCAAAATATAGTCTTCCCTGTTCAACAAGATGCTTTTCAATTGCCGAATTATACCTACAAGCTTCCAGGACACGGAAACCAAACAGTTTATCTCCTCATCCACTTCCCACCAGGATAACTGACCCCTCAAGGCACGGCTTCCAGCAGTTCCTGTAGCCAAAACGTCAACCTACTTGCAGAACCTCAAGCAAGTACCACTGGCGCTGTGTTCTGCTTTTTGCAATATGGCCAGATAACCTTGCTTGGGGGGGGGGGGGGGGGGTGTATTTATTTATCCTACAGTAAGGGCCTAAACTTCTCAGAGGGGCAGGTAGACTTCATTCCAACGGGTTAAAGATAAAATGATATAATAACGCTGGTGTGTAAGATTACAGAGGAACAATACGCCATCCTACAGTTCCTTCGTGGAAACAAAGAGAGGAAGCATAGTACAGGTAGTTCAGTGCATTATTCCCGGCAACAAGACATTTAGGAGTCATCACTGCAGCCCACCTCTCCACGCCCTTCGAACACACAGACGGCATATCACCCCCCTGCAGCAGACTGAAATAAGACCCTCAACAAAAACATATTTCTGCAGAGATTATATATATATATATATATATATATATATATATATATATATATATATATATATATATATATATATATATATATATATATATATATATATATATATGATACAAGACTGGGCAATGAGACGTAACATATGGGGCAGTCTAAGTCGCCGTAAGAGGTACCGGTCACCTGTTCGCCAACGCGAAGACTAAGGACTCACCAGAACCAGTGACATCATAACAATGAGGTGCAGAGTGCCCCCCCTACGACAGTGATGTCATAGCCGCGGAATAAGCCAATACATAGACAAAGCATTACAAGACCCAAGTCTTTTTCAGCACCAAAAGTAAGCATTATTGTGGCCACAAGTCTGTCAAATCAGAAGTGGCAAAGGAGGTCTTTCTCCTATAGCGACTGGAAATAAGCGGATAAAAATGGCAGCCCACACGCATCGCTGCGAGACTGCGGCAGGCGGGAAGTTGGACAACTGTTGGCGAGTGGCTTTAGAAGCCATCGTTGACCGCTACTGGTCTTTTGTTGCCAGCAGAACGGCCTGTGCCTGATGTCTGTTCGGTTACTGTACTGCTGGCTGTCATTCTTTTTCATTTTAAGAGGAATCTTTACCTTCTTCTGCAATAAGCACTTTAGCAGTGAAGCAAACAATGAAATGCAATCGCAGAACGATTCTTACCCAAGAGACTTCCCCCATCACCTATGGCTCCAGTCACTGGTAAAGGCAGGCCCTACAGACACACAGAAGCCCTCAGCGTAGCCTGGATTAATCAGCTGTGTCTTGCAGCGCAGTCAAGTCCAAAGGTCCCTGCAAATGATCAGTGATCTTGGGCATGGACGTGAGTCTCTTTCCTGCACTGCAGAGAATGATGTCTAGACTGGAACACAAACCTCACACACCCCTCATGAGAACCCATGCCCAACTAACAGGGAGTCTCAATCTAAGCCTTGAGACTGGTCTACAAAGCTATTGTGCGAATCCACTGCATGCTGCACAACATGCTGGAATGTGGTAGAAAAGGCAGCTTTCAGCACACCACCCCTCACCTGTGCACTGCAAACATGAGAAAAACAATAGCCTCCACCCACAAGACCATGCTGCCCCTCCATCTTGGCCTACTGTTTACAAATCTTGCCCCCTCCCCCCCATCTGCAAAGGAAAAAAAAAATCATAAAAACAAAAAAATTAAAAATAAAACTTGCTGCCAGCAACTTTGTTTCAGAAAGCAAAGCATTACCTTCAGTCTCCCCCCAAGAGCGAAGGCTGCCTCCTGACTTCACTCCAACAGGCACCCATTAGCAGTCTTGTGATTGGCAGGGGGAGCCCGGCCCCCTCCCAGGAAAATGTCGGCTGATAGATCAGACCCAACAAAAGCCAACTGCAACAGCACTGTCTGCTTTCATAATAAGAGTCCTCCTCGCAAACCTTCCTCCCCATTCCACTGACTCAGGGATTAGCAGCTTGCAGCTAGACTCAAAAGCTCAGGACCTGCTCCACAGCCAAAGGGGATTTTAGGGGTGGCTATGCCCTTGGGGGAGGGGGGGTACTCTGCTCCAGTACATGGGGGTTTTAGGTTTTCAGCACATAAAGGCTGGGAGCATGGAGCCCTGTTCTGCAGTGCAGCTTTGTGCTGGAATGGTTGCAGCTCAAGAGAGGAAGTCAAATTAAGAGGATACTGTAGACTGCAAACATGTATCATACAACCCACAGGCTTGTTGACACAATTTAACCCATAGAATCCTAATGCAAACCCAACAGGGCTCTGTCCAGCCAATCAGATCAGCTCATTGAAATGGATGAAGGCAAGGTTATTTCTCATTAGGGACACAGCTGACAAACACCAAACAAGCACAACATATACAAGTGGTTGGGGTTGGAATTCTTTAGAAGGGACATCATTATTTTAGAAGTGCAGGGGAACATTGCATCCCCCGTAGACATGCATTCTCATGTAAGACCTGGATTAGCACAGGCAACGCTTTAGCCATCCTGAGGCATAAACGGCTGCCAATGACGGATATTCGAAAAGAATAGAATAATAAAGGATTCTTGTGAAATAAACAGTCAAGACCACAGCTTCCTATGAGCATACAGGGAAGGGGTGTGGGGACACACACCAATATTCTGGAGAACCCAGATGGCTTTACCCCAAAATGTAGAGTTTTTAGGGATGTTAACACCCCCGTACATTAGTTTGACTTGTCTTAAGGACAAATTGGACCCGATTTCCCTTCAACCTCTCTGGCAGCCCACCTCAACCCCCCCCCCCCCCCCCCCCCCGAGGGCGGATGTTTTTTTTGTGTTTTTTTGGGGGGGGGGGGTGATCCGATGTCAAACACCTGCGATTTGGACAGTTTTCATCTGATTCCTCTGCCCTATCTGTCGGAATCAGGTGAAAAGAGGCCAAATCACACAAGTGTATGGGGGCCTAGGGTCCCTTAGCCCAGATTGGATGCCTTTGCCGGCTGTCCGATCACACAGCCACCATGACACGAGGAGGAAAATAGCGGCGTAATGCCACTTAATGATTTTATAATAAATTGAATAGCAAAATACTAAATAAAATCATTTTAAGGCCGTAGGTTTGATAAAATCTCTCTCCCATGGCTGCCGTCAGAGACTCCACAGCGAAAGGCAACTCTGAGTCTACTCATTTGGGAAGTCCCAAAATACACACAGCTCATTACACCGATTAATCCCAGAACAGTGACAAAAACAGACACATACCGTAACATGCAAGATAGGAACTTGGAAGAAAAGCGCCTATTAATGGGTGCATCTAAAATTCACATATATACAAACGCACAGACAACGCTCAAATGTATTGCGTTATTATAGTCTAATGTAGACCATCTGTAACATGGCCAACATATAATATTACAGTACAAGGTTACTCCCAGCACAGGGTGATACCTGGAAGTTACAAGCACTAGACCCAGCAGCACTATTTACACCTCTTGGGGTTGGTTATGTTCCCACACTATTTATTTAGAATAAAAGCTAAACTGCCTAATGTATCAGACAAAGAATGAGAAACGTGTAGGTCAATGTAGAAAATACGAGGACACCCGCCCAAATCAGGGAGGTATTGGTCCTGCTAATCAAACCAACCCCCTCCCCCCTCCACTCCAAAGTGGTATCACCCAAGAGTGGACACTTCTTTTAAAAAGGAACCAGGAAGCTGCGCATCTTCTGTCCGAAACTACCAATGGCTTATCAGTGTTCATTCCCGAGACACATGGGCTACCGATCTCCTGGATCCAGGCCAGATCTTCATAATGAAATGTACTTTATATAAATCCCAATAACGCACAGCATCAGTGCCAACCCACAAGTGCACAATCAAAGGCGGACGCTGTAAGAAACAAAGCACCAAGCGCGTATAAGTATACGCAGGCAGGGATTTGGAGGAAGAGGAACAGGTACAGCCATAGAATCAGGCTCCAAGAAGAGCCTGACGAGAAATGGCTACTAACTGTCCAGCAGACAACAAGAATACAACACTACAGCCAGACTATCAATAATGATTGTATTCATTTTAGTCAAGGTAGGTTTCACCGGCTCATACAAGGCTCACTCACACAAAATAACTTTATTCAGCACCTGAAGAAAGGAAACAATTCTTCATTTAGAGCATGTGTCACCGTCACACTTATATGCTACTGTAACACTGCAACTACACGGAACACACGGATTAATGAGGACACCTGACAAATGACATTACCCAGAATGGCAGCCTATGTCTCTCTGCCACAAACCACAGCCGCACAACCCTTTTGGAGTATTAACTCTTGATGGTATTAAAACTTAAAAATGCAACTATTTATATTCTTATGACCCAGGGAAAGCAGCCTGCACCGAGGTTCTAACCATATGTCAGTGTAGACCAGGGGTTCTCAAAATTAGTCCTCAGGACCCCATGCAGTACACGTCTTCCAGGTCACCCGGCAGGTGCACAGGTGCATTTATTACTCATTGACATATTTTACAAAACCACAGGTGAAGCTAATTATTTCACTTGTGATTATGTGAGGAGACCTGCACTGTGTGGGGTCCTGAGAACCAAGAACCTGTGGTGTAGACTTTCTCCTGGTAGGCCTCAGACACGACTCTTTCCTCCAGTCACTGCTGCCACCTTACAAACCATTCCAGGCACTAGATTACAGATTATTATGTTACCTTGCAGCACAGTCCCCAATGCCATTACTTCATACACAGCCCACATACACAATAGTTCCCCAGACCCGGATCAGAGGAAAGCTAACTGCTCCCCATTAGACTCTCAGGCCTTGTACATGAGACAGGAAGAAAGCACAGCACACTCCCCTGGTGTACAGGCTGCGGCCTAGTCAGGCAGTCCCTGCTGCATTGTTGATGTGCTGTAATTATAATGATGCCTGGTCTTTTTTTCTCTTTATACCCAAGGATTGCATTAGATCATCATTCCTCGCCACCACGCCTTCCAGGAATGTCCTGTGCACGCTCTCCTAATGCTGGTGGCTGGGGAGAAGCCAGGACAGAGACCAGGTGGAACAGATAATAATCAGAAAACACCAGGCATGAAAGGACTGAAGAGGATCAGCAGGAAGACAGAATCCCACCTATGGAATTGTTCTAGGGGGATGCAAAACCTCTGAAAGCCACTAATCACCGGGGACTTGTAATTTAGTAAACGTGTCCCTATTTCTGGGGGGCTGCTCCATATAGTGCTGATATCCCCTAGAAAAAGTAAAAAGCTGTGAGAGCAATATAAAAATGTCTAATATACACAGCTTCGATGCCACACAAAACTAGCCTATCTTCCACCAGTTTCATTCTTACCACTAGCTTTAAATTGTCAGCTCCATAGATCAGGACTCGGACCCCCCACGGCCCTTGCATGTTAAACCTTAGCCAGTGCCAGCATCATATTGATTTGGAGTTTGTATAAATCCCTTACCGGAAAGAACGCAGTCACCAACATTTCAACAAGGACTACTAATTCATTCCCATAAATGAGCCAATAACATGACTGAATTAATGATTGTGCGCTGCCAGGCTCTTATCAGCAATGAGCAATGACTTCCAGGTGTGCTCGTATAGAGGAGGAGCAGGACACAAATACTTCCCAAGGGGGATGGTTTCACAAAACCAAACAGAAAAACCTGTCTACATCAATGTAATAGTTTGGTTCACCGAGACACAGGACCAAATGTAACAAAGGTGTGAGAAACAGAAAGTGAGAAGTTTTGGAAACTTTTCTCCATTTTTTTTATTAAGCGGCAATCATTTACACCGCAAAACCAGGTTGATTCTGCCATGTAATTGATTGCCGCTTTAAAGAAAGAAAAACCTTTACAAAATCTCTCACTCCCTGTTATATTTGGCCCATAGATTGTACCGTTCCGAACTAATTATTGAGATTTCTTATTAGCCAGACGTGCGTATTTCCCACACATTTAAATGCCCCTACATTACTCCATGGATCGCTCAGCAGACATCGCTGACACATCGCTGTGTGATCTACATTGCTCAGATCACTCAGCCGCGTCACCCCGTGTGTAGGCCCAATAAGTTATGCTGACAGAACATAAAGGAGTATAACTAACACGGACAAGAGGCAACTTTAAAAGACACCAAAAGTAAAAAAACAGAATAAGCCCAAAAAGAGCGAACGTAATCCTCTTTAGCAACACATAAGGTCACACAGATATGTAAAGGACTGATCCGTATAACGGTATTGTACTTTTCAGAAAACATTAGTGACATATTTAAACATAAGCCAATAGTAACTTTGCTTCTTCAGTGCCAAATCTTTCTTTTTTAATATTATTAGATGCTACCATAGCCTTGAATGGGTCAAAGTTTAAAACAACTTTTAGTAATGACCCAGTGGGCACATAGATCATAGAGGATAGACGCAGCCTGCCAGTCACACCTGCAGCCATTTTGTTGAGGCCGGTACAGCAGGACGAGTCTCTAGAGGAGTAACAACTTCCTGCGCAGTACATCCCGCTGGCAGTGCTCGGCATCCAGCGCAGAGGATGTAAACCTACATTTGCAGAACGCCGCACTCTAACAAAGAGGATCATGCTCGAGGAAGCCTCATTATTTGCACTAGCACCCATGAGGCACATAAACCCCGAAGTCAATGAAGGAACAGGGAACTCCGGGGACAATCAAGGAATTAGACGGCTGATAATTTCTTTGAAAATGTGGTGAAAGGTAGACTTAGTAAAATCACGCGTGACAGACATCTCCCCCCCCTTTATATGGATAATGCTATAAGAGGCCCTTGGAAAACGTTCTGGGGTACTTGTTTCCTAGCACGGCCACAACGATCATAATCGCGGTCATCGGGGGTAAAATCGGGGCCATCGCGGGCATCGCATGCGCAAAAAAATCGGGTGCGATGGGCCAGACGCGATGCCCGCGATTTCCACATAGAGAACAATGTTAAATGCCTCAATTTACCCACGATGACCACGATTTCCCATAGGAAACAATGTGAAATGGCTCAATTTACCCAAATTATCATAGGAACAATGGAAAATGGGCCAAAAACACCCCTGAACATTGAAATGTCCCCCCAAAAGTAGTTTACGCCACCACGTGATCAACGTGAACCCGAAGCGTGGCGAGCGCAGCGAGCCCGCGAGGGGCGGCGGTACGCGTCCTCCGACCTTTTCATACCCCTACTATCCACTAGGGCGTGGAGTTGAGAATAGAATAGTGTGGCGAGCGCAGCGAGCCACCGAGCCCGAAGCGTGGCGAGCCCCGCGAGGGGACGCGGATACCTGTGAAGCCCGCGAAGGGGCGCGTTTACCTGTGAAGGTATCCGCGTCCCTCGCCACGCTTCGGGCTCGGTGGCTCACTGCGCTCGCCACACTATTCTATTCTCACTCCACGCCCTAGTGGATAGTGGGGGTATGAAAAGGTCGGAGGACGCGTACCGCCGCCCCTCGCGGACTCGCTGCGCTTGCCACGCTTCGGGTTCACGTTCATCGCGGGGTGGCGTGAACTACTTTTGGGGGGACATTTCACTGGTCAGGGGGGTTTTTTGGGCTTTCTGGCCCATTTACCATTCTTCCCTATGGTGATTTGGGTAAATTGAGGCATTTAACATTGTTCCCTATGGGGAAATCGCGGCCATCGCGGGTGGACCATTTAAGCTTTTTTAGGCGCACACGACGCGACCGACCCGATTTTTCACTGTTTTCAATGCATTTCAATGGAAAAATCGGGGGCATCACCTCGGTCGCGTCGCAGGCCACTAAAATTACCCCGATGGCCAAGATTTGTGGCCGTGCTAGGAAACAAGTACCCGTTCTACTGTTGCACTGCCTTGCTTGACCCAACACTGGTGGTCTTTTACCACAGAGGTTCTCAAACTCGGTCATCAGGACCCGACACAGTTCACGGTTTCCAGGTGCACAGGTGCACTCATTACTCATTGACACATTTAAAAAAAGATCTACAGGTGGAGCTAATTATTTCACTTGTGATTCTGTGAGGAGACCTGCAACACATGCACTGTGTGGGGTCCTGAGGATCGAGTTTGAGAACCGTGTTTACCTCTACCCCAGCATAAATAATTTGGCTTATTTCCATATACCACCAAACTCTGGTGGTTATTCTGATTCACTCGGAAAGGCATAATCACTCTCTAATGGACAAAACCATGTGCACTGCAGGTGGGGCTGGTGTAACATGTGCAGAGAGAGTTAGATTTGGTTGGGGTTTGTACTTCAAACTGATATCTATATTGCAGTGTAAAAATAAAGCAGCCAGTATTTACCCTGCACAGAAACAATAAAACACCCAAATCTAACTATCTCTGCACCTGTTACATCAGCCCCACCTGCAGTGCACATGGTTTTGTCCATTAGAGAGTGATTGTGCCTTTCCGAGTGAATCAGAATAACCCCTGTGTCTCTTCGCTCTGCATCTCTTGGGCACACAAATCACTGGCACACAGCTGTACTCGGGCTGTACCCGCTCTAGGGATTGCTCTCTACTTTCCAACCAGGGTTTCCTGAAAGCTCACCTCAGGCATCACCCTCTTGCCCTCCCTAAGCTATTCTACCCAGTAACTTTCCCTCTACACCGGTGCTGGGCAATGCAAGAGGTAGCGGGCTGTTACTGAACCCGGCACACCAATAATTGCGATACATCGGTTTTTTGATGCCCAGCGATAAATTTCCATAAATAACATGAAGATAAATTATTACAGTGTAATGTCTTTCATGGATTAAAATGTACGCTTTTAAAAAAAAGGCTACTGGTAATATTGGGCCCCTTTGATATCTAGAAGGACGCCCAATGTGGCCCCCTTAAGTCTATTGCTGCACTTCACTGCTATACTGAAGGCACCCAGGTGTAGGAGATGCCTGGAGTCCTGCAGGCTGCGCCCTCTTGCTGCTTTGGCTGTCTGGTAATTCCCTGTCTTGTGCTGCAGAGACTTGGCTGATCTATACATAAGGACCACAGGAGAAGGGGACCGGCCTTATATTCCCAACACAACAGCTGACTGGCTGCATCTGCGAGACAGGATTAATAAATCCGTAGCCATCCCAGTCTAGGCAGAAGTTCACTTTGGACCCAAAGCATCACAGGACAGGAGAATGGGAAAAAGGCCTCAGTCACCTAAACATATACCAAGCATGGATCACAATGTCTGTTATAAGAGCAACCGCTCTCCATACAATTGCAATAGTTAATTTTATCAGAGAAAACACAGATTAACAGAGTAACACACTGTTAAATAAGAACAGGCCTCAACCAACCCCACACACAGGGATAAGGTACTGCAGGTGTTCTGTGACCTTTTGCATAACAACTGCCCAATATTTATAGGGCAGACAAATCTCCTGGAAACCTGACAAGCTAAAGGAAGCTCTGATCCAGAGGAAATAATAACACAGGACGGCCACTACCTACGGACCCTGACACCAAGCAGGGCCTGGGACAGACCCACCACCTCTTCGCTCCTAGATGGAGAGATGCAGCTTTAGAGGGATTGCACTGGAGGAATACTGCACCTGGATCCGTGTTCTGGCCTTTCAAGGCACACCTCAAGGAGAAGATAGCGTTCCAGATCAGGAGTAAGCTGATCATGTGTGAAGCTTGTGTGTGACAGAGCTCCCTCTGCTGTCCAAGCTTTGCCTGGTGGAGACCATTTCACTCAGCAGTGATCAGCAGCCATTTTATAGACAGTGTGCACCTCGTGGCCTTCTGCAAGAGCTCAGCCTCAACAGTCTACCACATGCTCATCACTCGCAGCAATGATTCCCTGACAATCCTGACTGGACAAGGGCTTCTCTCTCTCTGCTAGCCGTGGGAGTAATGCAAAACCTCTCATCTACAGCCAGACACAAATTCCAGGAGAACAATTCTTACACACTCCCCTGTTGTGAGGAAGACAGGACGCCAGCAGAGGCACTAACACCTCATCTGCAAACCATGCCAGCTTCACCTGCACACATGCAGCAAGCTAAGGCAGCTCCTGAATCAGGGAATAACAATCCAGGCTTCACCAAGACACCAACGATATATAGAATACTAGACTTAGCCAGCGGCCATAGTTTCTTCAGGCAGAACCCAACATCTTACGCTGCAGTGACTGCAGTCATGTCGGCCCAATGGCCACATATCCAAGGGTCAGTGCCGCGAAGGCCGGCCCCCCTAGATCTCTTGCATTTTTACTGGGGCCTTTTTCGATAATCTGTCTCATTGCTGGAACACAGCAAATTACTAGAGAGGCCCCGGGAAGACGGAAGAGGTCTAGTGGACTCACGATGACCCAAATGTATCTGTCTACGCTCGGCATGTGCGGTGTTTCATAAATTAACCTTTTACGTCAATTATTGATCGATTGCGATAAGTCTACTGTACTTTTAAGTGGATTTGTGCAATTTTAAGGCTGACCATTGAATTATAAACAAGCCAAATCTGCATACAGTGTGTGTGTGTGTGTGTGTGTGTGTGTGTGGGGGGGGGGGGGGGGGGGGGCGATGGGGGGGGGGGTTTAAGTAACTGGAATCAATGGCGTCGGCATGCAAGTTATAACACAATGGCTTCAAAACTCGAGCAGTCCAGATTTGAAGTATACCCATGGATGGTTAATTAGTCAATGTGATTTAACCACTTGTGCTCAGGGATAGCTATCCTTTACACCTGGACTGATAAAGGTGGCTGAGGACCGGGTTTGGGAACCACTGGACAAACAATTACACAAACCCCAAGTGACATCGCCTTATGGCGAATGGATAGGCTGGAGACTGTAGAAATGTGGTCAGTTCAAGGAATGGAGAGATCAGGGAGATTGCTGCTGCAGCCAGACTATAGACCTGCAAAAAAAGTGCTAGGCCAGAAATAGCTCACACAGGCCATGTTTTCAGGATCTCCTTGTATAAAATCTTACTAGGTAGACTAAACAGACAAATGAACACAAAAGCTGGAATGTGGGGCAGCTAGCTCACTTTCTCAGGCATGGGTTGTGCAATGTGTACAGTGGAAATGACTGTTCCTCAAATAGCAAAATATCTCCTTGTACTTCGAGCCCAAAGACACGGTACATAATATCCACAAAGGCATCCATCAAACAGCCCCCCCCATTTTCACCGCGACGTGCCCTTCATAGAAAGATTCCCTGACGCTGCAAATCACACGTCATAGCTAAAGAACGTACATAAGTCTTCCTTCACATGTCCTACAAAACCCAGATTCCATTCTACACCTTCAGCAATTTGTGCTGTTCCTACTCCAGAACAGATGCAACTGAAAGAAGGTATGGAAAGGGGGGGCGGGGTGAGTGGTAGGCAACGAAACACCATGGAAACTGCAAACGTAAGACTTGTGTCCTACTTTTGCAAACACAAAATACATAATTAAATCTAGGGCTGCAGTCTACAGCTGTTCAGCAGCAACAATATCCTGGATTATAGCAGAATGAAAGGGCATTTAGTGCAACAGGGAAGATCTGTAGGTGTGCATTGGTTTCCCTAAGAGTATGACCATTAAGGAGAAGGAAACCAGTTACTGTAAACAGGCTGGCCCCAGTCTCCTGGCCTCAGACAGACACACACACAGAGAACCTAGCACACATTCTCTCACATCAATCCTATTGCAGAAGGACAAGATCCAGTGCACAAGCTTCCTGCATGACCAGGCCAAGGCAGGCAGAAACATTGCACATAGCATACAACCATACAGGAAGACCCAAGTCAGCTGGATAAAAACATTCAGGGAAACTGCTGAACAATAGAAAGAGCCAGATGCATGTAAAGGGTGCCCGGAGTACAATGTAGAGGACAAGTCACCAATGCAGGCCAGGAAATGACCTAAGAACCCTGCCACCACAATGAGGGTCTTCCAGCATATACCACAGTGTGGTGGGGGTCTGACCTCTGGGTAAAAGGAATACCAATCACAGAGAAGTCCTGGTCTACTGCAGCTAGCTACCAGACACTATCCCACAAGGACTGGCACACCCAGCCAAAGCAACGCCTGCCCCAGGGAAAGGGAAAGACATACAGGCCTGTGAACGTCAGGTAACGTCTCCTGCCTTCTGCTTCTTCCTTGGGCCACAAAAGCTTCAGCAGGGAGTCACATGACCCGGCTCCCTCTACAGGTGACAATAGAGGATGCAGCAAGCATGTTTGGGGCACCATGGGAGAGAGATTACCAGGAGAGCCACACTGCGGCCTCCAGTTCTAACCGTTCTGCCAAGGTGCCAGGACCTGAGGCCACCCAGCATCACGTGAAGAGGTAGCAGATGGTTTCCTATGCATTGCAAGCCTTAGTGGGCGGACTTGAATACTACCTATTTTATCTATAGTTGTGTTCATTGTAACTGTTGTGTCAGAATAAAACTCTATACTCACAGTGCCACAATGATCTCCAGTAACTAATCACAACAGCAATACCACAATTCAGTAAGGAATGTTACACAGCGTGTTGTAGGATACACAGGCTGCCCTGTAATCAGGTACAAACCTCCAGTCACTTCTAAAGCTTCTAGAACAAGTGTCTAGTGAATAGGACAGGATGAAAGGAGGCCTATCCTGGTCACCTTCCACTACAGCAGAATCAGCACTTGTGGATATACAGTGGCAATAAGGACGTAATTAGGCAAACACAACGCTCAGAGTATACCAGGGTGCAGTGATCGATGAGGACGTGATATCATCAACAGGATAAAATACCCACAGAATTTACTGTGCAAATGGTGCAACCACAATTTTGGGGGCTAGGATAAGACACTGAGGGGTAGATTTATTAAGCTTGGCGAAGTGATAAAGTGTCCGGTTTTTATCACCGGCCAATCAACTCCTAACTGTGAAGTTGCAGGCTTGGTTTGAAAAATGACAGGTAGAAGCTAATTGGCCGGTGATAAAAAAAACAGACACTTTATCACTTCACCAAGCTTAATAAATCTACCTGTCTCCCTACAATACTGCCGTACAGATGAGTCCAGCGCTCCTACACCATCCCAAATTACTAAGCTCAGCCAAGATATTATTTTCTAGCTAGTGACCCAACAGCCATAATACAGGGTGAGATAGTTAGATTTTTTTTATAGTGTATATATATATATATATATATATATATATATATATATATATATATATATATATTATTATTACACACACGCAAGCAATTTAAATGTTTGACATTAACTAACTCAGTGCAAATTTGACTTGTCTTACTTAAGGTTCTGCAATGTTCTTTACTAGGCCGTCCATATAATGTGCATAGGAAACAGATCCTCCCACACAATATTACCACTGAAAAACTCTAGAAACGTTACATATGTCAGAATGCCATGTGTTGAGTGTATTTATTTTATTACGCAACCCGCAATACACCCCCCCCCCCCCCCCCGCGCAATGCAGGGCCCCTTTGGACCGCTAAGCCTCTGTTGCTGGTTCTGCCATAACTACCCCACACACTGGCCCTTATTCTGATTGACGCGGACTTTACCGCGTACTTACGGATCGCGTCTTTATGGCGTCTGCGCATGCGTGGAGAACGCTACGCGCATGTGCCACGCCTTGACTCGGTACCAGTTCGGCCAAATCCCGTCCAAAACTGTTCACCGCTATCAGTCGGGAAATAGGGGCGTATTATGGGCGTCATGCGGAATGACACATGGGCGTAGTTTCAAAGTGGGCAAAACGGGGCGGAAACATGGGCGGACACGGGGGAGTACACTTATGTTGGGGGGCGTACATTCGGAAACCACTCCGAATGCACGCGATCAAAAAGGGCAGAAATGTGCGGTGTCCACAAGTGTACTATTGCTTTGCGGACACCACTCGTTCATGCGGTAGGCGAACGTACGCCTAATGACTACAACCATTAACACCTGAACCCAATAGAATCTACTCCTTTACTCATTACTCACTAATAGGACGCTTGTCAGTGCTTTAATTGAAACCATTGCACTTAAATTGGTGTAAGGGTTAATGTGTGCAATGCATGTGTTAGGCATGCTTGTAAGGATATATTGGCATCTAATTGATTCCAATTCCAAATAAGCAGTTTTTTATGAGGATAGGTAATTGAATAAGTGGGTCATGTGATGTATTGCAGAAGATACTTCATAGTGGGTTGTTTGGCGTAAATACTCCGCTTACGTGCGGTAGCACCGCTTGGCTCCCGTTCGGATGCAGTATTCCCGAGCATACTCTGTAATACTCTGTAATACCGTGCCGAATCGGAGTGTTTCTCCCGCACACGCATGCTTTGTATGTCGTCCGTAAACACGCCCTGTTCTTAAAGAGTGAGTCCGTCCGAATGCGGAGGACACGTGGGCGTTTCGACGGACGATGGCCGCATGCGGCAAAACGCCGTGGCGTGCGGACCGCTCCGTAAGAATGCGGGAATTTCCGCACAGATCAGAATAAGGGCCACTGAATGGAACATTTCCTTGGTTTCTAACCGTTTTATGTTTCTTATGTAACAGGTGATGAAGACCAACAGGTGGGTAACAAGCAGAACTGAAGTTACCCAAAATAAATAGGGTGTGAAATAGCCGGTCCACAATGTCTAGGCTGACCCCAAATGGTTAACGCACGCAATGTCGTCACCAGGAAAAAATTTACCACATGGTAAAATATGGAAAAAAAAAATAACCCCCCCCCCCTACATAAAACTAAAAAAAGTTATGCCGACCTTTTCATGTGTCAATCCTAGCCATGTCGACCTACTGTTTGTGTTGACCTTTTGACATGGTCAATCAGCCAACCGCATACTAAACATCAGGTAGACTAAGGTGCTCGGCTGCTCACTTGCCTGGAGCTGCGGTTGCATAGTAACATTGGGGCAGATGTATTAAGCCTTAAAAAGAGATAAATGCAGGGGTGATAAAGACTGATAAATGTCCAGCCAGTTGGCTCCTAATTGGCATGTCATAGAATGTGATTGGGCGATGGCAGTTAGGAGCTCATTGGCTCAATACAACTGTCCCAGTGCACTTTTTGCGTCCTGCCGATATGCCCCCACAATAATAATATTGTCACCATCACACGTGAGCAGGACATAAAACCGTAGACGTTACCCAGCAGATCCGAGTGCTCCCACCAATTTATTAGGCCTGTGCCACCCAGATCACTGCAGAGATGATACAACAGCATGGGCCTCTCTCCAGACCTGTTGTTGCCCAAGAGCTGACACTTCCAGATGCGGCAGCCATGTAACAGCACAGTGAATGATCGCAGCGTTAGAGCACATTCCCATTATTAAGGCAGGTCCCCATGTCCATGTATGCTGTTGTCTGACATCACTATTGCAGAACGTACAACATGAGACATATCCATATCCTGACCTACTTCCCAGCTGCTAATACTGGCTGCAGCCTGACACCAACCTGTAAATAAGGAGGCCGCCTCTACCCCCTTAGTCAATACAAGACCAGTGATAACAAGGACTGGAGCAGTCAATCAGAACAATGTCTCATTACCAAGGCTCAAGCCATGCAGCCAAACTCAGACGGTCACATTTAGAGGCTCACTAACCATGAGGCTGTGCACATATGGGGGGAGGGGAGACTGTGGACTGAGAACCACACCACTGCTGACCTGCTCCTATACCCAGGCACATGCACCCCAGGGTGCAGAGAATCAGCCAGCATGCAGAGGAGCCAGTGAGTGCTAATGAGAGATTGCCAGCACCTGCTACAAGACAGACGCTTATCTCATCCTGATCTGAGGCAGCAGGGGCAACATTGCAAGACATGCAGAAGGTGAGATCAGCAGCTACTTCCTTCCACAGGGCTGCCACCGAGGTAGGGAATAACCATGGCCAACACCAGGCATTTACACACGTCCATGAAGGGGAGGCCACACACTCAGGGGCTGCTTATGCTGCAAGGCTGTGACCCATCAACACTGAACCAGCCTCCTCTAATCTCCTCAATCACCATTCCCTGGATCCCCCGTCTAGATGCATTGTCCTACCTCATCCAGGCCTACTACAGCTCCACACACGTTCCAGACACACTGTGTGTGCAGCCAGACTCGGGGCATGCTCAGTACACACCGCTCCTCAGCCATTGCATTCAACAGAAACAAAAAAAAAAAAAAAAAAGGAGGAAGTGTGTTTGCTATGAAAATGAGATCAGCTAAGCCACAAGCTGCACTCCTACCGTCACCCTGCAGCCCACTGCCCGGGAACAGGCCACCCTGCTCTATGGGACTGCCCAGTGACAGCAGTAGACAACATTTATTTCTGTTTCGTAAATCCAACAAGGGTTTGTTGTAGCAATGAGCCAGATCCCACACAATGACACAATGCATCTTACCATTCCACCGCGTAGAATGAGAAGACCAGCTTCAATGCAAAGGGAACGTTCAAATGTTCCATGGACAGGAGAAAAAAGAGAGAAGGTACTTTCATTTATACTGTTAATTGGCCTAATGAATGGATGTCAATTACAGGCTCCTGAGGCTAATTAAGTCTCATCAGGCGAGCCATATAGTTAGGAAGCTGGGGTCTCCACAAGAAGTCACTGAACACAGATAACTCAAACGATTAGATATGTGTATGTCTATATTATTTATATATATATATATATATATTTATTTATTAGACAGGGCTAGAGAGCTATAGTATTTATAAACTCTGCTGGCGACATTATATATATTATGGACTTGTTTCCTTGACAACAATGGTTAATTCCTTACAATCATCATCATCACATTTTCCTGATACATCCTATGAATACGGCCAAGTGAAGGACGAGCATCTACAAGGTTTCTCAAAGGGCATAAATAATTGTAAGGCCAAACCATATGCCCGGAACAATACAGTGATGTAAAGCAGGCAGATGTAGCAGTTTACACCGGGCCAGATACAAACACCACCAATAAGCAGTGTGTTCCCTCTGATCAAGCAAAGACTATTGATCATATCCAGGCCTGGCAAAAGGGTATGGGGGGGGGGCTAGGTTATGGGAGCCTCAAGGTTCTGGGCACTATTAGAATTAAAATGGATTGTGATGGCTGCTGTAGGCAGTGGTAGTTGATAATAATCGTGACTCGCCACCCATCCAGGCTGCCCAATGTTGACTCCCAACTGGATATCATCAAGTCACCTGTCCACAGGGCAATCAATCACCCTGCGAGCAGCGAAGGAATGGTAGCCTTCACTTACTGCCTTTGGCAGAATGGCTTGCACATGCGCAGTCATTTGATATTTGTTCGGGCTGCGAATTTGCAACCTGATGAGCTGGTCTGAATGACCCCCCATGCCCATGGCTTTTAGCTCTTAATCCTTTGATAATGCTCAGTAGTACCTTAGTACATAAACAAACCCTGAATTATCCCCTTTCTTACCAAAGACGTATTGAGAACTTGTATACAGTTCATACAGAGCAAACTTCTACCGAGCAAACCTCAAACATCCGCACCCGCGACATGCAAAATACTGTCACAAGACTGCACTGACTCACCCCTCTGCATACACTGCCCTAATCCCTAAACCAGAGGTTCCCCCCAACACAGTCCTCAATGCACCCCAAGAGTCCAGGTTCTAAGCATAACCCTGTCTCAGCACAGGTGGTTAAATCAAATTGACTGAGGTACTAATTAAGTCACCTGTGGTCAAGCATGGATAGTCTTCATGTAAGCAGTGCTCTTAACTTCTACAGGTGCAAACACACTAGACCAGGCCGGGCCAACCGTTGGCCCTCCAGCTGTTGTGAAACTACACATCCCAGCATGCCTTGCTAGTTTTAGAATTCTCTAACAGCAAAACTGTGGCAAGGCATGCTGGTACTTGTAGTTTCATAACAGGTTGGCCAGGCCTGAACTAGACTATATATTAAACGATCCGCAAAATAACGCCATTTTCGTATATATTGGTAACAATGCGCGCCCGCTCATGATGTTAGGCAACGTCATCTGTACATGTAGCTCAACCTGAGGATATCGTCAACGACAGCTAAACTGCTGCATGTGGCCACTGAGGATATAATTTGTGAAGTCCCTCAGTGTGTGTGCGCACTGTATCGTTTGTCCGAGAGTTCCAGGGAAATAATCAACGATGATCTTCTAACCTATACAGTTTCCAAACAGGACTCTACCATCACTGTTGTACAAGTAGATTTCAGAGAAGCCCTTTACATTTCTGCGGACCCAGCACCTCACACTACTGATATTTCAGCACCCCAGATGCCGGAACCTGAACAGCTGCTTCACCAGCTGATCAGTCCCAGGCACTGTGATATTCAGCTCAGGCTAGAACATGATGTGGACACAATAAGAACGCTTGAAGGAGGAACACAGAGTTCTAGACTAATGCTGCAAACAGGCATGATGGCCCTGAGGAAACAAACAGGAAATAGGTATATAAGAAGAGACACCTGCAAGGACTGTATCCCAGTATGACACAAACGTGAAAAAATCCTGTGCTGAATGGGAACAAGCCTTCTACTCTACAGCATGTCTTGCTGCCAGATGTCTACAGGCTTAGGTGTTGGTTGGGGATGCATCCCCAGACATACCACCACTGCAGACTCCAGTGCCTTGGAATTACCCTCAGAAGCTGTTGAGGCCTAGACTTGTGGTGGCAAGGCCCAAACTGCAATCTCCAAGAGCTGCCTAGGCATAAACGGGTGCTATGGGCATGCTCAGTGCAAGTGTTCTTCCCTCCATCAGGAAATCAGCCAATGATTGATGTGTCACCCAAGGATGGTCACACCCGAGTGCTGGGATTGGCCTGGGCAGGAACGGCTAAGGCATGAATGATGCTGGGAGGCTTAATCCTGCTCTTAATCATGGATTGAGGAAAGAGAGGCGGCTGAAGGTATCATGAGAAATTAGTCTTTGGAGTTTTAGTGGTAGCTTGACCTCAAGGCGAGACAGAACAGTACTGTACAGTAGAATAGAAGGAACCTACATGATGAACGGAAATCAGCACGTGACTACAAGTAAGTCTCAGGCTGGAACACAGCTACAGACTTGCATTAAACAGACTGGATTTGGAATCAGGCGGACTGGGTCCGTACAGATACCTGGGAGCTCAGTACAGAGTTGTATCTTCAGCAGAAGTAATATTGTACTGGCAAATTGAGCCAGTCAGGCAGTGGAACTTATAGGGCTGAGCGTTTGGTGATTGGATGCTGCTGTCAGCTGATCTGGGAACAGCCTCTGAGTGGTGGAGCAGTCTTAAGTGGCTGCGTCCATACTGAGGTTTTGATAGGAAACTTTAGAGAGTACTTGTATGCTGTGTACATACTGAGAGCAGAGTACTATGGAGAACATGTTCAGACTGAGAGCGCTGAGCAGACATAGCAGCTGGGAGCGATATGCAGCAAGGGCGGACCTCTGCATAAACGGGAAGCGGTGTGGCCACAACGTGCGTTAACCTCAGCGCCAGTTGGGACAACCACCACAGAGATAGGAAAGAGGTTTTAAAACTCCAGAGAGTGACAAGAACGAGGGGCTGTTGTGAGCAGAAGTCACCATTAGGGCTCACCTCACTGGTGTAGCAAGTAATTAGGTTTACACCAATTACCAGGAAAGTTACATCTGTAGCGCTGTTTCAGGTATAAGTACAGCGCATGGAGAATATATGTTGTGGTTTAGCATCAGCACATAAATTCCATCTTAATAATTGGGGTCTGGTAGACCATCAGGATTGTCGCACCAACGAGTAAGCAGAACGTTCTTATATTTAAAAGTACTCAACTACATTTTGCATTTAAAAGGTGGAAGTTGTTTTTTAATGGACACATCAAGAATTTCAGCCCAAAACTAAATATTTTCCCAAATAAAACTGCAGTAATCAAAGTATAATTACAGGAGCTAAATGTAAGTATAATTATCCTAATTTTTGCTCTGGTTAGATAAAACACCATATTTTATTCTGCATGAGTGTGGAGTTTGTATGTTCTCCCATTGCTTGCATGGGATTCCTCAAGGATGCTCCAGTTTCCTATCACACTCTGAAACACAACTGGTTTGTGACAAAAGAGCCCCAAGTTTGTATACGTCTGTCCACATGATGGAAATATAGATTGTTAGCTCCACAGGAGAATGAGGGATAGATTTATGAAGCAGTGATAAGGGAGGAGAAGTGATACAGTGCCTGGTAATTTATCACCAGCCAATCAGCTCCTATTTAAACCCAGCCTGTAACTTAACAGTCAGAAGCTGATTGGCCAGTGATAAAGTACCAGGCACTTTATCACTTCTCCTCCCTCATCACTGCTTCATATATCTACCCCAGATTTCTGAACACACTCTGGGGTGTAATCAATACGGCTCTGCTTTTGCCTGCAGTCTACTGTTGCTTCTTTGTATTGAGATACAGCCCAGACTGTTCTAGACGCAGAGAGAGTCACCCCGAGTAGGTAGGAGGAACTGCACAGATTTTGAAAGATGCAGGGTGCTAGAATGAACAATGCCGTTCTAAGCAATTTTGCTTCACAATACTTGCTTCACATTGACTCAAAAGGTGCCTAAAACAACTATATTACCCCTCCCCCAAAGGTGGAATTTATCTGATGTTTTAAGAAGCAAGCACAAAATTAAGAAATAATATCTTATTAACAGAGATGTTGGCACTCGAAGGGTTAATACTAACTTCTATGTAGTGGAGAACACTAATTTACAATGACGCTCTGTTTACTGCCCGGTTCTAACCCAAGGGTCCACTGCTCCTAAAATTTTGGGCAGTATTGTCACCAGCCTTCCCATGATATGTACTTGGGGGATGGGAAAGGACCACAAGGTGATGGAGGCTGCCTTAGTAGGGCACAGGAGCTTTGTGTTTGGTTCTCAGGGAATTGCAGGCAAGTAGGATTCTCAGCCAAGCTATGGTTTCCACTGACTACTCATGGATGCCCTATATCTAAGCCCAATGGGACAGGAGGAACACTCCTCCTGTTGCATAGAAGGACAATTTGGGAGTAAATACAGGGCAATGGGAGATCCCCTTACACCTGGGTTCCGCAGAAGCCTCTTTCACTCTGGGACTATCAAAATCTTCATTGGCCCAAAAACAACACCACCTCCATTAGATGAAAACAGATAGGCCCATGGGGGGTGTCCGACCAGCTGGCAAGCTCAAAATAAGAGCAGAAGCTTCAAGCGCATGCAGACAAGGGAGGGGATGAAATGGTGAATGGATATAATAAACCACGGCTTCTTAATGCTATTATGTTCTACACAATAGGGACTGCAGGCTAGCACAATGTGCTCCATACAAGTCCGCCAGGGAACTAGGAAATGTTGCTCAACCACAGGGGGACTCTTTACACCCTACGGCTACTGGTGGATGGACACTTCATCTTAAGACCCATACACACTGGGCGATTTTGAGATGAAAGCCACTCAAAACACCAAGTTTGAGCAGCTTTCAGCTGAAAGCTGCTCAGTGTGTACACCCCGGCGATGAGCGATGATGGGCGGTCCCGCATCATTGCCGGGAAAGCCGCTCTAGCAGATGGGCGGCTTTGCATAGCGCTGCACTATGCAAAGCTGTCCGCCCCACGCTGACAGCGCCGGGCAGGGGGAAAGCGGCTCAGTGTGTATGTACCTTAATTCCAAAGGCTGAATAGGCTTCGCTTTTCTTTCCAGACCACCTATGTACATATACCTACCCTCAGTCCCTGCCCACACCTCAGAACTGTCCTATCAAACACTGATTTGCAAGGGAGTAGGGCGGCCGACAGCAGGTGGCATCACCGAGGACCTCTCGTGCAAACTCCCATCGAATAACCTGAAGGGGAAAGTGAAACATATTCCACGAAGAGAAGAGTTTTATAACTTCGCTTTGACTCCGGCCACAGGAAAGAGAAATGGACGGACAGCTAATAGTCCTCCAGCAGGAGAATCCTGGGGGTAAATTTACCAACATGAAGACAGGATGCCCTCTGGCAAGTGCAAGACTTGAGATTCACTAATGTTTACGGTACGTGCTGGCGTCTCTACAAAACGCTGAATGCTGCAAATACAGAACAAAGAAGGTTCATGGTGGGTTCGGCCTGGATGGACTACTATAGAGTGACTCTTAATGCATCTGTGATCATCCATGGGGAGATCTGGGCAGGACAAGTTAACAGGACCTTCAGGTAATTGTCAGCTATTCATGATCACACACCCAGCACAATAGAGTGAGCAGAGCACACATCAACCTGACACAACTGCTCAATGCTAGACCAGTGCTGCTGAGGCCCGGCCTGCCGGGAGCATGCTCAGTGCGAATATCTTCCCTCCAGCAGGAAAGCAGCTCATGGCTGCTGTGTAAATGTGTTATAATGGGCCTTATTCTGGTTGGTGCGGCCGGGCCGTACGCGTACGTCCCGGGGTTTTTAATGATCTGCGCATGCGTACATTCGCTAATGCGCAGGCGCAAACACTCCACAACGCTTACGGACGGGTCTCTACGTGCGAAAAAACCTGTACGCGAGTGTACGGGCATTGGGGGCGGCATAGGGGCGTGATGAGGGGAGCGGCCGAAATAATGAGGGAAAATGGGCGTAAATATGGGCGTACACGGGGGTGTGCACCAAAAATGAACGGTGCTACTACCGCACGATCGACTAAAGCACCGTTCATTTCGGACACAAAACAGGCGGCCGCCAACCACCATCTCAAACCACCCCTACAGATACCGCATGCCAGCGTGCGCCTGGGTTAGCTAATTTACGCTGATTACTACCAAACACATACACCTGAATGTACTAACCAATGCTGCAGTCTATTAAGTCCAAACCATGATTTCACTACCTGCAAGCCACACACAGCACTCAAACACATTGGAAGCTTATCTTTCTATACTTCTCTACATTTAAAGGTTTGTTTAATTTAAGGTAAGAATCTTTGTAAGACCTGCTTATATATGCTAAGGTAGGTATTTGTTAAACAGTTATACACATTCACTACGTGCTTTCATAGACTTTACACAGTAGCACACTCAATCTACACAAGTCGACATGTGTCAACGTGTTCACTCTAATACAAACATAGGTTTTGTATTTATGATACAATAACATAAACCACATCTAACACCTACAAAGGATGTTTCAGCAATGTTTTAATCCCATGGCCACTATTTTGCACATTAATTAATTCAATCAATTAATTAATTTTCATAATTATAGTTGAAAGGCAAGATTTGCAGGTCCATATATGTGAAGGGTATGTCAGCGTACACGGACGTACGCTCACTCTCACGAGCGGTGACATAAGCTGACTTTTCTATTGAAAACAATAGGGACCCGTCCGTGCAAGCTGGCGTACGCTCAGATAGCCGCAAGAAGTCGGTGGGAAGACGGCCGAGAGACATCCGTAAACGGTGGTGTACGCTCAATTGTACGCCAGTTGTCGGAGTGTAAGGGCTGGCCCGTCCGTGTACGTTGACGTACGCTCAATTGTACGCCACTCGCCTTTGCCGATGTTTCTGGCCGCACGAATGCGGCTGAGTTGTGGGTGGACTTAACCCCAACGGCCGCGTACGGATAGCGTACGTTAATAGCGAACGTACGCACGTTTGGCCGCTACGATCAGAGTAACCTCCAATGTGTCACATGGGGACGAGGCACTGTGACCACCAGGAGCCGCCACTACCAGGTCCCAACCTCAATGGTTTCCTACTGTCACTGCTAGGTCTGACCTTACCATGCAACCTAATCCTCTGTGATCTTGTGTCATAAACCATGTAAAAGCATGCATCACACAGACAACCCACAGGAACCAGTTCAGTGCTCCCTTATACCCCTTTCACACCAGAAGCAAATTACCGGGTTAAAGCTTTTCAACCCGGAATTTGGTTAAGAACCCGGGTTTTTCTTTGGTGTGAAAGGGTCAAAATTTGACCAGGGTCGAAGTGCCGGGATTTAAGACCTGTGTTGACCCTCTCACGCCACAGAAAAACCCTTCAGCAAATTCCCGGGTTGAAAAGCTTCAACCCGGTAAGTTGCTTCTGGTGTGAATTGGGGTCAGACTGCACCCGGCAAAATGACCCGGCACTCAAAAATGGCAGGTAATTGCCAGGGTGGCCGGTGTGAAAGGGGTATAAAGGCCCCCATACACTATCCGATTTTGGGACGATTTCATCCGATTTCGGCACTTTGTGCCGATAATCGGGTGAAATCGGCCCAAAATCACAGGTGTGTGATATCTGATCCGATGCACGGTCCCGTGCGCATCGGACCGGATCAGGGAGGTCGGACGGTCAGTACATACGATCACGTCCGACCTTCCTGTATGCATAAGCCTGCCCACCGCAGTGGCGGCTAATCGATTTTTTAAATACCTGTCAAATGACCGGCCGTTCTCTGATTGGCTGAGAGCTCTCTCAGCCAATTGGGCATACACAGTGGACGATACATAATGTTAATGAAATCGTTATCGTTTGTATAATTTACTATATATTCCGTAAGCCTACCTATACCCCTTTTACATCGCAAATCCCAGGTCACTGCCGCAATTTAGACACGGGTCCGTCCCGGCATTTGCAATATTTGGTGCTCACAGCGACCTGGCATCTGGGGTGGAGCGGGGACAGTGGGAGGAGGCAGCACCGAGCCTCTTCCATAGAAGTGAACGGGACCCGGGTTACCCGTTCAGACTGCCAAGCAACCCATGTCTGACCTGGGAATAACACTGTTCATACCCCGGGTCGGATTGCCGGGGATATACAACATGGTCCTTTCACACCGCACACCAACCCGGGTTATTTTTGCGGTGTGAAATGAATATTAGAGAATATAAAAAAGATGTGAAATCCAAATACACTTGAAGTTTGTGGATCTGAACCAACCAAAAACCCGGTCCCAGAGGAGATCTGAAGTGACCCAGTGCAATTCTTCAGAATTCAAATAAAAATTCTGGGCTTTGAATTGCAAAAATTACATGATTTTATCCATGATAAACAGAAATCTGAACCAAAACAGTGAATGGCAACATTGTATTGTATTTATAACATCACCAAAATGCATTGAAGGAAGCCACGAAAGTGTGCTGTGGTCCTTTGCGTAAAAAAAAAAACGAAAGCCAGTGCCAGTTGCAGCAAACTGAGCGTGGGCAGATGGCGTGTGTGTGCCCAGGTCGCAGCGCGCCATGCATGGCTGGTCGTATCAATCACAGACAGGATGTGGAACAGTTTGCAGCCAATTACAGATTTTCTTTCCAACGAACAATGGGGAGAGGCAGAGCGCTGAAAATAGATATCGTATTCTGCTTTTCAATCATTATACCGATTTGTTTTCCGATTAGCAGAGTTCAGACAAGGCGAAATAACTAACGAATGAGAAGAAATTGATGATAAATGATCTGAGTGCCTATCAGATAACAGAATCCATTATTAAGGGCATTTCTGAGCAACGCCCCCAGCCTAAACCCCAAACCAACATCAACAACAGCCGCCGGATTCGTGCAGAGCGCCACTTTCTCACACCGCCCCCACTATGGGGGTAATTCACACCTGATCGCATGGCTGCGAATTCGCACAACGGGCAATTATGAATACACTACTAATGCGTACAGGTCACAGTGCGCATACGCAAGGCTGTCCTGCTTTTTCTATTCGCTAGCCATTCGCAGGGCCATATCGGCAGCAAGCAGGCTTCTGGAAGTGGAAACCGGGTGTCCGGGAAAATGCTAGGCGTGTCTGAGCGTGTTAGGGGAGGGGGTTTGATGTCAGCTCCAGGTCGGATACGCCTTTTTCCATCGCACCGCCAAGTACGTCCCTGGCTACTCTGAGCCTGCGATGACTGGTGGCCAGTGTAAAAGTAATTCGATAGTGAGCCTGGTACAATAGGTTTAGACATATACACAAGGCTGCGAATAGAGGTGTAGCCATGCACATTCATTCCCACAGCGAGCACGTTACTTTGCAAGGCGGGATTTCACCCTGGCAGGGTGGCGGCTTAACTGAACAATGGACATACGATCAGGTCTAAATGCCCCCTATGTACCAATTCAGTCTCTACAATACCAGCCTTGCTATAGTGCACCAGGTAGCTGGTGGTGTAAATACTGAGGTCTATGTATAATAATAGCACTCAGTGCGCCCATTACACACAGCGCAGCACAAGTACTTATAGACTGCGGCGTTACACGCTGCTTAATCATTGGCTAAACGTCTTTAGCCTCAGGCACACACAGAGCAATCTTGCATAGAACGCTGGCACCTGCGACTGCTTGCTGGCATGCCCGTTATACGTCATCCCTGTGACATCCCAGGACGCTCAGTTCCTGCCAGTTACTTGCCATCAGCACCTCTCTCAGCATCCGCACTGAGAACTGCAGCAGGACTGGTTCTTTAAGTATTTCTTTGCATTCCTGCTGATTTAATAATTTCATGTAACAGACATAACTTCAGGCATCCTGTGCATAGCAGACTGTTATAAAGAGCATTCTGAAATCTCATCCAGAGGTCAGTCCAATGCCGATCTTGGAGAATACTGTTTTGACTTCGCATTACAATCTGAGAAATCTGCGCTCTCCGCTGCAGCTCTCTCTCTCGGCAGGTCACGCCCCTGGATCACCCTATTAAACTGAGTTCTGTTTCCATCAGCTAAATTCCTGCGACCCTCCGAGCCACCACCTGTGGCCCCAGCTCCAGACGGTGGTTTTCTGCAAAAGGGGTAATTATAGCTTTGTGATGGCCTAACCGCTGAGAGGCCTGTCACATATGAACAGAAGCGTTCCACGCACGTTTAGAGCCAAGCATCAGTAAATATATACAATTGAAGCTGGTCATCGTGCTAAACGTGGCATCGTCAACGTGGAAGTGCATTGGTTGACGGTCTTGAACAATCTAGACCTTTACAAAAGAATGAGATAATCTGCTCCCCGCAGGCCCTTTGCTAGGTCCTAGGTTCCTACAAGTGGGTGACATCAGTCCTGGATATTTATATTTCTATAGGTGTTCAGTGCTGATAAAAGGATAGACCATTGTGTAGTATGGGACCACCCCAAGACAAGACAATCTCTGTAAACACATCTAGTCTCCCGTTTCTGTACAATACCTGGCAGGTCCCTATTCCTACGTCTGGCAGGTCCCCTGAGTGTATATTAATCTCGCCATTACCGTCTTATTACACTCTAATTGCCGGCGGACTCTGAGGAGAAGACAGGATTTTAACCCATGACTGCAGGATGTAAACAAATGTGACATTACCTTAAGGGCTGTTGTTCCTATTTAATAAGGATACAAAATACACCTGAGTTTGCTTTGGAGAGAGACACCATCTGCAGATATACATGACGCTGAATATATTAATGGCTCCATAAAACATATCCTGTAGAATATTTCCAGACATTGTCCCTTTATGTTAGGAGTAACAGAGGAGCACAGAGCTGACAAATAACTATAATGCAGAGGAGGGGTTAACATGCAGAAATTCTTCTGTAATCTGATCCTAGCCTACTGTATGAGCTCCTCCTAAGCCTTCTACATGGATTCCATGCACATCCCACTGTACGGACATCTGTCTGACTGCATCCGAAGGGACTAGGGCAGAATACCCTGTGCCAGCCAGAGATATCTAAGGTCGCCCACTTCAAGGGAGGCCACCCACATAGACAGCGCAGAAAACAGAATAAGTAATATGAAGATGCACATTATGCCTCTCAGCCTTATAGTCTAATGGAACCATAACCAGAGGACACCCATCTGCTGGGCCCATTCCCCAGGAGAGCTGGTCTGCTGGACCCATTCCCCAGGAGAGCTGGTCTGCTGGACCCATTCCCCAGGAGAGCTGGTCTGCTGGACCCATTCCCCAGGAGAGCTGGTCTGCTGGACCCATTCCCCAGGAGAGATGGTCTGCTGGACCCATTCCCCAGGAGAGATGGTCTGCTGGACCCATTCCCCAGGAGAGATGGTCTGCTGGACCCATTCCCCAGGAGAGATGGTCTGCTGGACCCATACCCCAGGAGAGCTGGTCTGCTGGAGCCATACCCCAGGAGAGCTGGTCTGCTGGAGCCATACCCCAGGAGAGCTGGTCTGCTGGAGCCATACCCCAGGAGAGCTGGTCTGCTTGACCCAAACCCAGTGGGCAATAGACTTAATGACCCACACTCATGAAGCATTAGTCTAATGAACCCATACCCAAAGGGAAATAGGCTAACAAACCAATAGAATAGGCTCATGGACTCATAGCCATAGGGCAATGGACTAGTAAACAACGGGTTAATGGACCTATGCCCTTAAGGGCACTGGGATATTGGGCCAATAAACAGACAGTGCTAGCCTAATTAAATCCATGATAACCTGATAACCAAAGCATACTAGGCTAATATGGATATACATATATATATATATATATATATATATATATATATATATATGGCGCAAGGCTAATGGACCCATATATAGAGGGCGCGAGGCTAATGGACCCATATATAGAGGGCACAAGGCTAATGGACCCATATATAGAGGGCACGAGGCTAATGGACCCATATATAGAGGGTGCAAGGTTAATGGACCCATATATAGAGGGCGCGAGGCTAATGGACCCATATATAGAGAGGGCACGAGGCTAATGGACCCATATATAGAGGGCACAAGGCTAATGGACCCATATATAGAGGGCGCGAGGTTAATGGACCCATATATATAGGGTACGAGGCTAATGGACCCATATATAGAGGGCGCGAGGTTAATGGACCCATATATAGAGGGCGCGAGGCTAATGGACCCATATATAGAGGGCGCGTGGCTAATGGACCCATATATAGAGAGGGCGCAAGGCTAGTGGACCCATATATAGAGGGCACGAGGCTAATGGACCCATATATAGAGGGCGCAAGGCTAATGGACCCATATATATAGGGCGCGAGGCTAATGGACCCATATATATAGGGCGCGAGGCTAATGGACCCATATATAGAGGGTGCGAGGCTAATGGACCCATCATCAGTGGGCAATAGACTAATGGACCCATGATGTTTCATGTGTGTATTGGTGCGTACATTCCGGGGCGATTATAGCAAATATCACTGGAAATATGGTCGCTGAGCGACCATATTGCCAGCGATGGGAGTGTACACCGGCGATAAATCGCTGGTTGCGTGCTCCCGTTTTCTGCCCGTAGTGATCGCTGGTCCCCCGGCAGTTTAATTTTCATCTCTGGTCGCTGATGCAAACGGGACACCAAGCGATATATCGCCCCGTGTGTACAGGGCTTATATGATTAATCTGTGCTGCTGGGGGACCCTTCTCCTACAGCTTGCTGCTGCCTCCATTCCCCTCCTCACATCACTGTCCCTGTCCTCACTAAAGGTCCCCATACACTAGTCTGACTTGTCCTAAGGACAAGTCAGACCAAATTTCCTTGAGTTTCCCCCGGCAGCTCCCCAGGAGGCTCACTTACGATTTGGCACAGGATGTGCCATTTTTACATGCAATAAATCTCATGTTTTATCGCATGTTAAACTCCCGAAGAGCTGCAGCAGTGGCGGAGAGCAGAATAGCCAGGCAGCGTCAGGTGCCAGGCGGTGGGGCGTGAAGCAGCAGCATCATTTTTATTTTATTTTTAAACCGTCAAAGGACGGGTGCCGGACGGGGTCCCGACAGGAATTCACCCGACGTCGGGATCCCGACTGTCAAAACACCAACAACCGGGTTCCAGACGGCCACTTGCAATTTTCCCTCATGGGGGTCCACGACCACCATAGAGGGAGAATAGAATAGGTGGTGAGCGTAGCGAGCCACCGTGTCCGCAGCGTGGCGAGCGCAGTGAGCCCGCAAGGGGCTTAGTTGCACTCACCATGCTGTTTGGGTCCGGCCAGTCGGGATAATGACTGTCGGGATCCTGACTGTCGGACCCCTATACCACACCCCAAAAGACTGGCCGGACGTTTACTGGCTGAGAGTGCTCTCAGCCAATCAGCAGCTGCCCAGGTGAGAGGCTGAGAAAATTCTCTCAGCCAATCAACGGCCGACCAGTCTTTTGAAAGTATTTTGGTACTTGTGGATTAACACGGCTCCCATCGCATGCCATATATAGTGGCATGCGATGCGATTTTTGTCAAAATCGCATTGCATACGATTTTGCACTGAAAAGCATCCAAATGCATTGGAATTAGTATTAAACATGTTCAATGGCCCCCAAATGGCATTTTTTAGGCTGTACAACCCCCACTATCAACGCGAACCCGAAGCGTGGCGAGCGGCGGCGGTACGTGTCCTACGACCTTTTCATACCCCCACTATCCACGTCGGCGTGGAGTTGAGAATAGAAAGCGTGGCGAGCGCAGCGAGCCCCACGAGGGGACTCGGACACCTGTGAAGCCCGTGAGGGGACGCAGATACCTGTGAAGGTATCCGCGTCCCCTCGCCACACTTTATATTCTCAACTCCACGCCGACGTGGATAGTGGGGGTATGAAAAGGTCGTAGGACGCGTACCGCCGCCGCTCGCCACGCTTCGGGTTCGCGTTGATAGTGGGGGTGGTACAGCCTCAAAAATGCCATTTGGGGGCCATTGAACATGTTTCATACCAATTCCAATGCATTTGGATGCTTTTCAGTGAAAAATCGTATGCGATGCGATTTTTTCGCATACGATGGCCATCGTGGGAGCCGTGATAATCCACAAGTACCAGTATTTTTTACAATTCTGCTGCCGCTTTCCACCCCGCCGCTCACTGGTGCCCAGCACCCGTTGCTACCTACCCTGCCGCTCACAGCCCCTGCACATAGGGGTTTGGGCGGTGGACCCAATACATTGTGGGTGTTAAAAAGCACCCGCAATGTGCAGTTGATCGGTCCAAGCCAATAGATTTTATGTGCAGGCGGTTCAATCTCCAGGGTCCGACCCGACGCGCACAGGACCACGCATTGGGTTGAATGGTATGTCAAACATCCAATTTGGGAGGATTTCTCAGCCCGATCCGTTAGGATCGAGTGAAATCATCACAAATCTTACTAATGTATAGGCACCTTAACACACCCTTCATCTCCTGATATACTCTGTACAGCTGGGACCCTGCTGCTCCTCCTACTTTATAAATCTCTGATTTCCTGGTGCCTCCATTCCCCTCTGCACATCATGTCACTGCTCTCATTAATACATCACTCATTTCCTGATATACTGTCCACTTCTGGGGGACCTTTCTCTTCCCCCTATATAATGCTCAGTCTGCGGCTTCCTCCCACCTATACACTCTCACTGGAACACCCTCACACCTACCCTACTGCCACCTGTACTTCTCACATTAATACACCCTCACACCTCCCCTACTCACACTGGTAAACCCTCACACCTACCTTACTCCCACCTGTACCCCTCACACTGGTACACCCCCAAACCTACCCTACTCCCACCTGTACCCCCTCACACCTACACTATTCCCACCTGTACCACCTCACACCTCCCTACTCCTTCCTGTGCCCCTCACACCTACTCCCAACTGTACTACTCACAATGGCACACCCCAACACTTACTCCCACCTGCACCCCCTCACACCTACCCTACTCCGGGTGTGGTATATGGTTCAGACCATGGGTCCTCAAACTGCGGCCCTCCAGATGTTGTGAAACTACAAATCCCAGCATGCCTTGCCACAGTTTTAACACTCCCTTAGAGCAAAACTTTGTCAAGGCATGCTGGGATTTGTAGTTTCACAACATCTGGAGGGCCGCAGTTTGAGGACCCATGGTTCAGACAGTCATGAGTCCGACGTCGGGATCCCGACTGGCCGGACTCAGACAGCATGGCGAGCGCAACAAAGCCCCTTGTGGCCTAGCTATGTTCATGGACAGCACCCTAGCCAGTCAGGAAATATATTTGTAGAAGATTCCGGTCAGGCGGGCACATATCCATCCAGACACACGATTATTCTCATTCAATTTATGGTGTGGGTCTCCCAACCCCTCTCTCTCTAGCTATGTTCGCCACCTATTCTATCTCTATGGGGGTAGTGGACCCACATGAGAGAGAATAGCCGGTGGACGTCGGGACCCCGAGTGTCGGGGTTTTGACTGTCGGGATAATGACTGTCGGGAAACTGTCCGGCACCCCCCTACTCCTACCTATAAACCCTCACACCTACCCTTCTTCCATCTATACGCCTCATGCTGGTACACCATCACACCCCCTACTCCCATCTGTACCCCTCACACTGGTACACCCCCTACTCCCACCTTTACCAGTCACTCTCACACCTATATCCCTTACACCCACTAGTACACCCTGACACCTACACTATATACACTGATTTATGGAAAACAAATCCCTGGTAGGCCTAGAATTACCTCACTTGCCATCAGATTTCTGTATTGCAGTGTTTCTCATGGAACCCTGACAGTGCCTGCCTTCCAGGTATCCTCGTGAATAAGTAGTACCACCTGTACATCTGTTGTGTTAGTCAACACACCTGTAATTTATCTAAATCATCTAGAAATGTGACCTGTTATAATTATAGGAATATATGAGGACTGGGTTTGGGACACACAGCTATAGTAGAAGGGCATCTTTAAAGTTTGGCCCTGGGAATATGTACTTCAGGAGGGATGGTATTTTAACACTATTTTGTCATAATAAGAATGAACCATGTGACATTTGCATCAGCCGATTGGATACAGCACCACAAATATTGGAAATCCATGGGGTGGAGGTGAGTGAGGCTGAAGGCCAGTGGGTGGAAGTGGTATGAACCCAAAATAAACTCATGAAATGAAGAACTATTTATTATACCAACACCAAGGAGCACATAGAAAGATTGTGTACATCATCGCGCAAACCTATGTTGCTGCAATATTTGATCAAGCTTCACTATAAACAGGGAAGGTTATACACAGGAATGGGGGTGGCTGTTGCAGGATATACAGGGTATAAGGGGAGGGGAAGGACAAATAATGCGGGGGTATGGGTAAAACCCGGACCAGGACAAAACCCCCCGGACTGCCGGACCAGACATCAAACTCTGCAGTTTGGAGCTTGTAGCGTCCGGTCCGGGGGGGCTGCCTGTCACCAGGTAGAGGAGGACGGGTAGAATAAAGTCTCCCTGTATGGTCCAGGCATGTAGCAAAAACCGGACGGTCCGGACCACACGGGGAGGCTGTAATCTCCCCTCCCCCATGTCCCTGGTGATAGCTATCACAGGGACCCCCTGAACAGGACACCCCCCGAACAGGACACCCCCCCGGACCGGACCCTACAAGCTCCGGACTGCAGATTTTGATGTCCTGTCCGGTGGTCCGGAGTCTTGTCTGGGTCCGGTTTTTACATAGTCCCATAATGCGGTAACAGTTATGAGAGGAGAGATGGGGGTGCAGTTTACACAGGATAAGGGGGTGGCTGTTGCAGGATATACAGGGGAGAGGAGAATCCCGACAGCCTGCATCCCAATCAGTGAGTATGCAAAGTGGGTTATGGTCAGACAAAGTGGGGGGCACTTATGGTTAGGTGTTATGGATTTATGGGGTGTTATGTTTAGGCACTAGTGGGGGAACTTATGGGTAGGCTGCACGGAGGCAAGGTTAGGATACACAAGGATATTGCTGTAGGATACAAGGGAGGATGGAGTGCAGGTTGCACAGGGTAGAGGGGGGGTACAGGTTGCAGAGGGGGAGAAGGGATGGAAGTTGCAAGGTACCCAGAGGGGAGGGTGGGGGTGCAGGATACATGGGGGGGGATGGGGGTGCAGCATACATGGGGGAGAGGGGATGGGGTCAGGTGTAGGTTGCGTAGGGGAGGACGGGGGTGCAGTTTGCACAGGGAGGGGGGGGGGGTGCAGGGTCCAGACAGGGGGAGGTGTAAGTTGCACAGGGGGGATGGGGGGTGCAGAATACACCGGGGGGAAGCTCCAGGCAGGGGGAGGTGTAAGTTGTTACACAGGGGTAGGGGTGGATGGGGGTGCAGGTTGCACAGGGGGTGAGGGGGGATGGCGGTGCTGGTTAACCTGAGGGAGGAGGCAGCAGGTAAATAATAGGGCGGCCAGGAGGCGGCTGACACATGGAATAACACCGGCCGCCGTGTGATTGTTCCCCAGTCCCCACCTCCCAGCACCTCGCACGGGCCAATCAGCCGGCTCCCCGGCGCCTGTTGCCCCATGCTCGGTGCAGGGCGGGCCATGTGCCTCCGCCACAGGCTCCCGGGGGCCCCATACGTCGGAGCCCCGGAACCCTCCCGCGTCCCCCGCCATCATCCTTACCTCAGCATCCAGTGTGGCCATGGCTCCGACCCCGAGCGTAGCCCCGCCCTGCCGCCCGTGACGTCTTCGCTCCGCCTACTTCTCCCTCGCAGTCTCCCGGGCACGGAAAGGGGGAGATGAGGATTTGGCGCATGCGTAGGAGGCGCCTCCGCTGCTGCCGCCGCTTAGTCCGTAAAGCAACATGGCGGCGCCCTGGCCTGTGCGTGACGTATCATGGCGGCGCCCAGATCTTCATCAACCCCCTCTCCTCACATCAGGCTAGGCTGCTTTTCCCTTCTGCTCAGATTCAGAGTCTTAATGGGAGCATGGGGGCTCATCCCAGGGCCTGGGGGCAGAATATCTACCTCACAGGCAGAGTCCAGCATGTATGCTGCCTGGGACTTGTGGCTCCAGAGAAGCTGTCTGGCAGACATGCTACTTTGGTGTGGATTGTTAGGTCGACAGTGAATAGGTTGACTACTATTGATCGACAGTGAAAAGGTCAACACAGGATAAAGGTGGCCATGCACTCAGTCAACATTAACAAAAGTTCAACATGGAAATGGCTGACAAAGGAAAAAGTTGACAAGTTTTTCAAAGTTTCTTTAGTGTTTATGTCAACATGGACCCCCATTTAGTGTACCGTGTACCCTCGCATGGCTTGCTCTCCTCGGCACATTTTACCATTCCCAATTGTAGTACAGGTGGATCGTAAAGTAATACCAAGTTATCTGAGTGAAAAACTCATGTCCACCTTTTGCTTGTGTCAACATTTTTATCAGTCGTCCTAGACAATGTTCACCTAGCAACCATAACCAGCTGATCTTACCCATGGAAGAATATTCAAATTAATATGTTTATATTGTCATTTTGTTATACAGTGAAGCATAATGAAACTCCCCATTGTACTACCCCAGCCTTTATTTTGAACAGCAACCTGTTTTGTCCAGACTGTGCCCCTGAAACACTCAGGTTGCTGCCCCCTATTGTCCCTTAGACTGTGGTTGCATTTTTCGCAATGTGACCACAGTTTAAGGCCTCACACACTGGCGCATGCACGTATTTGGAAAAATATCCCGATTTGCGATTTATGCGAAATCAGCGGGCTTTACTGAATCTGTCCCATAGTCTGTTAGTAATTAGAGCGATGCTGCTTGCTTTAGCAAAGCACCTAACCTGGTCACCTTCATAACTACTTCATACAAACCAATTACAAACACAAGACCTTAAGACCAAAGGTGCTAATAGTAGCAGTAGTATAGAGCTGGGAATGACCTAACTGTTCTATGGATGGTTAAAAGCTTCACAACAAGTCATTGAGCACGGGTTATCCAATCTTGAATCTGAGTCCGATCCGTACAAATTTTTGGGTCGCAGTGGCTGCATGTGATGTCACATAGCCGCCGCAAATCCCCTTTCATACACACATGCATGGTCTGGACCGCAACCAAGGAATGCTTGGTTGCTGCCCCCTTGTTGTCACCTAGACTGCGGTCGCATTTTTCTCAATCGATCTTTAATTTACCCCTTATAGTGCCTATATTGATGGGTTGGAAATGTGATTGGTTAGTTGACTCTTGCTTATCATATTAACCCCTTGAGGGCAGGTTTGTCCTGCCCCGGCAAAACCCACCACACCTTCATCTTAGTGGTATGTCCGGAAATTTTCCGGGACAGCCCGCTGCGGCAGCGCAGCTGAGCCCGGAAATGTTGCGGGCATACCACTCAAGTGGTTAATAAAGTTCTGCGGATTCACCTAGCTGTGCATGGTATACTGCTCACTTGTTTGTTTGTAGCAGACAGTAATAACCTAAAGGCAGCAGGTGCTGTAGACCCACTTTCTGTGGACAATAATGGAAGCAGACAGTCCTGCACACTATGACACTAATTAGATGCTATACTTCTTATTGCTGTAGTATGGGAAATGCCAGCTCGTGATTATCAGTATATAAATAAGGCCAGGCAGATTCACCTTGCTGGATATCAGGGTATATATATAATTAGGCACTTACTTAGCTGTTCCATGGGGAGAATTCATTTTGGAGTGATCTGCTGGCAGAAATCACCGCGAGGTCCGGCTGACCACATTGCGGCCTATTATGGTAGATTTATTTCCTTTACACGCCTTTATGGGCTGAAGATAAAATACAACAAAGATACTGGTAATGTGTTTCCTTTGCCCAACAACCCGGGGAAGCGATTTGCGCTCGCCACACTATTCTATTCTCAACTCCACGCTGACGTGGATAGTGGGGGTATGAAAAGGTCGTAGGACGCGTACCGCCGCCGCTCGCCACGCTTCGGGTTGACGTTGATCGTGGGGTGGCGTTAACAATTCGGGTGGCCATTTCACACTTCATGGTGCCTATTTGGCCTCTGTGGGCCATTTAACATTGTTTCCTATGGAAAAATCGGGTCAATTGAGGCATTGAACAGGAAAATCGGGTCAATTGAGACATTTAACATTGTTCCCTATGGGAAATCGCGACGGTCGCGTCGCACCCGATTTTTTAGTGCATTCAATGCCCGAGATGGCCGCGATGGGCGCCCTTCTAAGTAAAGAGTACCGGGCCTATTGCGGCATGTCCAGGACTAGTGACCTGATGGATACCATTACACCCCCCCCCCCCCTTGCTTTATTGCCCCCTCAGCCACCCTTCACTCTCTCATTTCTCCACAGTACTTTGGCGGAATTAATTCTAGGCAAGCGATGCTGAGTGTGACGGCAAAGCATTTAGCCTGGTCACCTTCATAACTACTTCTTACAAACCAATTCCAAACATAAGACCAAAGGTGCTAAAATAAACAGTGCAGGCAAGACTATATATTCTAGTTCTGAGGCTGGTCCTCTGACCCCTGCCACATGCCTTGACCATCTCTGCCTGTTTACATCCTGCCATTAGGGATGGCCATTGATGGTTGCCATCGATGGCAGTAGTGCAACTGGCCATCAATGGTGTTAAAATATGCTATGGATGACCATCGATATTGTTACCTATCAATGGTCATCCATTTTGGTTGACTGACTGGCCTGTGGGCCACTTAAAACATGGGGGCAGGGCTTCGCGGGTGCCGGGGGTGGAGCTATGCAGGAAAAAATAAAAAAGCAAAACATCGGTTTTTCTGTTCCATCGAGGGAGGGAAACCATTTGGTTCTCCCCATCGATGGCAAAATAATTTGACATCGGCCATAAAGCATCAATGATTTCACAGCATCGATAGTCGATGGCCATCCCTACCTGCCATCAAGCCACCTCCCACTCGCATGCAGCTCATGTAATCTTCTGTCTCCCCTTCGTACTAGATTGTAATCTCTGAGCAGGGCCCTCTTCCCTCCTGTCGTCTAAGCCCTCTTCTCTTCACATGTCACTCACAGCTCTCCCATACTCCAACACTCAGCGATCATATTCGTCTGTATACTCATCTCCATCTTTGGCCACGAGCCCCTAGTAGCACATTGATCAAGTCCTCACTACTTATACCCCTTTCACACCAGCCTAAATTCCCGGGTTGAGTCCGGGAACAACCCGGTACTACCGCTGGTGTGAAAGGTACCCGGGAAAAATTACCGGGCTAATTTGCTGGCAATCCAACCCTGCTAGGTAGCAGGGTTGTTCCTGGGTTCAACCCGGGGTCTTAGCTGGTGTGAATGGGGTAGGGTATACTTACCCGGGTTGCCGGTCCTCGGTGTGCTGTCCGGCCGGGAATCCACGCAGGCGGCGGGCGCAAATGACGGGACAGGCGGTGGATGATGATGACGCAGTTCTCAGGTGGCAGTGAGGGCGCCGGAGAGCTGCATCATCTTCTTCCGCCGCCTGTCCCGTCATTTGCGCCGCCGCCTGTGTGGATCCCCGGCCTGCGCAGAGGACCAGCAACCGGGGTGAGTATTCTTGCCGCCATCCCGCCGACTGCCCGACGCCATCCCGCCGACTGCCCGCCGCCATCCCGCCGACTGCCCGCCTCCTCCCCACCTCCTGACTGCCTCCTTCCCGCCCCCTTCACACACCAGAAAATGCAGGGTCTTTTCTGGTGTGAAAGGGTCCCAACCCGGGAATGTCCCTGCTTGGTTTGTCCCTGCATTTCTGGTGTGAAAGGGGTATTACATTTAAGCTGTAATGTAAATTTAATTGTGGCATTCATTTTACCTGTACTCTATTGTTGTTATTCATTTACTGTAATGCTAAGTCTGTCTCCCTGTACCGTTCCTTTGTACGGCGCTGCGAAACACTTGTGGAGCCTTATAAATAAAATTATAATAATAATAGTACAGATCTGTACTATATAGTCTAAATCGAATGTGTACACGGTGCTGTGCGATTTGATCCCAATTCGATCAAGATTGAGTGGAAAGTACATTGGACACTAAATATATTGTACACATGATCCGTAAATCATGTAAATAAACAGGAAGTTGGTACCGGCTGACCTAGCGGCTACAGGAAGTCCAGCGTTCTAGATATAATAATGTAATTGGATTTTCTGCTAGATAAAATGTTCCTAAATGATTTATCAGCTGAGCTACTGTCCAAGCACAGTTCATAAATCACAGGGAAACAAATTAACTAACATAAATTAAAATTTGATATTAATACAATATTTCTGCCTGAGAGATTAATGCCAGGCAATAACAGAACAATCTTATAGAGGGGTGCCTGCTTTTGAAAACTAGTTTCAGGGAGTTTATAGTTGGTAATAGCATTTTGCACAGCGCCCCATTGAGGGGGCGTGACATGCTCACCCAAAGGGCGTGTCTAGTTCAATATATGGAGAGATAAGAGATTGTGAATGTGGCACCTAGAAGGGTGGGTGTGTACTGCTACATCTGAAAGGAATCTTTTAAAATGACTAAAGGTGCCCACACACTAGAAAGATCTGCGATCTTAAGATGTGCGCATAAATTAGCCTTCAAATCTTTTGTCCGATCTGGACAAAAGATTTCAGGCAAGCGCACATCTTTACCAAAGATTTTTCTTAAGATCCTGTGTGCGTTCCTATGGATCTTTTGTTAAATCTTCTGATCTTTTGTGCAGCACGTAAGATCAGAAGATTTAGCAAAAGATCCACGGGAGCGAGTATCGGCCGATTTTCGACCGATTTTTGATATATCGGCCGATTTATCGAAAATCGGCCAATCGGCCCAAAAATCGTTCTAGTGTGTGGGCACCTTAATATCCAAATGTAGATGAGCCCCAAAGCAGTTAGTGAGAGCTACTATACTTGGTAATGTGCTGGGAAATGCTGCTGATGATTCAATATAAATGTATCGATCTCTCATTCCTTTTCCCCAAAAAAATGTAACAGTGTAATGTGGGCTAGGTGACATGAGGGAGATTGCTAGACTAATGAGGGAGAGAGGGAGATTGCTGCTATTTCAGGGAGTCTCCTGCAGAATGCAGGAGGGTAGGCAGCTATGAAATACGCTTGCATATATTACCATATGCATATATTACCAACATGTCTATAAATGGCACTTATGCCCAGATATGCCAGTTCAGTGAGGCGGGCGGGGGGGGGGGGGGGGGGGGGGGGGGGCGCTGATGGGGCTTGAAAAAGGCAGGAAAGGGGCAGGGCATTTGACAGATCATCCGGAGTGGGTGGTCTGCACAATAGCGTCCTCGTGGACACGCCCCCGCCGTGCAATGCCGGTATTTCAGGCATTGCACAGCGGGGGGGGGGGGGGGGGGGGCAGGGCTACAAAGATGCAATTTGTGTCATTTGCTCCCACTGACCCCCCCTGCCAAGGATGGGAAGTTATGGGATACTGGCCACATTCCGGAAGGCTTGCCCCCCTTTCCAGGGGCCAGGAGGAGGACTCCATTTTCGGAACCCTCCCGGCCATTCCAGGAGGATAGGCAACCCTAAATTATGTGCATTTTCTATCTCTTGGCTATTTAACAGAGAGGGGAGGTGAGTTGGGGGCTGCCCAGCCACTTGTGGAAGGTATTGCCTTCATAATCTCCCTGAACGTCTCTCCAGTCATACTGCAAAACAGAGGGAACTGTCCATTGTCCTAGCAGGTCCATTCCGTGTGCATGGGGCCAGGACACCGTTGCATGCAAGCGCAACTGTATTATGTGCATGGGAATAAATGTGAAGAGTCTGTATGCGGAGCTGCAGGCATTTATGCGCTTGTTACTATATCAGCTCCCATTTGCACCGTTCCCTTGCAACATGTAGGCTGTATGCGAATGCATTGTTACTGCTAGTTATTACCTACTAGTTAAAAACCTGTCAAAGTGACGGCTTCTGCAATGTACTTTCACTTTGACCTGTGACAGTTTTTACTTTCACTTTAAGCTGTGACAGTTTTTAGCCCACAAACTCTCCATCCCACCCCAGTCCCTATCTGCTCCTTTCTCCAATCTCTGTCTTCCATGCTCCCTCGCTCTATATCCAGCAAGCTTGGCACGTTTGATCAGCGTACCTGCAAAAATTGCTTTCTCTTTCTGTTATGACATCTTTTAGCACACAAAGGAGTAATTTGGTCCTTCGAGTGCCCTCTAGTGGTCAATGGCGGTACTTTACCTCATAGAGATGAGGACAAGTTAGGGTTAGTTAGCGGAGTTTGTATATTCTCCCCGTACTTGCGTGGGTTTCCTCTGGGTACTCCGGTTTCCTCCCACGCTCCAAAAATACACTGGTAGGTTAATCGGCTGGTAACAAAATGAACCCTAGAATGACTGTGTGCGTGTACATGTGGTAGGGAATATAGGTTGTAAGCTCCACTGGGGCAGGGATGGATGTGATGCTGCCCATACACTTATGCGATCAGATGCAATGCGACATTGCAATGCGATGTCCCATCGCATCTGATCGCATCAAGTAGTGCCCAGTGCAGCACCCGATGTCGCATGCCATCCTGCGATGGACATCGGGTGCTGGAAGAGGGGTGGTGTGGGGCTGTGCAGGCGGGACCGGAGCTGGGGACCATAGCGGTGGAGCTTTCAGGAGGCGTGACTTGCCAGCAGCAGCAGTTGACTTTGAAACACTGGACGGCCCTCTGATTGGCTGACAGAGCTCTTTCTCTGCAGCCTCAGCCAATCAGAGGGCCGTCCAGTGTTTCAAAATCATCTGCTGCCGCTGCCGAGTCACGCCGCCTGAAAGCTCCACCACTCCGGTCCCCGTTACACAGCCGCCATGCCTCCCCTGCTGCTGCTGAGTCCCTCCGGTCCCCAGCATTAAGGTACCGGCTTCCCCGCCAGCGCTCCGGACCCCATCCCGGCCCCGCTCCCCGAACCGCCACTGATTGCATTCGAGCAATCGCATGTGGTTAAAAATCATGCAATTCGTTAAATATTATGTGCAGCTCATAATATCTATCGATGCGACATTCGACGGCGTGCCTGCGCATCGCATCGAACGTCAGCTTAAAAATGCATACAATCATTCGATGTGGCGGAAATCAAATGATTGCATGCGACATCTCACATATGTATGGGCAGCATGACTGTTCTAATACTCTCTGTAAAGCGCTGCGGAATATGTGCGCGCCTTATAAGAAACTGTTAATAATAATATACAGGTCGGGTATCCCGTAACCGTGTTTTTTTGGAATAATTAAAAAAAAATTTTGTCCCCCCCCCAACCCTCTTTTAATACTTGCCAAGTCCTCCGGCATCCATAGCAGGCCTTCAGCATCCTCTCCGGCGTCTCCAGCGGTCCCAGGAGTGCTTTGCGCGAGTGCGCGCGCGCGCCGGTGACGTCACCGGCGCGCCTGGGAACTTGGGCAAAGCACTCCTGGGACCGCTGGAGACGCCGGAGATGGTGCTGGTGGCCTGCCGTGGACGCCGGAGGACTCCATGGACGCCGAGGGACCATCGGGGACCCACCAGGGGCAGGTAAGTATGGCTAAAAAAAAATTATTCCAAAAACTGGAATATTCCCTTATCTGGAATGCTCGTGGTCCCGAGCATTTCGGATAAGGGATACTCAACCTGTATAGATGAGTCTGACGCTTGAAACTTTGTTCTATAATGTAGAGACAGGGCCATTTGAATTTTTCTTCACAAATGCGGGCGGGATAAAGGACCAAACCAGAACATTGCCTAGGGGCCCATGGTCTCCTACAGTATTACGCTAGAGCACAGGAGGCCAGATGCACTAAGCTTGAAAAGTGATAAAATGGAGAGTGATAAACAACCAGCTAATCAGCTCCTAAATGTTATGTTACAAGCTGTGTTTGAAACATTTTACTCTGTGGTATAAGATTATTACAGGCCTCAGCATTAAAGTGGGTCAGTAATGTTTGTCTCATTTAACAGAGGTCGATACTGAGAGGCATATTCCACAAGCCTGGCTGGAGAGGTGATTGATTGGAGTGAAGGCCGCTGGTAATCTCTGTAGAGAAGACAGATAACAGCAGGTGAGATGAGGACATGAGACATATACAGTACATCCAGGTTTTACCCATCAGCATAATGAGCAGGTGACCAGCTCACCGTCTACCCTGTTCATTCATACAAAGCATTTCATAAGATCCTGCGTCTATGTAATTACTGCTGCTAGATGTCATCAGTTATCCTGCGGCATCTGGCTCAGGGTCCTTTTACAGAAGAAGGCCGAAAATAATGGTGTATAACACAGAAGAGTTGCAAGTCCCCCGAAATGCAGTGGCTTACACTATAATAACACAGAGGTACAGATCAGGGCCACCATCAGGGGGGGACTGCCAGGACTCCGGGCCAGGGACACCAGAGGTCTCACCAGCCACACTGGGGGGTCGAGAAAGGGAAGGAGGCCTGTCTATTTGGTCAGTCCCCACAATTTCTAATGGCAGCTCCGTATCAGACGCTGGTGTCACATCACAATTATAGACTGGTGGAGCGAGCAAAAGAATATACTACGCTATAAGAAGCTGTTCAATAAATGATACGGTCACACACTGCCAAGTACTGGCTAATGACCTGGCTCAGTGGTTAGGGTTTCTGTTCCATTTTCATATTATCTAGTGGGAATAGATTCCAAAACCTGATTTATTCAGCCTTCATTAAAGTAATTCAGTAGTAATTTGTATAATCCTTCTTTATTCTCTTCAGCCAGTATCATTTTCAGCTGTACGCAAATAATGACCGTACTATTTATATCCTATTAAAGTGACTTTTTTTGTTTGCGGCAACGAAGCCCCGCCTACGTATTGCTCATTAACATAGAAAGTATCTGCAAAGGGAAAAGATGGCGCTCTGACTGTATTGTAGAGGGCAGGGAAGGATGACCCTAGGGATTAGTTAGTGGGACACTGTACTGTTTGTACAAGGAGCTGACAATCTACTCAATACTGGACGCTGATGGCATAAAGATACATGGCACATCCTATAGTATTATACTGTGAACCAAAAGGGTAATGCCAATGTCTCATCGGTCTAGTAACAATGTTATGTTAAGTTCAACATGCATTGCGTCGGCCACTGACAACCGACATGGCTTAGGTTGACACATGAAATAGGTTGAAGGGGTTGTAAGGTCGACAGTCAAAAGGTTGACATAAGTTTTCACATTTAGCTGTCCCAAATGTCGACATGGACACCGTCAGTGTAATGCTGTGCTTACGCCTTAGTGGAAGGGGAATGGGATCATTCGTCAGACTGCATTTAGGTCTACAGTCATTAGGTCGACCCCACTAGGTCGACTGGCAGGAAGGTCGACCTGACTTAAGGTCGACATGGGCCAAGGTCGACATGACTTTAGGTCGAATTTGCATAAAGGATCGACATGAGGAAGGTCGACTGGTCATAAGGTCGACATGGGTTTTTCACTGTTTTTTGATACGAATGTCGACACAGTCTACATGGACACAGTTGGCAATGAGAATCGGACCCTCGCATCGCTCGCTTCGCTCGCAATGCTTCAGGCACGGTGCCTCGCTGCGCTCGGCACACTATTTTATTCTCCCACCACGCCCTAGTGGATGGTAGGGCATGAAATACCGCCTGTCGGCACATGTCGGCTCAAAAAACAGTGAAAAACCCATGTCGACCTTATGACCAGTCGACCTTCCTCATGTCGACCTTTATGCAAATTCGACCTTAAGTCATGTCGACCTTGGCCCATGTCGACCTTAAGTCAGGTCGACCTTCCTGCCAGTCGACCTAGTGGGGTCGACCTAATGACTGTAGACCTAAATGCAGTCTGACGAATGACCGCATCCCAGTGGAAGGTAGGGCATGAAAAACCGCCTGTCGGCTAAAAAAAGAAAAAACATGAAAAACTCATGTCAACTTTTTGACTGTTGACCTTCCTATTGATGGCATAATGCTTGTGTGGACCTTCCAACCCTGGCGACCTGAGCCTTGTAGACCTAATTCATGTGTCATTATGATGGGTTTGAGTCTATGTTTTAGGGCGCTGAATTATAGATGTCTGCAGCACTGGTCACTATGGTTACTCCCCTGGTAACCGGATTAATGGTTTGAGATTGATAGTGATAAGTGACTTTGTGCGCTGACACCCTCCCAGTATACACTGTGACCGATGGAGAGACAAACCACCTTATTAAATTACACCCACTCTCAGGGAATTTAGGTATAGAAAATATACTTTCCTTTTCTCACATGTCTTCACCTCATCAGAGGCTCTCCATTAATATAAGTAAGACGTACCCTCCAACATCACCCATTCCATTAGGTACAAAATTCTCTGTTTCTGGCCTTCCCTGCCAGTGGCAGTTGCAGAGGTGAGGCTGCAGCACAGTCCAATATTCAAAAAGGGGAGCCACACCTACTGCCACCCAAAACATCACTGTCCTGGACTCACTGGCAGTTGATGTGACCCCCCTCTTTGAACATTGGACTGTGCTGGAGTCCAACCTCTGTAACTACCACTGACAGGGAAGTCCAGGAACAGAGCATTTTGTACCTAATGGAATGGGTCATGTTGGAGGGTATGGTAAGATGGAGACATGTAAAACAATGAGAATTCGAGAAAATAGTGTAATATTGCAAACACAATACATTTATTAAAAACATTGAAATATGAAGGAAATATTTTCAAAATACAATAAAATCTGATAAAAAGACCACATCAGTGGGTCTCAAGTTTGGATGGAGGTTTACCAGATTTTTGGAGATAAAATAGCCTGTAGAGAGATCTTTTCCTCAGGTAAGGGACACTGGTCTTCCGGATAAACCAGGCCTTCAGGCGTCTCTGCAGTCCGCAAATCTGGATTCCACACAGCCAAAATGCCAGCTTTCTGCTACGCGTGTCGGAACTTCCTTGTTCCTTCCTCAGTGTCCCTTACCTGAGGAAAAGATCTCTCTACAGGCTCTCTTATCTCCAAAAATCTGGTAAACCTCCATCCAAACTTGAGACCCACTGACGTGGTCTTTTTTATCAGATTTTATTGTATTTTGAAAATATTTCCTTCATATTTCAATGTTTTGAATAAATGTATTGTATTTGCAATATTACACTATTTTCTCGAATTCTCATTGTTTTACATGTCTCCATCTCACTTATATTAATGGAGAGCCTCTGATGAGGTGAAGAAACGTGAGAAAAGGAGAGTATATTTTCTATACCTAAATTCACTGAGAGTGGGTGTAATTTAATAAGGTGGTTTGTCTATCCATCGGTCACGGTGTATACTGGGAGGGTGTCAGCGCACTAGTTCATGTGTCGACCATCAGTGGTTAACCCAATGCATGACCGTATACCGCGCTGTGTCGGCATATTCGCTGACGGGAATGTCCTTGCTCCATGCATACACGGGTTCTGGAGTTCCCATCATTTGTACAGGTGCCTCTGCATTGGGCCCCGGAGGCGTGGCGGTGGTGCTATTGGTGTAGAAGCAGAACGGTGTTGGGTAGTGGTTTGAGCGTCCATTCTGACCAATGGCGTCAGCCCATCGCCGTGCCTAGCTTTGCAGACTAGTGCAATAAGACATTTACAGACGAGCTCTGCTCCCAGTCTGCGGAGGCATCTCCCCAGAGCGCAGGGCAGGTTTGTGTATGGAAGCCAAAGGCGTTTCCTGCTGTACATGGAGCACACTTGTGATCCAGGCTCCTCTGAGACGGCTGGGTGTGGATGTCACACAATGTTTTGAAACTGGGGCTATATCATCCCTGCACTGAATGTTGCAACCCACAGGGATAAGATAGAACCGGCAGCAGCTACACAGCGGCGTCTGGTCTGGCAATTCGCCTTGTCCTCACAGACATCACAGTCAAAGCCTCTGACAAATGCCACGGACTAGGAATCATAGAGACTCCAGAGGAGAGAAAGGCCCAGGGCGACCATTATGTGAGTGATCATTCAGGAGCCCGCAGTATACAGCTCTCATTATCCCAGCACACAGGCCCCAGAGCCAGAATCTCACATAACTGGTGTGAGACCGCCACCTGATGGTCACTCTGCAGAATACGCCAGGGAGGCAGCTTTCCAAAATAAAAGTCCCCAGGAGCAGACCCATAGTCAAGACCAAAAGCCAGATGATCCACCAGCTTCTGGGTCAGAGACACTGGACAGACGCAAACGCATCCCCACAGTATATCTAACTCCAGGCCCATTGCCCTCACAGCAGCTGGGAATAGGGTGCACTAATCATTTAATACTTTCATTGACTTTCATTTGCTGAGATCATAATGAATAGAGGGATCTGACGACCAGCAATCAGCAAATAAAGAGTTGACATGTTGGGGTTTATTTACTAAGACGGGAGTTCTATGTTGCTATGGAGAACCAATCAGATTCTATTTCTTATCTTCTAAAAGGTGCAAAACAAATAAGTGGATCTGATTGGTTACCCATAACAACATCCCATCTTCAGTAGAACTCCCATCTTAGATAATAAACCCAATTAGGTTTAGATTAGAAACTCGATTACCAATACAATCATCATCATAATAGACAGAATAAGCATTTCCTTACACTTTACCCCTAAACCCTTAAATGAGCCTGGAGGTTCTAGTTCCATCTAGGAAAACGAAGGATCAATGGTATCCCTGCCCTAATTCTGTTCATTCCAATAATCTGCATGAGTTGCTCATTGTGTGTTGCCATATTGCTCGGAATGTTCATCCCCCCCATTTGAAGTCACTGATGTAGGGAGTGAATACCTCTAAAGGAGAATCACACTCACAATGTCCTTTATTGTTTATAGATGACAAAGTGAGTGGCTGGTCTTTGCCAGCATTGCCGACACTAGTTGCAGCAGAGGAATCGGGACGTTACAGCGTTCCGAGAAAATAAATATTTGGCTTTCATCATATTTGCAGTAAGTACATACATTATTCAGAAGCAAGAGGCAGCCATAGATTCATAGCACTAACAAGCTAACATTGGGGAATGATAAGTCACTGCTATGATTAACGGAAGGGGATCTATAAGATAACATACATCAGATAATCATCCCTGCACAGCACAGATAATGGTTCTCTTTGCAACGTCACTTACACAAAGTATCATATTAATTCCACTGTGAGTCACTCTGATCTCTGAGTAAGTTTACTGTAAAGAGGACATATTTTTGGCATGTACCCTCTTAGCCAGTGGTTCCCAAATTCGGTCCTCAAATTACCCTAACAGTCTAAATTTTAACGATATCCATGCCGCCACAGGTGACTACATTAGTAACTGAGCTAGTTTGATAATCTGTGCACAAACCTGGATACTTGTATAACCTGGACTGTTAGGGCATACTTGCCTACTTTTGAAAACTTGTTTCAGGGAGATTATAGTTGGTAGTATAATTTTGCAAAGCGCCCCATTGAGGGGGCGTGTCATGCCCCACCCACAGGGCGTGTCTAATTCCATATATGGAGAGATTGTAAACGTGGCACCTAGAAGCGTGGCTGTGTACTGCTACATCTGAGAGGAATCTTTTATAATGACTTATATCCAAATGTAGATGATCCCAGAGCAGTTAGTAAGAGCTACTATACTTGGTAAAGTGCTGGGAAATGGCGTCAATGTAAATGTATCTGTCTCTCATTCCTATTTTCCCTAAAAATGTAACAGTGTAATGTGGGCTGGGTGACATGAGGGAGATTGCTAGACTAATCAGGGAGAGAGGGAGATTGCTGCTATTGCAGAATGCAGGAGGGGAGGTAACTATGTGTTAGGGTGCTTTGAGGATTGAGTTTTCGAAGGTTGACCAATGGAGCAGCCAAATTGTGGCCTCAAACACTAATTTTGTGTATTGCTTTGTGGCTGGTTGATGCTGCTGGTTCCCAGTGGGTTTGGTAGGCTAAATCCTGGTGAACGCTCACACCGTGCACAAAATGTTGTCCTTCTCCAGTGGTAACTTATGACGCTCATCGGAGGTTCCTGCCCACGAACCGGAGAAGACTCAGCAATGTAGACATTGGCTCAGCGTAGACAGTGGCTGCTTGTTAGATCATGTTTTCAAGATTGACTTGCTGGAGAAGCCTGGAGAGGAGACTGTCAGTCAGCAGCACTTCGCGGGGTGGGGCCATATGTAGATATCATTAAGCCCCACCCCCGGTACGGAAAATCCCGAAAAGCCGCAAATCGCGGGAAATGAACGCTGCTGTGGGGGGTGTATCCAGGAGGGTTGATTCCATACTGTCCCATGCTTACAGCAATATGCAGATGACAGACTTTAGCAGTACCTAGAATCTCTCTATTTCATCTGGAAGTTGAGCTTCTAGCCATGCAGCTTGGACTATGCACACCTCCCAACAGTCCCGCTTTTTGCGGGACTGTCCTGTTTTTTTGGGATGGTCCCGCAGCAGGGGGGGCCAGTTGGGAATCCTCTCAGCCTGAAGGGAATAGATGCTGTGCGCATGAACACAGCGTCTATTCAGCGCCTCAGAGACCAAAATGGAGGCGTGGCCTATTAGCACCATCATTTGCATATGCCACACCCTAATTTGCATAGGCCACACACCCTTTCTGGCACGCTGCTCTTCCTAACATGAAGAACTTGGGAGGTATGCTGTATGGAACGCTAGAACCCTTCTAAAACAGACTCAAGACTTTCCTGTTAACTCAAGCGTTTCCTTAATGTCCTTTTTGTATCTCCATGTTTTTCTGTGATTCATTGTTTCTGTAGTGTATTATGGGGGTTAATCAGAAATGATTGCAGTGCACCGCGATCAGATACCCGCCGGCCAGACAGAGGGAAATCCAGCTCCTCCCAGCTGTTCTATCCGAATCGATTCGCAAGCTCTTCACCATCGATTGATTTTTCCATTGTGCACAGTCTGTACGTAGCCCAGGACCTACTGAGCCTGTGTGTTAGAATCAGGCTGATCTAGGCCGAAGCTGATGGCACACATCCTCCTCCAGAACGCCTGGGCAAGCCTGCGTTTCTGTTCTGGCACTCTCAGAAAATGTCATGTTTGTCACTCTTTGGCCGCGTGCATACTTACTACAACCCGTACGCCTGGCCAGTCATTCGATAATTGCCCGACCTGCAAATTTTTCAGTCCAGCGATCAGGTCTCAATAACCCCTTGGGGTAAATTTATTAAGATGAGAGTTCTAGGTCACATGGGATGTTGCTATGGGTAACCAATCTACTTCCTATGTACATTCTATCTGTTAAGCACCTTGCAGTATATTTCGTAACGGTCGATTTTGGGCCGATGTTGATCGATTTAAAGCACATATTTAAAAATTAAAAATGAATCTAAAAATTCCTCTGTCAGTAAAATGTGTCTTTTAGCCATGATAGCCCAACATCGATTAAGGTCTGCTTAAAATTGATCAGCGTTGACCAAAATCGGCCTTTACAAAATATGCCCCCTAGAGTCCCATTGCAGAAAGAGCGCTATATAAATACAATTGTTATTATTACATCGCCCAACTCCTCTCCTGTCTGCGCAAACATCTGTTTCCGGTATTTTATTCTACATATCAAGGTACATGGTGGGTGTATAACTGCCGTGGCATTTTCCATCATTAATGTAATGCGCTGCCTATAACTCTGCTCCCCATGGGTATCAACGCGGCAACACTTTTGTCCCTGTCGACCCTTTTTAGGTGCCAACAAATAGTGGTTGACCTATTGAATGTCGACCTTATTTGATGGGACACTTAATAGTCGACCCTATGCCCTATACCCCCCACCATGTTGACCCTATGTTAACCCTATGAACCATACTCCTCTCCATGTAGGAGACATATAATAATAAGGAACTGTACTAATACTATTAAAGACCCATCATCTGTTGAGTCGCTAGCTGTTGAGTTGGACGTTCCTTGGGCACCCAACCTCGCACCGTTCGCTGCCAATGGGGAAGAGAGCACTTTTGGGCGAATTCCGGTCACTGAAGCGCAGCCGCCGCGATTCGCGCTACCGAAATCTTCGGGGCAATAGGATCAACCCCCTGGTCATTGAGAGTTAAAACTTAGCAGATGAAACCAGCAGGAATGAATCAGTTGGCGAATTCTCTGCGTCTCTGTAACAGTGCGGCGCTCCCTGCCCCAAAGATGTCCTTGTCTCCATTACCAGCTAATGAACACAGTGACTGACGTCCCAATAATGCCGGGGCCCCGCTCCTGCCAACAAATTAAATCTCTATTAGATGGGACTTTCGCACAGATTTGGTTTTCCAGCAGAAATTGATAAATTGAATTTACCCCGATAATGAGTGTTTTTCCTCCGGTGCTGCGGCCCAGACAGCAAATCGCTTAGAGTGACAAGCTTCCATCTATCCATAGACACTGCATATTCCTGCAGCCTCTGCTTTATTACGATTTAAGATTCGTGTTGAAAAATTAAAAACAGAGCACCCCAGAAGGGTTCTGTTACAGACTGCAAAACATAGGGCACCCCACAAAGTTTCTGTGTACCCCAAATACACGCAAACTCCCTTTACTTGGGAATGAAACCAGTCCGCACCTACATGTCATGGGCAGTAGCCTAAGTTCGTCCCAGTTGCCTGGAGGCAAGATAAATGGGGTGTGGTATGATGGCCCGACAGTTGGGATTCAGACCGCCGGTTCTTCAACAGGGGGGGGGGGGTCAACGGACACCCAACCTGTGATTTTAACACACTTACCTTTACCTTTTGAGCACTAGATATGTGTAGGTATATCTTGTCTAATACTTTGAAACCTTTATATTATACTGCTTTTTGTATCGAGAATTCCCACAGTCCAATTAGGGAATTATACATATTTCCTATTAAAAGTAACATTTTATAATTTACCAATACAGTGCACCCTTACAATGCAGCTCCCTTTCCTCTTGTTATGTACGCAGTGACATTAATACCTTTAGGTGTCACTACAGTGCCATCCAGTGGCAGGACAAGAGTATGTCATGCCTATTATAATCATGAGATGTATTATTCATACCCCTTTCAGACATTCTAACCCGGGATTTCACTTCCAGGTTCCTTGTTGGGATTTTCGTGACCTGGGTCGATTGCAGATGTTTAGGATATGGGAGTGAAATCCCAGGAAGACCCTTTCAGACAGTCCCAGGTTGATGCGTGTTCATGTAAAAAACCTGGGATTTTCGCATATGTCTGAAAGGGGAATTATTGTTACATATTCTTACCTCCCAACTTTCGCGCTGCCAAAATTAGGGGGCGTGGCTTAGTGGAAAGGGGGTGTGGCCTACAAATCACTACAGTCCAGTGAGGCCACACACCCATTTTTTCGCCGCTGTGGGGGCCTGACCAGCGGCTCTGTAAACTGCTGGCCAGCCCTCAGCCTGTCTGCTGCGGGAGTGTTGAGGGAAATGGAACACCCAGAGGAAACCCAATTCCTATTGTCATGTAATTTGCTTTACAATCTATGTTTTAATATAATTATAATATAAATGTAATTTATAAATGTTGAATTCCCCTCTTATTCTGTCAGATTATTATATGGTAATAAAATGCTGTTTTTTTTTAAAGGGGGCCGAAGTAATTCAGTTAAATAATTTCATTGTAACATGTAAAGAATCCAAAATGTTAAGGGGGTTTTACAGCAGGCATGTCCAAACTGCGGCCCTCAAGCTGTGGTGAAACTACACATCCCAGCATGCCTTGCCATAGTTTTAGCATTCCCTAATAGCAAAACTGTGACAAGGCATGATGGGACTTGTAGTTTCACAACAGCTGGAGGGCCATAGTTTGGACATGCCTGTTCTACAGCATCCAAAGTGATGGCAATGTTGTGCCTCGGAGAGGGAACATTCATTTATAACCCAGATACCACTGTCCAGTTGTGGGGGTTGGGTATATGTCAACAGTCATAATATTGAAATTCAAGTAGACAGCGATGAACTGTTGAGGTTAGAATGTCAGCATATCATCTCTGGTAGGCCAGCGGTGACTTACCTGCTCCCAACCGGTGCAGCGACGTCTTCCGAGTACCAGTGGTCATGTGACTTCCCGGTCACACCTCCGATCTGCAAGGATTCAGGCATTTCTCCCCTATCCCCAACCATATCCCTCCCTTTAGTGCCTGACCCTGTTCTCCCCTTAGTACCTAACCATAATGTCAACATCCTGCCAACAATGATATTTTATTCGATTATATGTTGACATTTGGAGAATGCCGACACATTGCCGGTCATCATTTTAATAATGTTGACACCATTTTCTATTTTGTAATTTTTGACTTTTTTTTATTTGTTTTTAGTGCTGTCACACCCCTGGATGTACAATCAGAGTTATATTCTTTGTTCGTTTTAGTCCAGTTCTTTCCTTCTGCAGTTTTCCACAGTGCGATGTACACAGAGCCAGTATCTCATCCTGCCCAGTGGTGGGTTTCCCATTAGACACAAGAGGCAAGTGCCTACGGGCAACACTTCCTGGTAGGGATGGCCATTGACTATCAAAGTTTTGAAATCATTGATGGTTTATGGCCGATGTTGAATACTTTTGCCATCGATGTGGGAGAACCAGATGGTTTCACTACATCGCTGGCAAAGCAGAACCAATGTTTTTTTTTTTCAAGGTGCTGGGACACGGAGCATAGCCCCGCCCCCAACATCCAGAAGTCCCGTTCCCGTGTTCTGATCAAATATAATGGATGACCATCGATAGCTAGAACTATCGATGGTTATCCATCAAATCGTTTACGACTATAGATGGCTGTGTGCAGAAACGACATTGATGGCGTCTGCACCGATGGCCATCCCTACTTCCTGGGGAAGCGCAACATGAGAGCCCTGCTAGGCCGATGGACAGGGCAGTGACGGGGACACCAATAACATTGTGACTCAGGGTGACTTGACCCCTGAATTCACCCCTGTATCAGATATCTCACTGTCCCAGGAATTCAATTCCAGTCAGACTGGAACCATCTCCAAGTGCCGTCAGCCAATAGCAGACCGACGTCAGAGAGATGAACATCGCTATTCAGACAGTGATAATGGCTCAAAATCAGATTTACTTTAGCATTAACAGAACCAGAACAACATATGATCCAGATAGTCAGGCTCTATGTCTCTCTCTCTCCCCCCTCCCTACAACACATTTGGTGGACCTACCCCACTTCAGCATGCTATCTGGATCAAATTATTCCATAGGCTAATAGATTATCCTTGCTGTATACTATGTATCAACCCACTAATATTAAATCATACTTGCCTACCTGACCCTCTCCATGCGGGCAGGGCCGGTGCCAGGTATGGCAGCGCCCCAGGCGGGGGGGGGGGGGGGGGGGGAGCTCCCCGCCGCTCGCCTGGGGGAGTTGATGCGGCCTCTAAGTCGCTCCACAACAGGGGGTGGTGGGGAGGAGGAGAGTTGCGGCGTGTTGCTCCACCTCTCACCAACACACACGCTCCACGAGGGGGAGAGTTTACAGCCGAGGAAGGGGATGCGGCCGCCGCTGCCGAGTCCCTCCACGAGGGGCGGGGTGTGAGGATGGTGCAGGCGTTGATAACTCACCAGGCTCCATGGGGGTTTGGGGACGGTGCGGGCGCCGCTGTGCTCACCCGGCTCCACGGGGGGTGGGGATGGTGTGGGCGCCGCTGCGGCACTACTTCTCAACTTGCTCCATGAGGGGGGCTCCCAAGTGCTGCCCCCCAGTGGCCGGCGCCCTAGGCAAATGCCTAAGGCTGCCTAGTGGTGGCGCCGGCCCTGCATGTGGGAGAAAATGCTCTGCTCCTGGACTTCCCTGGTAATGTATGATTACCATCACCTGTGGGGAGCTAGGTAAAGGTATTTCAGCACAGGTGATGGCAATCATACATTACCAGGAAAGCCCAGGAACAGAGCATTGCATCCCTCAAGGAGAGGGTCAGGTAGGCAATTGAGTATTAAATGTGTAACATATAGATCTATATAACCACCATAGAGAACCAAGGCTGTATTGGTTTGTTGGAACAGGCACATTCCCGGTCATGCAGTGGATCTGGGCTGCTGTCTAATGCTGGATTTATCTGGACATTGTTACCTTTACACCTCACCAGGATGTAAATCATTTATCTGTCCCTGCCCTGAGCCCAGAACAGGCTCCTCAGCATTCCTGAGTGATCACTCTTTGTCCTGTAATGCAAAGTAAACAGCAGGAGTCTCTGGCCCCGAAGGGATCACAGATCTCTACCTCCCGTTACCTGGATTGTGTTGGTTTCCTGTTTTTAAAAGCAGCTGGGGGATTTTTTGTGGCTCTTAATTACCGATTGAAGATAGGATGTTGCTATGGCCAACCAATCAGATTCTATTATTTACTAGAAGGCGCTAAAGTAGATTCTGATTGGCTGCCTATACCAACATCCCATCTGAGATAGATCTCCCATTTTAGGTACTAATCCCTAAACTGTACTAGGTGCGGGTCATAGGGTCCATAGGTCAATATATGAAAAAAGTTAACATACCTTAGGCTGACATGGTCAAAGGACAACACAAAACAATAGGTTGACATGGAAAAGTCAACATTATTATTTAACATAATTTGGTGTGTCGAGGTCTACCCGGACACCGTATGAGTGTATAGTGTCACTCGCCATGCTTCGGACACGGTACCTTGCTACAGTTGGCAGACTACTATAACCTAACGCTGTCCCCAATTGGAGGGTAATGTATTTTCCATTCCCTTTTAAAAGGAAAAAAAATGTGAGAACAAATTTGACCTTTTTCACGTCGACAGATTGCTTGCGTCAACCTTTTCCATGTTTCGACCTATGGCCTGTCAACCTTAATTGTGTCGACCTGCCAACAGTGACCCCATGTACTTATGAACCGTCCCTACCAGCAGTTGCATGGAAATATCTATACCCCCCCCCAGTATACAGATAGGTTAATAAAATAAATGTAACCACATTGATGAAAAAAAAAAAAAAAAAAAACACCCAGCCCTGCAGTAACACAAGTAACCCGCGGAGGTGCCAGATCTCACAACCATCAGATTGCCACTTCCATTAGTTTGTGAATAATAGATTGGTTGCTATGGGTTACACCGCTGATGGAATATCCTGTTGTTGCTTTTGCAACCATAAACTTCATGCACTAATTAGGGTAAGGGTCCTTGGGTCGACGTGCTTTGGGTCCACACGGCTTAGATCAGGGATAGGGAACCTTCGGCCTTCCAGCTGTTGTTGAACTAACATCCCAGAATGCTTTGCTACAGTTTTAGCATGGACAAATAACAGAATTGCATGCTGGGATGTGTAGTTCAGCAACAGCCGGAGGGCCTAAGGATCGACACATGAAATAGGTCAATTTGGTTAAGGTCCACAGGGTTGGAAGCTCAACAATGGCAAGGACGATATGAGTTTTTCACTGTTTTGTCACGAATGTCGACATAGTCGACACCGTAAAAGTTATACCGCTGGGCTCGCCACGCTTCGGGCATGTCTCTAGTCAATATCCCCACCCTAGTGGATGGGAGGGCACGAAATACCGCATGTCAGCACATGTCCGATCAACAAAAATTATAAACTCGTGTCAACCTTTTGACCATCGACCTTGCCATTGCTGACCTAATGCTTGTGTCCACATTCCAACCCTGTCGACCTTAGCCACGTAGATCTAGTTCACGTGTCAACCTAAGCCAGGTTGACATTAAGTTGTCAACCTAATGACCATATACCGCTAATTCTACCTGGGAAAATGTCCTTCTCCAACAGCTGGACCCCAACACAAATGAGAAAATCGGGCTGCTGGAAAAAAGGGTTGGTGGACAGGGGGAGTATACTTACCTGCCCCATCAGAATTGGAATGCCATTATCTGTATTCTGACCATGGTCATCCGTATGTGTTCTATGTTAAGGGCCTCCTACACTGAAATGATTTAGCAAACATTCAGTAGGTTTGCTAGCAAAAGATCAAAACTGGTTTCACCTCCATCAAAATAGCAGAGAGTATGTTTTATACAGGATTCACCGAGTGTACAAGTCAATCGTTCACTGGAAAGGATTTAAAATCGGAGCGGTAGAGAGACTGTGCGCCGTTCCTACTGGCTGCCAACAAAGCTCTGTGTAATTCCAAGAGGAGCTGCACAACATAAACCAGGTACCCAGCATATGGGAGACGCAGGAACACAATCCAGCATTTGTTTTTTTTAGATGGTGTAAAAAAGAAACAAACCAAACAAACACAGCACCAGACTTTTTTTCTTTAAATTCAGAAATATCGGTACTTGTTTCCTAGCACGGCCACACAGATTTCCATCGGGGTGGTCGTGTCGGAAAAATCGCATCGCATGCGATTTGGTCGCATGCAATGCGACCGACCTGATTTTTGTATTGAATCAAATGTGAATAGGGTCCCTGGGACCCGATTTTATATTGGATTCAATGTAAAATATTCCCTGGACCCCCAATTTTACTGCGTAAACCCCACCCCACGATTGACGTGAACCCGAAGCGTGGCGAGCGGCGGCGATGCGCGTCCTACGACCTTTTCATTCCCCTACTATCCACGTCGGCGTGGAGTTGAGAATATATAGTGTGGCGAGCGCAGCGAGCCCGAAGCGTGGCGAGCCCCGCGTATAACTCAGGGCACTGCCTCTGTTATAAGAAATATAAAAGTACATCCCCTGTGATTCTAACTACGGGGTTATTAGATAATAATCTATTGCTTATATCTTGTTACTTTATATTTAGTTACAGTGGCTTGTCATCCAGTGCTAATTTATTGCATATACCATGTTGCACTATATGTAACTACAGTGGATTGCTACCTCAATATATAAAACTGTGACTTTAACACACAGAGACAGAGTGTTGCACTATATTTAAATACAGTAGTTGGCAATCTATTGCGCAAAGCTGTGTGTTTGCATTGCATAGGTATTTTTTTCTCCATCTCTTGCACCCTGTTCTATATGTGGAATTATATCCCAAATCAAAAAATCACTGCACAGGAGATAATTGAGGAAAATACTCAGTACATTTCACAATCGATATTACAGTGTTATTTTCCATTATAGGACTATAGATCAGCAAAATATTTTAACATCGCTTCACAGGCTATTTGGCCAATAGATCCACAAAATTTAGGGTGACCCCTTATATTGTCAGCCTAGTTCTGTTTCTGGGCCAAGATAATATAGGGCACTATACCCCCACTGTGGCAGTATAGACTTGCACTTCTTTGAAACATCTCTTTCTTATTACCACCTTTTGCATGGTACAATAGTGACTTAGAAATCCAAACAACAGTACCGCAGTGCAATCTATACTTTCTTCTGCAATTCACCACCCAGGCATACCGCTCAACCATTGTTCACTACGTCAGTGGACGTACACACTGGACAGTAGCGTATGACAGGGATTTAAAGTGAAGGTGCTCTCTTTACTGACACCCCCCTCAATCAGGGTTCTCTCATCTCCAGAGGACCCATTACCTGACTCTGCGCTGTCTTTGTATAACAGGGCCAGGTTGGTCGCCCCTGGAGACAGCAGAAACCCCCTTTTTGCTCTACTCTCGTACCTGTGACACTCGCTGAGTCCGCTCAACTGTGCAAATATCTGATTGCCATCGCAAGCACAGACAGCAGCCACCCCGCGAGTACATATAGCTCAGGTACTTCACCACTGCTCCCGTCTCCATCATATCCATGACTGTGCAATCCTATTCAAGTCAGAACATATTTGCTAGATAAACGTGTGCTGTTTGACAGTGAGCCCCTTTTTGATAAAATATTATTTATCTTGATGTTTTGATGTGTAAACCAATTGCTGGCCAAGTGAAGACGTGCCCAGTCTGAAATAATAATTTTTTCACATAAATATATTGATATTTTTGTGATACCGAATATAGAGGCAATTTAGCCCTCTTTTCAGACTTCACACTATATTTTCACTAATTTTCTCAATTGTATACTATTATTCATGTTATTTGTATGTTCTTGTCTCATGTCCATCATTGATCCACCTAAAGCAGGGGTCTTCAACCTTTAAGACAGTGTGGGCCACATTAAAAAATTCAACGAAGCCCGAGGGCCACTAAGTTCTACTGTGGTATTTAGCACAGCTCTTAATAGATAGACAGCACAGCCCCCGCATAGATAGTTGGCACAGCTGCCCATACACATAAACCCTGCCCCCAATATATAGTCTGCACCAGGGCTATTTCTAAACAATTAGGGTCCCAGTGCGAACAGAATAAAAATGCAGCCCCACATACATAACTTGGCATTTAAGAAATTGCGCGCGCCCCAAAAAGGGGTGTGGGCTAATTATAAGGGGCATGGTCTAATTATAAGAGTGTGAACTAGTAGAAAAAAATTACTTGACACCTCACTTTTGCAACCTGCATGACCAGACATTGATTACCGCAGGAATGGTTGTTGTCCTTCCACGCTTAAGTTGGCTGTCTAAAGGCCGCACAGTGACATATAAACATGAAGGCCCATTACACCATGATGCCCATTGCACATTATGCCTCACACCATGATGCCCATTGCACCTTGCACTATAAGGCCCCCAATACTCCTACTTATGCATATGATGCCCCCAGTAGTGTCCCTCATAAAATGCCACCAATAGTGTCCCTCATAAAATGCCACCAGTAGTGTCCCTCACAAAATGCCCTAGTATTGAACTCCATAGTCAGCACTGAATTGCACAGCATGCCAGCCCTCACTTAGTCAGAACCACATTGCACTGCCAGGCCCCCCTCCCCCATAGTCAGCACCCTCCCCATACACAGGGCCACATTGCACTGCCAGCCCCTCCTCCCCCATAGTCAGCAACGCGGTAGCTTGCCGGCATCACCCTCTCCTGAGACACTTGCCTTAGTGTCCCTTGCAGAGGTCTCCTTCAGAGGGCTGCTGCTGCTGCTGGCGGCGTCGGCTGTCTTAACAGCCAAGGAGCAGGCAGGGACAGGTGTGCGGCTGCCGGCGGTTGTCACACTCACTCCAGTCTCCCGGCTGTGAGCACGGACGGGATGGGTGCGCGGCGTCAGGAAGTACACAATGCGCATGTCTGCGCACATTCCTGCTGCTCCAGCCAGCATATCCACCTCCGGCGCGTCCCACTGCTAAGGGGACAGCGTGCGGAAGGATTTTAAGGGGACAGCGCGCGGAAGGATTTTAAGGGGACAGCGCGCTGAAGGATTTTTTTTAAAATCAGCATGGCATTTAATAAAAAAACACAATTCACTGGCGGGCCACCAAATACAACTCGGCGGGCCACTTGTGGCCCGCGGGCCATGGGTTGAAGACCCCTGACCTAAAGGATCAATTTTAGTAACAATAAAGTTGATATTTTAGACTGATATACACATTACTATAGAAGGTTGTGCCCCACCCGGGAGTTTCTTTTCTGATATTCTCTCTTGAATATCAACCCTTTTTCAATTGTACTTACCTTACTCCCTGGGAGCACCTCCACAACAATACTATATATTATAATTTAATTATACGTTGATTGGAGAAAACCTTCTTACCCCATAACAAATTAGTCCTGTGCCCTTGGCCTTTATCCCTTCCCCCTTTTCCCTGACCCGCGTATAACTTCACAGGTATACGCGTCCCCTCGCTGCGCTCACCACGCTTCGGGCTCGGTGGCTCGCCACACTATATATTCTCAACTCCACGCCGACGTGGATAGTAGGGGAATGAAAAGGTCGGAGGACGCGGGCTCGCCACGCTTCGGGTTCACGTCAATTGTGGGGTGACGACGGGGCCATATATAATGTGAAATGGGTCATATTGGCCCATTTCACATTTTTTACTATGTGAGATGGACTTAATCAAGTCCATCTCATCTTGTGCCATTATAATGGCACAAGACCGACGCGATGCTCCCGATTTCAATGTTAAAAAATATTTTAACATTGAAGTCTATGGCAAAATCGGGAACATCGCGTCGGGGCCAATGTTAATGGTCCCGACTGACGCGATGCCCGCGATTTTCCCTTTGACGGCAAAATGGACCTGATTTCAAAGGAAATCTGGTCCATCGCGGCCATCGTGTACCTTAACTTAAAGGTACACGATGGCCGCGATTGTGGCCGTTCTAGGAAACAAGTACCGAAATATCTACCATAATCCGAATTACCACTGACTTTTTTAATATCAATACTAGAAGTATATTGTTTGTGGAATTTATGTGGCACCGACAAAACAATGTACTTATAATACGGATATAAAAATGTCAGCGCTAATTCCAAATATAGAGGTCTTTTGTGATTTAATTTTGGAATGCAGATTGAAAAAAAAAAAAAAAATCCAAAACCCCAAGCAAACAACATTTCTGCCTTTGTGTCAGTCTTTAGATTTACTGCATGTCATATTTTAAGTTCAAACTATAGAACTGAACCCCGTTTCAGTTATGTGGCAAAAACTCCGCCTGCCATTTAAAATTCATAACCATTGTGCGCTGGAAAAAGTTACAATTAGCGAGTTCTCACTGTGGTGAACCGGCTCCTAAGGGAGCAAAATAGAGTAAAATATTCCACCCAGCCAACTGTTGCTTGGTTGAAACCTGGCACACATCTATAGCTCAGCTTACTGGGACTTGTAGTCCCATATCAGGAGTTTCTGCCTATACAGGAGGCTGATCCCATCCAATTCGTGATGGATACAGAGATTACGGACTGTGCTATCATCATACAGGTTCCTCTGTGCGCAGCGGAACACGGAACTCCTTAGAGCATGCGTTTTATCAACATCCACCCAACGGATTCAAAAAAGGAAACTAATGAAATAAAAACATTTGGCATCACATACTTGCAATCTGGTATTCGTATATATTCTGGTATATTTACATATATTTTAAAAGTTGAGATTTAATAAGGCATCACAGGTGCTTAAAATACTATAACTTAAGTCTTCTACAAATGTACAACAGGTCTGGGGGTGTCTGCCGATATAGGTTCCAGCTGCAGCGCATCCCCATTTTTATAAAAACTTGAAATGAAATCGCTCGGGAACATTTTCCAGTTACTTAAAATAGCAAAAATAAGGAAAAACAGTCCCCGCCCCCCCCCCCCCTTTAAAAATAAAATAGTCTGTAGTGCAGCCGGCTTATTGGCGGAGTGTTCTTGATCCAAAGTAACTGGGGGGCGGAGCCTTCAGTTGCCGTTGCTAACTGCGGCCTCATTGCAGCTCTGTTCGTACGACGGAGGAGCGTCTGCGGAGAGAACACAAGCAACAAGTGTCAGGGTGCAGCCATAGTTTCTTTACGGTCCTCACAGGGCAACGCAGCAGAGGCGCCTGGGTGGTTTTTTTTGCGAGGTGCGCTAAAATTCATGAGGATGCTGAAAATAAAATCTCTATGGACCGTTGACATTGCAGCGGCGCGAGCTAGGATTTCCATTTTTGGTGAGGTTAATAAGCATTCAGTAAGGGAGCGTAACAGAAAAAACAATGGCAAATAACAAAAGAATTGTGTGATTTATGGTGCACAGAATGTTATATATAGTTGGTCTTTTAAAAGTGATCACAGGGGGGCGCTATTTATATCAGATCATATAAAATGCTTTTATGAGTAATCTCACCCCCCAGACTTCACATTAATGTTTAGTGAGGTCTCTGGCACAAACTATTTTTAACCCCTTGAGTGGTTAAAACCCACCACAGGAAGTTATAAGCCCCCCCCTCCCTCACCTCTGGCGTTAGTACGCCGGAGCTTCCCTGCCGCCGCTGTCCCCGCTGCATTAGCCAGCCGCCTGTCACATTCAGCAGTGACGTCTGCGGCAGGCTGGGGGATGTTCGCGGAGGACTTGGGTGCCTAAGCGCTCCCGAGTCCCCCCCAAGCCACGCCGACCAGGGCAGCTCCGGCGTGCCGATCGCCGGAGCAAAGGTGATGGGGGTGCTCTAGAGGTGCACGCCTGGACACCACTGGCGCGCACCTAAGGTATATTAGTGGTATGCCCGGAAATTTTCCGCGGCAGTGCAGCTGAGACCGGAAAATTTACGGCCATACCACTCAAGGGGTTAATTTGTCTTCATTTTAATTTGTAAAAAAAAAAAAAACGTATTAAAGAGTTCTAGTCTCCCATTCATTTCCTGCCTGGGAAACCACCAATTAAACATCTGATGTGTAGGGGGCAGGAATTCGGGATATGTAAAGTATTTAGGAACTCATCACCTCCCCCAAACTGGGTACACAAGTCCCTGCTGGCTGGGGGATATAAAACTAGTTAACAAGTGTGGAGTCTCTTTTTCCAGCATGAGCAGCCTGGAAAACACTAGGAAGGAATACATCAAAGGGAACATATTCCAGAATAATTGAGATGATCACATAAAATCTCTGCAGCGGATTATCCCGCTTCATTTTATACAGATCGGAGTACGATCTGTACGAAGGGTTCTTGCTAAATGGTGGATTTCATTGTACTTTAACCCTTTGAATGCCAACATGTGAGCGATGTGCAAAATATCCACTAAAAATGCCAGCGTCGCTCACATTTGTTATATAAAATCAAATAAAAAAATGTTGTGTAAAAAAAATAAAAGGACCATTTCCTATAGTGGGTAAACGTTACAGGTCATTATAATGAATACAATTGTTTGGCACTTTTCACAAATTCACTTGGCACTCAAAGGCGTAAAGCTACTCAATTCAAACAGATTTCAAAGGGCTCTTGATGATCTTGTTGAGAAAAGTGTTTGTACTCCAAGATCGTATTGCAGTGGTTCCCAAACTGTGTGCCTAGGCACCCTGGGGTGCCTCAGGACACTTGCAGGGGTGCCTTGGGTTGGGGACCAGGATCAATTCACATTATTTATGGTCAATGTACCAGGCAAAACCAGTGCTGGTGGCTGCCAGTCATAATGTATGTTGACAAACAGAAGCAAATCCTGTCCCTCACCATATAACTGTAACATATAAACTCAATGCACTTAATTTAATATTTTTTTCCTGAATTTCTCGATAGGAAGCATTTGGTCTAGGGGTGCCTTGAAAATATTTTGATGCGGGTGCAATGATTCAAAAAAGTTTGGGAACCACTGTCTTATGGTCTAATTAATGTGATAAAAGCAGCATTTATAACTGAGCACCAGAGGGCGCTGCTGCACCAGTTTACAGTGGATAGCGCCAAGTGGCAGCTCCTACTTGCATTCAAAATGGAACCATACAGTAACCAGGGTCTGTGCCAAATAAAGGCATGTATTAAGTGAAGGAAGAAAATTATACTGTAACATTAAGAAGGAGCTGTATTTAATTGCTTTAATTATTGCAGAGTATTTTACTTACCATATGGATACCCCCACGTGCTGTATTCAGGGGGTAAAATGAGCGTGCTGGCCGTGGGTACTGGAACAACTGCGCCATCGGCATAGTAAGGGACTGTGGCCCCCGTAGACAGGCAGAGAGTAGGTCGGGAGGGAGAGCCCAGAGTTTCTGTATCCTGCGAGTCCGGGAAATTGAGCTCAGGGGCGTAGCAGAATGGAGTATTGGACTGCTGCTGCGAGTGGCACTTGGTGGGTATAGAGACATTGTCCATAGATTGGCTACTGCTACACTGTTCATTGTCAGCAGGGGGCGCAGTGGGAACAACAGGGGTTGGGGCATGTGATATAGAATGTCTTAGGCTCAGGCGTGCCTGGCTCACTGGTATATTTCCAATGTAGATGGGTAATGTGATAGATATATCCGGGTTTTTAACGGTAACCTACAAAAAAAAAAAAAAAAAAAAAAAAAAAAAAGGAGGATGGATTAGACACAGTTACATACTATGAATACAACAATTCTACAGGTTGACCTATCAATAACCACACAGCCTTTCCAGTCGCTAGGAACCAGTGACATCACTGAGAGTGCAGCCTATCCAGTCACTAGGAACCAGTGACATCACTGAGAATGCAGCCTATCCAGTGAGGAAAATGTCAACAGAACAACAACATCTCCACTTGTTATGACAAAGGGCCTAATTCAGACTGGATCAAAGAGCCCATTTTTTCTTCTTCTAATGGACAAAACATGTGCAGAGAGTTAAGATTTGATTGGAAAGTGTTCAAACAGAGATCTATATTGCAGTATAAAAATAAAGCAGCCAGTATTTTCGCTGCACAGAAACAAAACAACTCACCCAAATTTTACGCTCTTTGCACATGTTCCGATATGGCACTTTTCACACGATTTATCATGCTGATGGGTTGAAATTGCATGAAAAAAGGGCCATATTGTGTAGGGTTGGGAACATTTGGTCTACAGCATGATGGTCGACAGTCAGGCCGCCATGGGAAAAGGTCATTCGTTCGACAATGTCTAGGTCGACAGTCAAAAGGTCGACATGGGGTTTTTCACTGTTTTTTTTACGCAAATGTCACCACAGTCGACATGGACACAGTTTCAAGTGCACCGCATCCCCTCGCTGCGCTCTGCACACACTATTTTATTCTCCCACCACTCCCTAGTGGATGGTAAGGCATGAAATACCGCCTGTCGGCACATGCCGGCTCAAAAAACAGTGAAAAAACCCCATGTCGACCTTTTGACTGTCGAACTAATGACCTGTAAACCTAGAACCATGTCAACCTTTTCCCATGTCGACCTAATGACTGTCGACCATCATGCTGTAGACCAAATGACTGCATCCCATTGTATAAGTGTATGGCCAATGGGAGACTGGCAAAAACAATGGGTGGGTTGAAGTGCTAAACTCACTAGATTCACTTTAAAAGACCACCCTATAACCATGGTGTGGAGACATCGTACAGTATGTCTGGCTGACAGCAGTGGACAGAGAGCCTTACTTCATAGTGACAGTGAGGACGAGACAGCGAGAAAGGGCTGGGACGTTACCCGGAACTTGTGCACAATGTATCTGCACAAACACTTCAGCGTCACAATAGTCTGCAGACACTGGACACGATCAGAAGGTTTCATCCCATGGAGCAGCAGTAATTCAGTTAGAGGAGATCTAACAAGCGCTCCCAGCAGTCTCCGGGTGTGCTGTTGCTGTTGTATTAGGTTAGGTTATTCCTGGAGGAACAGGTCTGACGTCCTCAGCGTTTGCAAAGACTGAATCAGATTAACTATAAATTCCTCAAACGCAATGAGCTCACTGCAGAAGTTGTGCAAGACAGACAGATTCTGGCAGGGACGCTGGTGTCAAAGACATGAAACATTCTCTACTAACAAGAGGATGCCTTTACACCACCCCAGGTAGGTGCGCCGTGTGTCTCCTGCACAACCACCAGCCCAGAGCTCGGATGTCTGCCGTGCAGCATGAGGAAGCTTATTGGACATGTAGCAACTACCACTAAGCTCAAACTGTGCAGCTTACATCGAGGCGTTTCTCTCATTTAGGTATGTTGACCTATTAACTGTCTACACATGGTCTTTGGAGCCAATCCACACCCTGACAGTTATTTGCCCATGAACCCGAATGCAGATATGCTACCTACTGCTCAAGCAATAGATCATTACTAAATAAGAAACGGATGAAGATATTACCCAACGCGTTTTACCAACTCAGACAAAGCTTTTCTTGCAATGTCGTTGGCCGCAAAGTTCCAGAGAAAGAGTCAACATTCTTCTACCGAGTGGTCATCCCTACTAGATTTAACAGCGTATTTTGTGTCATGAACCATCCTCAGCCCGTCGGCAACCGCCAACGCTTCCTCACCTGCAGGTAATAGTCTATTTGGATGAGGTTGCAGCCTTGTAGGATGGACTGGGGAAGGGCAGGCACTAGGATCTGCTCGTCCCACACCGCATGTTTCCAGGCCTTAACCGGGGCTCCTTCCACCTCTGCGATAGTCCGCAGGTCATAGATGCAACGTTTTGAGCGGTAAGCGATTTTCTGAGGAAGGGATTAAAAATAAAAAAAAATAAGTGTAAGCTCGGAGATGGGTTTAGCAGAACATTTAAGATCTACCCCAATCTCCATTCATTAACGGTCACCTTACCTGTATAAGACAGGCCATGATTGTTCCAGTGTCTCGGCCTGACTTGTTCTCTACCTCGGTGTGGATTTTAATAGCCTGTCCCACCACGTAGCCCCGCAGGTCAGAGGTCACACTTAGCAGCAGCTGACCAGACTTCACCAACTTGTAGTTAAACTTCTTCGAGGCCGACGCACAGCTGAGTTGCTGAAGAAACAGGAATGCAAGTAAAAAAAGTCACAATCTTGGCTTTTTAATGGCCTGTACATACCCTCCTGCAACTTTTACTTATTATTTCATGCTTTTCAGCCAAGTCATGTATGAACAGTTGTTCATTTTGGTGGCCTCAACTTTGCATGGGCTAGCACCATAACCGTACAGTAACTTAAGCTGTGTACGCAGGGGGAAGTGAACTAGATTCGGTTTAAAAAGGGATTAAACAAAATGTACTCCCCTGTCTGAAAATATTATAGGATCAAGAAGAAACTCACCTCTATGTCAGGTATTTCATTCAGGTCCAGGGGTCTCAGGATGTAGAAGGGTTTGCTGGTTTTGTAGTCCTTGGACAGTTTCCGCGTCTCTATAACTGCCTTGACCTGATGCATCACTTTTCCAAACGGCCCCTCGAAAGAGGTCGGGGATGAGGCTGCGGGAAGTACGGGTGGGATCATTAGTGAGCGCTTACATGTACCATTATCTTCTAGGGGGATACGGTCAGTTGGTCGACCTAAAGATGGTCGACAGTCATTAGGTCAACACCGTTGAGGCAAGGTCGATAGGAGTCTAGGTTGACATACTGCAAGGTCGACAGGGGTCTAGGTTGACAGTGAAAAGGTCAATATGGAGGTTTTCACTGTTTTTTGAGCCGACATGTGCCGACGGCAGTATTTGATGGGAGAATAAAATAGTAAGTCACCGTGCCCGAAGCATGGCGAGCGCAGCGGTGCATTTAATCCAGTGTCCATGTCAACTATGTTGACATTCGGGTCAAAAAAAATAGTGAAAAACCTGACGTGGACCTTTTGACTGTCGACTTAATTCTTGTGTCATGTCGACCTTGTCCCATGTCAACCTAGACCCCTGTTGACCTTGCAGTATGTCGACACAACATTGTCAACCTAATGACTGTCCACCATCTTTTGGTCCACCCAATGATCCATACCCCTTCTAGGTTACTAAGCCACAGCATCACCCAGCACATAATAATAACAGGGACCCATGTTTCGGGTCTGCGTGTGCCTATAGTTGAATATATGTATGTGCAGACCCGATGTGCAAACGCCTTCCTTGACCATCACAGTCGCACACAGCGGGGAGCGGTCACATGGGGATGCCCAGCACTTCCTGGGTGTGGCCACAAAAACTGTTGGTGCGTCCAGAAAAACGCTGTGCGTCCCCATGCAAACGCAGCATGGCAAAACCTACAAAAGGGTGTGGGGGGGGGGGGGGGATTGACATCACATGATGTCAGTGCCCGCCCCATTTTTGGGCATCTCCGGCTCAGATAAAAGTCAGTTAAGATTGACTTATCTGCGAGTGGGCAAAAAAGAAAAAAAAAATTTGATGGTCAGTGATCGAATCGAATGATTTTACACCCATAGGCCCGCATGCGAATAGATGTGTAAGCGTACATATCCATTTGCATGCCGGTGGGGTGGGAGCTCGTTTGCCCGGCAGCATTTGCTGGCTCACTAAGCGAGCCAACCTGAATCAGGCCCTTAGGTGTACATTGCTTCCTCCCCTGGCACTGACCGGTCCGGAGGAGCTACACAGGTTCTGATTGGATGATACCAATCCTCTAGCTACAGTCAGCACATATTTATAAATGAATGTAGTGCTGTTAGCACCTCCCCTCCCCGTCCAAGAGGTGTCCGTGCAGGAGAAGATGCTTATTGAGGAGACAGAGGGGAACATTTACTAAGATGTGTAGTCTGCTTCACATGTGATGTTGCTATGTGCAACCAATCAGAATCTACTTATTTGTTTAGCACCCATAGTAGACGGGATCTGATTGGTTACCCATAGCAAAATCACATGTGAAGTAGAATACACATTTTAGTAAATTTAACCCAGAATGTTAACATTCGTTTTCAGGTGGGATTTTCATGAAAACGTTATTTTCCCAGCTGTTCGGGATAATGTAAATGGAGAATTAGAAGTGACAGCATTTACATCCACTGAACGGTTAATGTGTAATCTGAGAGCCGGCTGGCCAGTCCCCTCTTATTCCATTACCTGGCAGCAGAAACTGGAATGGGAAGGTGTGCTCTCCGGGCTGCAGGGTTCCTGAAAGACAAGGGTTCAAAGCTTATTTACACGGCAGCCAGAGATCAAACTCACCTGCAGGTCTACAACATGAACACAACACCACAAAATAAAGTCACACAGTGATGGATATAGTTTGGGGGCTGGGTAATGTATTTGGCAATCTGGTGTTCTATGTAGGACCTCGAAATATTAATACAGTTTCGGAAAGGGGGAGGGGTGGAGGTGGAAAGCCAGTCCTAACCACGGGGTCATACTCAGTTTCTGGTAACAATAACAATTTATCCAGAGATGAGGACATTAAGTCTGCGGGGATCGACGGACAGCGATGGGGAGGCAGCGGGGGATGTGCGAGCATCTCTTGCGCATGTCCTCTTCCAGTGGTTGGCGATCTGACCGCCAGACCCCCGCTAAACAAGAGCGGCTCCATCTGTAGGTTTAAAAATGTGACAGTTGGTAATGTCTGCACCTGTACCCCAGCCAGGAGGTCTGAGAAACGTGACGTTAGTAATGCCTGCACCTGTGCACCAGCTAGGTGGTCTGGGAAGGTGACAGCCGTCAATGCCTGCACCTGTGCACCAGCTAGGTGGTCTGGGAAGGTGACAGCCGTCAATGCCTGCACCTGTGCACCAGCTAGGTGGTCTGGAAATATGACAGCCGTCAATGCCTGCGCCTGTGCACCAGCTAGGTGGTCTGGGAATGTGACAGCCGTCAATGACTGCACCTGTGCACCAGCTAGGTGGTCTGGGAATGTGACAGCCGTCAATGCCTGCACCTGTGCACCAGCTAGGTGGTCTGGGAATGTGACAGCCGTCAATGCCTGGACCTGTGCCCCAACTAGTAGTCTGGGAATGTGACAGCCGTATATGACTGCACCTGTGCCCCAACTAGTGGTCTGGGAATGGGACAGTTAGTAATGACTGCACCTGTGCCCCAGCTAGATCGTCTGGCACCATGGCCTGTTGGACTCTAGGACCAGTTTGGCCACCCCTGCACCATAATATCATTAACTATAGAACGAATGTGCATTTTGTTTGCAAAAAAAGCCTTAACACAGAAAGGAGGCTGTAGAATCATCTTATAAGGCCCGTGCACGTAGTACGTATCCTAGGGGCATCAGGGAAAACAGGAGAGAAATCCAGAACCCACAGCAACACTTCTCTAGATGAAAGCGCAGGCTTGATTGGTTGCCAGTCATTACTTATGTTTGTGAAGAAACAGAAGAACCCCCCATATCGAATATGGATCACGTACGCTTTTTCTTTCATTATTTTTTTCACGTTTGGAAGGAAAGAAGCGCAGTGGGCAGAGGAATGTATTGATTAACTCTCGGCATTAAATGAGAACAGAAAAACAAACAAATCTATAGCAAAGCGGCAGACAAGTCTCCCCCCACCCAAACCCCCCTCCCCGGGAATGTGAAACGGTCAATATAGTTTGCAAACGCAGCTTAGTTGGCTGCAGGATGGACCATCACTGCGTGTGCGGTGAGGAGCGTTAACGAAACAGATGGGACTTGGCCACTGCAAACCTCTTGTGAAGACGATGTTACCTCTTGTGTTTCCACATAACTCACCAAGAAATGACTCAGCTGCTGATAATCTTATTACATACAATAGGTTTACTGTAAAGGACTTGCCCGTAAATAGAAATACTTTATAAGGGCCATCAGTACAGGCCTTTGTGTTCTTCTTTGAAGGAAAGGACAGGAAGGGGGGGGGGGGGGTTAGGCCCAAAGTGTGTGGAAAATTGCCAGAACGGTCAGGAATGGCATAGGTCTTCTAGGGTTCCTCTACTGTTCTGTAGAAATGTACCACCGTTCACATTGAACAGCAATATATGCACAAGTAGCTTCTGCTGATTAAAGTGATATACAGCATGCCTATATTCTTTATGCGACTGCAGCTGAACTGCTACATTACAGTGTTTTCCTGGAATAACCAGTCATAATAATTCCATTTCATATGCAGAGAACACCTCTGTAATAACACACTGAATGTAGGCATGCTATATATAATTGTAATAAACAGAAGCTGCTTATGTGTCCTATCTGCTCCATTTAAGATGCATTGTAATGGAAAAAAGTTGAACTCAAAGATAATCGGCACGGCTACGAATGTGTACTCAACTGTGCACATAGGGAAAAAAAATAATTCACCCGCAAATAATCTTTCCCCTGCTCACCGTGGGGGAAATGTGGCTGAGGCCTGGGAACGCCTGTGTTTTCTGCAGAACGCCCAGACAATGCTGTCGCCCCACCTTTAGGCGGATGGCCCATGTATGCACACAATGTGCCGGGCCCATGCACAGTTATTAGATTATTGGATGCAGCCCATTCAATGGGATCTGAATCGGCCCAATTGTGTGTTAGGTTGCTGTTTTTTAGCCGAGTCACTAAAGTCACTAGAACCGGCAGCAATGCCATAGGCTAATTGGTTAATTTCAAGAGTGTCTAAATCCAGAAACTTTGCCACGGGGCACCCGTAGTGTCTAAATCCAGAGACTGTGCCATGCTATCATGCTTGCCATGGGCTTCACATTTGGGGGTCGCCTGGCTCTGCCTGGTCCGCGCCAGATGACGCTTCCATATCAGTCATAGTGCATTCATCTTACAATGTAGCATAACTGCATTAGGTGGGGCACACAAATAAGAACCAGCAGCTGCCATTAGTTCCTGTTTCTAAAATGCGCTGGGAGTGGCGTTTGTTCAGATCTTTCCCTTTTCATCCGGCTCGTTCTAAATTTAGCTTGTGTGTCTTCTTAAGTAGAGCAAAATAACAAAACAAGGCAAGCTGCAATGCATATGTCATTTGCATTCTTGTATTGCCATCATAACACCCCCCTTCTTTCAGTGCAGGACTAGGACAGGGTCACGATGCAAAACTGAGCAGTTTTAAACTCTCCCGATTTCCTTGCGGCTGGTGCACGGCTATTCCGGATACACGTAGAGAGGAACTGAAGCCCCTGCCCCAGTATTTTGGCGTATCCTAGAGATACGGACACTGGAGTGTGAAGCTGCTATGTGAATACAAGAACAATTCTGTACAGCAATACATAGGACTTGCAATAAGCTTGCATACACAGAAGCTGCAGGCCACACCGCACATCAAGGGAGTGTATTATGCAAACCAGTGTCTCAGAGTAGGCTTTATCTGTAGACTGTAAGCACTCACGAGCAGGGCCCTCTTCCCTTTTTCTTCCCTTACGCCTCTTTGCTGCTGACACTTGGGTTTGGCCACCCCGCCCCTTATTTAGGTATGGTCACTGCTGCTGCAGCAATGTTTATACCAAGTCCTGCAAAGTTCTGTACCGCTCCTCGCTTTTTCACCGTTTCCTGTTTATATGCCTAAAAGTAATGAAATGCGCTTGATCCAAAAACCTGGTTCTAGTTCTGGAAAAGAAAAAACAAATCGGGTCTCATGAATTCACCTTTGTCGGCCAGTGAGAATGTTCCGTTGAAGTATTGCTCTTCCACGTTCCATGACGTCTCGTTGACCTTGTTGGACACCCCACACGACCCCACGCAGTTCACCTTGATAACTGGTGAAAGAGAGAACAAGGCTCACAAATGACAAACATCATCCTGTTCTTAGTAGACATGCAGGATACAAAACTGAAGAACGAACAGAAATCGTCACTGTCTGGAGTCGCTCGTTACTGATACAATATCAGTGTATTAATTGCCAAATAACCTGTTGCACCCAAGGTGGAGGGGATGGTGTAACTCCATCTAAAAGATTATGGGTCAGGTGTAACAAGCTTCAAAAAGTGGAGAGTGATAAACACCCAGCCAATCAGTTCCTAACTGTCATTTTACAGGCTGTGTTTTAAAAATGACAGCTAGGTGCCGATTGGCTGACTATCACTCTCCACTATCACTTTTTGAAGCTTGATACATCTGGCCCTATACATCTTATGCTCCTTATCTACATTACGGGATGCACTCCTTATTTCAGAAATACAGGTATACTTTTTTAGCTGTTTAGATATCTCTATCGCCATTGGAAACCGTCCTCTGTTCTGATGCATTATAAAAAAAAAAAAAATTAAAACTCCTTTTTTAGGACCCCACTAAACCAATGCAGTTCTAAGTACCTAGTGGTCATTCTAGCACCCTGCATCTTCCAAAACCCATGCAGTTCCTCTTCTCTGCCTGGGATATCGCTCTCTGCTGTGGGGCTCCTAGCACATGTGTGGTCTGCACGTCAGTGCTTAAATACAGACCAAACTGTGCTAGAGGCACCACAGCAGGGAAGAAGAACTGCACGGGTTTTGGAGGATGCAGAGAGCTAGAATGACCACTAGGGACCCATTGCCATGTATTCCTGTAACAGGGACGTATGAGCACCCTAGTTTCTGATTTTGCAGGGTTTACTGTTCTTGTGCTCTTACTTTATGAAGCACCAAATACATTAGCACATTCTGATTAAAAGGCAGCATAAAAATTGAGGTAATCCCTGATAGGATGAGGTCAAACATCCTGTAACCATGGTTACATGACAATACACCATTCCCTGTCTGATTATACAGTGATGGTTATGCATTGCATTGGATTCGCTGTCTCACAGCATTGGGGTCATCAGTTGGATACCAACCAGTGGAGTCTGTAGGTTCTCCCCATGTTTGTGTGGGTTTTTCAGGAACTAAGGCTGGGTACACTATGCAATTTTTGGTACTTGTTTCCTAGCACATTTAAAACTTAAACCCCACCCCACGATAGACGCCAACCCGAAGCGTGGCGAGCCCGCGAGGGGTGGCGGTGCGCGTCCTCCGACCTTTTCATTCCCCTACTATCCACGTTGGCGTGGAGTTGAGAATATATAGATTTCAATGTTAAAAAATATTTTAACATTGAAGCCTATGGCAAAATCGGGGGCATCGCGTCGGGACCAACGTTAATGGTCCCGACCGACGCGATGCCCCCGATTTTTTACCTTAGCCGGCAAAATGGACCTGATTTCAAAGGAAATCGGGTCCATCGTTGGGATCGTGTACCTTAACTTAAAGGTACACGATCCCAACGATTGTGGCCGTGCTAGGAAACAAGTACCCAATTTTTATTAACGATATGCAATATGTTTCCTTGCATATTTCAATAACCTGGTAGGTTAAATTGTCTGACAAAAATGTAACCCTAGTATGTGTGTCCATGTGTTAGAAAATATAAAGTGTAAGCTCTAATGGGGAAGGGATTAATGTGAATGTTAGTAAAGTGTGCGTGCTATATAAATAACTTGAAATAAATACATATTTAAAATAACACCCCGAGGTACTAGTAGCAATTATTGTGGGTTCCAAAAGCTTTGCTGATGCGTTACATGTCAAACTAAGCCCCCCATGGGCTTCTTTGCTGCATTAATGATCCATAAGTTCCAATTCAGAAACTGGGTCATTAGCTGGGAAAGCCTATTCGTGTGACCCCACCCCTAAAGTGCTTGCCCCACCCCTGAAGATCCACACCAGAAGTCTTTTTTTCCCATACATCCTTATTACAGCTGCAAGCAAGTTAACATTATCTAATTTCTAGAACTAATCGCAAGTCATTGTAACCCCATATATACACATGACCCAAATTCAGCACCTTCCTAGACACCCACAAGAGACTGTGTCATGAGATTAGACAGCCCAGCAGCCATCCAGTCTTACAAAAGGGTACATATAACAGTTCTAACATCAAAATGTAAAATAAAGTAGTGAGCAGGAAACTGCTGCAGGGTGTTGTGTACCGACCCAGAAGGCAATGGGTTAAATCCCACCACTGCACCCCCCTTCCTGTACGGCTTTCCCTACATCAGAGGACTCCCCTGGCAACACAGACAGATGGAGAAAGCTAGCCTACAAATAGGTTTGTGTGCCTAGCATCACAGCTGAGGGGATGCTTCACCTGTAACATGTGGACCCCTCTACTCTGTAATACAGCCGGGCCCCTCTCTTGCCTCTAGTTCTTCACAACTTTTCCATAACACTTTGCTAGCAGTGCAGCTTCGAGGGACAATGGCAATGGGATGACCTAGGTCGGGGATGACCAAACCGTCGTGGAGATCTACCAATGGTCCACGTTTTCCACGTCACCTAGCTGGTGCACAGGTGTAGTCAGTACTAACTGTCACATTTTCAAACATGCTGCATTCATTCCTACTATAGATCCACAGGTTGCCTGAACTACTGGTAGATCTTGAGGACAGGTTTGGCCTCCCCTGCCCTAGGGAGTGTTGCTAATGGGGAAGGGTAGGCCCGCAGCGCTGTGCGCTTATCCCAGATGTTGTTTTACCAGACTGAATACATGAAGCAGCTGTACGTGGGCCGATACCATGGCTATGTTTGAGTCATTAAACTTCCTTGTTTCATTTAAAAGCATTTATTGTACAATCTACACCAGTCTGTGTATGTAGTTAATCAAAATAAATGAACATTGATATATCAAATACAGACATCTGCGATGTTATTACCAAGGGGTGGGGGCAAATGTTGTAGTGGGTGGAGCTAAATAGGGACCTTAGTTAAGCACACTTTCAATTATATTTCGTAAGGATGACGCTTTCTGTATATAGCCTAGGTACCTGCCAATGTTACCAGCTTCATGCTGCATCTTTTACCTCAGACTGCTGTGCACTTAGCAGCCTTTTTAAATAAAGCTATTCGCAGTTTGTATCTGAGCGGTTTTTCCCACAGTGCGACCCTTAGGACATGCTTCACCGTTTAACACAACTGAAGGGGAATACACGGCATGATCAGATGTCCATTAGTAACATTTAGTGACATGGCATGGGTAAAACGTGCCCACGTAACCTACAGTATGTGGCCTAAAGATTTCTCGGTACTTATGTATTATCTGGGCTCCCATGTTAAATGCACCCCATTTTTTCATACCCCTACTATCCAACTACGCATGGAGTTGATTTTATATAGTGTGGCGAGCGCAGCGAGTAACCGTGCCCGAAGCATGGCGAGCGCAGTGAGCCCCGCGAGGTGAGGCGGTCTCATAAGAAAAACAGGAGCCCAGATATTACATAAGTACCGATTTCTCTTGCTGTATTCTGTAAGAAGCACAATAATAAAAAAAAAAAACAAGTATCAAAATCACAAATATTGTAGAAATAGCAAATTTACACTTATTGTGTCAGAACTATTTTTGATTCTAATGCTGTGTACACACAGGGGCTGAAATCGCTGGAAATATGGTCGCAGGCGACCATATTGCCAGTGATGGGAGTGTGCCCCGGCGATAAATCGCCAGGTGCGCGCTCCCGTTTTCAGCCCTATTCTAATCACTGGTTGCAAGAGCTTGCTCCTGCGACCAGCTGATTACCTCTGCGGCACCGCCGGCAGAGGTTCCCTTTCATCAGCGACCATCTCTGGTCGCTGATGAAAAGGAGACACTGGGCAATATATTGCTCAGCCATGTATTGCTAGCAATACATGGCTGAGCAATATATCTCCCCCCGTGTGTACGGGGCTTAAGATAACCAAAAGGCGGTTGGGTTTGCGAACAGTTGTTAAGCTCCGACCCATTCACAACAGGGCTCCTCAAAATATGCTATACTCAAGTGACTATGATCCTCAGGGGTGGGGCTTTGACAACACTGAACAAGCCACTTCCAAGTAGGGGAGGGGATGTCCTCCACCAAACCATTGCTCCCCATCAGGGTGCCTGGCACAGAATAGCTAAGAAACATTTGGGGATTTATTTCCTTTCGAAAATTTTGGGTGGAACCTGCCACATTAGAGCCGTAGCGTTATCATTGGCGATGATATCAGCTTGTCAACAACTAGAGAAAGGGACATAAGTGGTACGTTCTCTATTTCTTCATAAATGGGTATGGCAAATCTACTAGTATGGCATATTGAAGGGTACAAGCTGGGCACTTGGAGAGACTACCACCACCTGGGAACACTCATTGTGACAACTGCAAATGAGGACCACATGGTTCACAAACCAGGATAGAGATTTTCCTCTGTCCTGGTGTTTAGCATGTACCCTGCATCAGTAACATCACAAGGAATCCCCAAAAACATATGAGAGGCACCGGCAGACACAGTCAATCGTAGAATATGAAAGATGGGATTTAATGGTAAAAAAAAAAAAAATGACCTTCTATTTCCATTTACGTATGCATTTATATCATTACAGCGCTATAGTGTGCATGGATTGTGCTCGAGAAGATAGGAAAAGCTCAAACATAAAAGTAAGTTACTTGTAAACTTTATGTACAATGGTGTGGTGCCACAGAGGTCCCCTCTCCACCAGAAATATTAAAAAGGCAACTTAATAAGCCTAATTAGATACACAAATGTATATGCTATTTTTTTCCCCTTCTTAAAGTTCTGCATTTGAACCATCTTCTAAAAAAATACATTTAATTTTATAATGATGCGTAACCTAACAAACGTACTGAAATGTTTCCACTTCTGTATGCATCAGAAACCACTGTAAAATCCAAGCTCTGCAGGAAAACCCAATTCAGCGGTAATACGTAACCTCTTGTCCTGAAGGTGGCACCACTGCGCCAAAGCTTACGCAGTTATTGCACAAGACTACAATTGGACGCTAAGCCATGTACCCAGTACAAAAGGTAAGTGTTAAAAGCATACATTGTTAGGAGGTGTACAGTGCGGACGTTGCTGGCTCAAATCATTACAACAGGCACCGACACCTTAGACCAAGTATGGCCAAACTGTGGCCCTCCAGCTGTTGTGAAACTACACATCCCAGCATTCCCCAACATCAAAACTTTGGCATGGCATGATGGGACCTGTAGTTTCACAGCAGCTGGAGGGCCATCATTTGGACATGCCTCAGACCATAGGGGAGATGTATCAAACTTCCTAAAGAAGGCCACTGGTGAAGTTGCCCAACCAATCAGGTTCTAACTCTTATGGATAAGTTAAGTTATATAGATTGATTGGTTGCTTTGGGCAACTTCTCCATTTGTTCTGTTTGGTGCATCTTACCTGTAATGTAAAGTGTGCTTGTAATATACCCCCAGGGATAATCCAAAAGCCAAAAATATTACCTGGAATTTAGAATGGAGGCCAATGGATTAACTTCTTACCTGGCAAGTGTATTTGGATAAATAAATCCTTAATTTTTTGTCCTGCCACACTTGTATAATATTTTATTCGCCCCTACTCTACAAATCACACAATGCAGCAATGGATACAGCTCCCTCTGGTGGTTGGAGGTGATACTGGGGCAAATAATCCTATGTGCAGGGCTGCAATATATGATGGTGCTATAGGAGTATATAACAACAACAGCTGAGTAGTTTTACCACAGCAAGTGTGACTTCAACCTATCCACAGCCATAGGCCCCCCCCCCAGAATTCCCAGCCACCCCGAGTTTATCCCTTGGTGGAATTACATACAGGATTGCCTGTTTCCAAGGCTGCTCTCTCTCACTGTAAACAAAGGGAGCGATCTGGGCCTAGTCCCAAAACCTGACTCACAGCCACCCCCCCTCCCCCTCAGAACTGCACTTCTCCCATTACAAGGTCTCCAGATCACCTCTCCCCAGCACACAAAACAGCACTACTTAACCCTGCACCTACCACATCCCTGGTAATCTAACCACGCACTGTACTGAGGCAGGAGACGTGTGAGGAGGCCTGGCCACAGACTTGTAAGGAAAGCTCCAGAAATTCTAGAACACAAGTCACATACCGTATAATATTGACCCAATGGCAGCTGCAGTCTTGCGCCACAGGTGGTACCTGCATGCCATTGTATACCCTGCAGTGTACAGATACATATCCCCACTGCTACATGGATAGTCTGCCTCACACCTTGTCAAAAAGAAAATTAAAAAAAAGCAACTTTTTTCTTTTTTATAAACTTCTCCGATTTAGAGGAATAATGCGATCACTTTATTTTTAGAACTGCAGCATACTGTATAACTCAGCACATCATCTTGCCCCTTGGAGCCGACACTCTGAAATCAGTAACACAGACGCACACTAAAACATCGATGGAACATCTCAGCATATTTCTAGAACAATGCAAAAAAAAAAAAAAAAAAATAATATCACACGTGGTCCAGACATGTAAACATGTGACAGACACAGTCTGTAGGATGCAATGCGACACCCCATTACTGCAACTCTACCTTGAACCCCAATAACCATTCTGCGGTGACCCTGGTCAGGGTGTGACTAGTCCTCGCTGTTGACAAAACAGATTGCAGGCCTGACCCAACGGTTTAAATATACAGTACAATCTAAGGGGTCAATCTATTGAAGATGGAATGTTTCCCATAGCAACCAATCAGATACTACTACTTATTTAGCGCCTTCTAGATGGCAATAGATAGAATCGGATTGGTTGCTATGGGAAAAATTCCATCTTCAATAGAACTCCCATCTTAGTAAATTTACCCAAAAGAGAATGGTGGGCCGCATGGGCCATTTAGCAGATACCCCACTGTAGGCGACTATGTCAGATGTCAATGAAACGGACAGCCTTTGCATCAAGAACTTCCGATTGGGTGGTTGCCACGGTATGCAGTCCCTGAGTCGACAGTCATTAAGTCAACCACGAATGATTGGCACCTTAAAATGGTTGATATACCATAGGTCAGAATTGACAGAAGGTCCAGACAAGTCGACATGGGCATGGTTGACATGCTTTTTTCACGAGCGCAGCGAGTCATGCGAAGGGACGCAGTACACGAATATGCTGTCCATGTCATCAGACAACAAAATCATCAAAAGCACGTTGACCATGCCCACTGCCGACCTGTCTGTTATACCGTAACTGGTTGCCACTTCGTCCAATCAAGTCTTAACACCGGATACTTTGACAATCCCTAACTTGATGATCCTACAGGTCATAGAACCCAACAGGTTTGGCCTTCCAGAATCACATGAGTGTGACCAGTCCCGTCTATTGACAAAACAGATTGCAGGTGTGACGTAACGGTGTAAAGTCCACACTGGGAGTGGTGGTTTGGCAGAGGCTGGGTTTCCTCTATCTGGTAAGTGTTCCATGTCGCTGCATGTTCAGTAATAGAAAGTCACGCATGCACTTCACCTGACAAATGACACAATCATCTTAGCAAAGTAATGCTGGGGAACTACAACTCTCAGAAGGCAAGTACTGGGGCCTGTGGTTCCCCAATAAATGGAGCACCTGACTGTCTCAGGCCATAGATTAGTCGTATAAAACTATCCCACCTACATGTTGCCACCTGGCGTTATTAATAAATTATTGGGCTGGCAATCCCTTCATCTGGAACCTGCCTACTCCGATTCCCCCTGTTCCTCTAAACAATACGCTACTAAAATAGCCATGAAATGAGCTTCCTTACATGACGATAAACAAAGCGGAGCCGGAGCTCTCTGAGCCTCTGACATAACCTCAATTTCCGCTCTTGCACGCGATAAAACATTAATACTGGCAGCATGGAGCATGGGGGGGGAGCTGTGCGGAGAATGTTTAAGCTCATTGATCTGCAAACGAATAAACATTAGTTTGCTGAAGACATTAAAAGGGATGAGGAAGCCACTTTGTATCGGAGACCATGTGGCAATGAAACTGAAACATCTCCATCTTATTTTGTGGGTAACAGGATCTGCTTGTAGTGTAAAAGGCATCTTTGTGACATCAGAGGAGTCTGTCTATGTGATGTCATGTCATGTCAGGCACCTGTGAGAGCCAAGGTGCTCGCTGTATGGGTATTTAGTGTTCATTCTAGCACCCACCATATTCAAAAACCCATGCAGTTCCTCTTCCCTGCCTGGGGTGTCGCTGACTGCTGTGGTGTTTCTAGCACAGGTTTGGTTTGCATATCATTGCTGATACAGACCACACTGTGCTAGAAGCACTACAGCAGACAGCGACACCCCAGGCAGGGAAGAGGAACTGCATGGGTTTTCAAATATGGCGGGTGCTAGAATGAACACTAAGTATTGTATTATTCTCCCTGTGTATGAGTGGATTTCCTCCAAATGCTACAGTGTCCGCACTCGGCCCAGAGACATACTGTACTAGTACATTAATTAGCATGAACCTGGTGCTGGCCCACGCTATGTAAATTAGATTGTAAGCTCCACTGGGGAGAGTGTGGATCATTGTGTCAATCATAATTAGGTCGACAGGGTCAAACGTTGACAAGGAACAGATCAACAAGTTTTTTTTTTCATTTCAAACCTCATGTGAACCAGGAGTAGTGCACAGATTTATTATTTATTCATTAAGTTTCTTATATACGCAGCAGATTCCATTGCGCTTTACGAAAAGGAGACAGTCATACAACAAACAGGGTATTTACAGACAGTCAAATGGTAGGAGGGCCCTGCTCGCAAGCTTACAATCTATAGATTTGCTTCCCACACTTCGGACAAGGTGCCCGATGGTGATGAAAAAGTTGAAAGAAATGTCTTAAACTTGTGTTGAACATTATGTTGACATTTTGTACCAGTCGACATTAACTATGATCTGTATCCCGTGGAGGGGATGAAATGTAGGAATCATAAAATTTGCAGTAAAGGATACGAAGAATACAAATTGGTGACCCTAGGGGTATGGGTCACTGTTCGACCCAATTTAGGTGGTCAGGCATTGGCTCGACCAACGAATGTCGACATGGCTAACATTGACAGGGTTGGAAGGTCGACAAAACATTAGGTTGACAATGGCAAGGTAGACAGTCAAAAAAAAAAAAAAAGGAATGAACACTAGTTTTTCAGTTTTTTTGTCCTGAATGACAAGTCAACATGGACACTTTTGCATGGCTCACTACGCTCGCCATGATTTGGGCATGGTACCTCACTGCATTTGGCACACTACGCCGTAGTGGATGGTAGAGCATGAAATACCGCCGGTCGGCTCATTAAAAAAAAAAAAGTGAACTCATGACAACCTTTTGACTGTCTACATATTTAAGGTGTCAACCTAAGCCCTTTTAACCTTCTTATCCTGACCCTAGGCCTGCGTGGTTGACCACTATACATCGACAGGCACACAGTTGTCAAAAACAAAAGGTCGACACAAGTTTTTCACAATTTTGTTTCTTTTAACTTTTTTGACCCACATGGACTTCAATTTGGAACAGCATAGTGTGCCAATCAGAGGGAGCCATGCCAGGGTAAGAGTGACACTGATAGGGGGTCCATGTCGACAGTGACACTAAAAAACACCAGTGCAAAACAGGTTAGTCATTGTCATGTTGACCATGTCGACCATTCATAACTATTGACTGTCCACCCTTTGATCCACACCCAAGCCAGCGTTGGGCAACCTATGCAGGTGCTATAGCACCACAAGGTATGCTTGGACTTGCAGTGCGACAACTCCCAGGGAGCCACAGGTCATCCAGGCCAGCACTAGGCTTCTACCGAACAAAGAACGTGATACTAAAAATGCTTTCGATGGCTCTCTATCATCTACGGCAGGCATGTCTAAACTGCCGCCCTGCAGCTGTTGTAAAACTACACTTCCCAGCATGCCTTGCCATAGTGTTAGCATTCCCTAATAGCAAAACGGTGGCAAGGCATGATGGGACATGTAGTTTCATAACAGCTGGAGGGCCAGTGTTTGGACATGCCTGATCTACGGGGTCTGAAAAGATCCCATCTAGAATGACGTGTCCTGCTAGTTGTTTACCCGATCTCCGGTGACCGCCCTCATCTGGTTTTTAAATATCACTATTACCACCATTTACTTATATAGTGCCAGCCTGTTCCATTGCACTACTCAGTTAGGAGCAAGGGAGTAATAACATGAGACTAGGTGATAACAGGCAGGCAGAGCGTCCATACACTCTATAGGGGAAATAGAGATTGACACACAAGAAGTGATGACACCCAGTCTTCTACTTCTGACAGGATGGTAACATCTCCATTCGATAACATGCTACGGTCTGAGAGACAGCAGCAGCTTAAGTGCTGTAGGACAGGTGCAGGTTACTAGAAAGCGAGAACATATGGGGCTACCAACTGTCATGCCCGTCTCCCCCCTCCTCTAACAAATTCCTAGACCTTTACCCAGCTGCTAGGAAATTAGAATCTTAAGTGTATTTTGGAGAAATCTATAAGGCATGCGCTCTCCCAATGCCAGTAACCACTCAAACAGCAGCAGCCCCTCTCTCGCTCCTGAAACTCTCAAGCTCCACTGTAGTTGTCGAGGCTCCTCCCCCTGCTCATCATATTCTCATGAACATGCAGCTGGGAGGGGCTTTGACAACAGTACAGGTTGAGTAGCCTTTATTTACAGTGTCTTATATAGAGCAGCAGATTCCGTTGCGCTTTACAATAGTAAACAGTGATAAAACAAACTGGGTAACAACAGACAGACTTGGAGGTAAGAGGGCCCTGCTGCAAGCTTACAATCTATAGGGACATGGGAGGGAAATCTGAAATGCTCAGGACAACAAGCGTTTTGGAGAAGGGATTTTTCTGGTTTTTGAAAAAAAAAAAAAAAAATATATTTTTTTTTTTAACATACCTGGTTGATGGTCCCCCGGCGTCCACGGTGTTTGCCGGCGGCCTTCAGGATCCTCTTCAGTGGTCCCAGGGGTGCATTGTGCGAGTTTGCAAGCGCACTGCACCCCTGGGACTGGAGATGCTGCTAAAGAGGATACTGAAGCCCATCGTAGACTCCGGGGGACATTGTAAGAATGAAAAAGGGGGGGGGGGGGGACAAAAAAAATTAAAAAATTCTGAAAATATGGAATATTTTTGGATATTTTTGTTTTTTTTCGGGATATACAGATACGGGATACTCAACCTGTACCAGCTATTTTCAAGAATTGGATCCAGGCCCAAAAGGTGGAGGAGGGAGGGGCTTGCAGACAGTGGTCTATTACCTGTATGGCACTCGGCTATGAGTTGAGCAGGTAAGTGAGAGTTACATTATAAAAAAATGGGACTAGGGAGTAATTATGTAACCAAATGTGAGGACAAGTTTTTTGGGGTCCCATCCCGCATGGATGGAATAACATTTGCACAACATGTGGAAAGTCATAAGCACAACTCACAAGACAACAAACTAAAGACGTGATTTATGTTCATAGTAACAATGAGCTCATGGAAATAGGTGTTCAGGGTGACTTCCGTCCTCTGTAGAGCTATGCAAATTCTGTTACCAGTACATAGGTACATAATAACTACGTCCTTACTGCAAATAACTGGAAGAAACCCATAACTCACTTTTGTGTGTCCAATCCCTGATAGAACATACAGAAAGTATCCTGATGGCAGCTGTAGTGTCAGAGAGACAGTGAGAATTCCTCAAATACTACACTGGATCATTTGGAGTTGCAGTCTCAGCCTTATGGATTACACGCAAAACTGATGAGAGTTGTAGTGTCATGGAGACTCTGAGAATTCCCTTATACACTGCACATGAGTCTGACAGGCGTAGTTTAAGGAAGATGGGAGAATTCATTATATTCAACACGTGAAGCTGATGGGAGCAGTAGTATCTATGAGAATTTCTATAGACCACATGTGAGGCTAATGGGAATTGTAGTTTAGCTGAGACAGTGAGAATTCCTAGAGACTACCATTTGAGGCCAATGGGAGTTGTAGTGTTCAGGACAGTTAGAATTCTGTATACATTACTCTAAAGACTACAGTGAGGCCAATGGGAGTTGTAATGTCAGGGACCATGAGAATTCCTTATAGGATAGGGGATTTTACTTGCTGTAGTACGGATTGGTCAATCTCCCTTTGACTGGGTACAGATTGCGTGCGACCATCGTACGATTTCAAGGAAACGGTCACACGATCATGGTGGTTCTGGTTTGTACCCAGCATTAATTATGCGACAATAGGAGTTTTACATTTCAGAGAATGGAACACACATCACAAGTTTAGTAGGAGTTGTAGTGTCCCAGGGAGACGGTGAGAATCCTTTCAGACTACATATAAGGCCGATGGGATTTGTACTATCACAGAGACTACAAATCAAGACTTTAATGCACCACACAATAAGTTACATTAAGAAAAAGTTAGTGCAACTTGTACCAACACCAAGGCTCACAGTACACAAACCGTGCGAGCCACAAAGCTTACACACTATTCAAACATGAAACCAGGCGATTCAAAGATATCTCCATGAAACATTACAGTGGTGATACATGAGGAAATGCAAAACATTTACATACCCGCAGCACAAGTCAGGGACACCTGGAGTGCTCAGGCTTTAACCAGTTCCCAGCTAGGGTGGCCACAAGGACCACCCCTCCAGGTGTGGGCAATCCAGGATCTCATTCCCATTGCAGAGACCAAGGATGGGGGGCGTCTCTGACAACATATGATTTGGGGGTCCCCAGGCCCTGACACACCTATATGGCTGATAGGGGCTCATGGTAACCTGAGCTGTATGGTAACCTGAGCTGTATATGAGGAGGTGGGGGTCCCCAGGCCCTGGCACACCTGTGTGGCTGGTAGGGGGGCAGGTCAACCTGAGCTGTATATGAGGAGGTGGGGTCCCCAGGCCCTGGCACACCTGTGTGGCTGGTAGGGGGGCAGGTCAACCTGAGCTGTATATGTGGAGAGGGTCCCCAGACCCTGGCACACCTGTATGGCTGGTTACGAGAGCTGTATATGAGGAGGGGGGCTGGATGTGACTTACTGCATGGAATGTGTGGACGGGAGCCAGGAGAGGCTGTAATCTGGATTAGCAGGAGCGGAGGGGGAGGTCAGGGCTGTACATAGCGAGAGGGGGGGATTAAAGGGACCGCAGGGCAGTAACACCCACAGGTGACAGCCATGATCCAAGAGTGCTCTAATGTGTTGCGGCTTCTGCTGTGAAACTACCAGTCTCAGCATGCCCCATATGTACTGCTGGGACTTGCAGTCCTACAACAGAGGGGAATAGGGTGTAGCCTGAGGGAGAGCGGTCTGTGGCTGGGATGGGGTCAGGTATGAAGGGAGGGGGGTCCCGGTGTCTCACCTTTGTAGGGCAGCGCAGCGGTGGTGCGGATGGTGACCGTGCCGCACAGCGCCTCCCCCGGGCTGTAGATTACCCGGCTGTCCCGAAGGTCGATCTCGAACAGCTGCAGCTTCCCCATGGCCGGTGCCGACTCCGAGCGCTAACTGAGGGCTGCGAACCCTGGAGCCGCATCAAGCAGCAGCACGGCCCGCTGACGTCACTGGCCCGCCCACCGTGTCACCTGTGCCCTCCCCCGGTGGCCCTCAGTCACGCCCCGTTCGGTCCACAACCACGCCTCTGGCCGCTATCAGCTGTCACCATGGAGAGAAATATGTGTGTGCTGGGGAGAGAGCTGTGTTTGCTGGAGGGAGAGAAAGCTGTATGCTGTGGGTCAGAGAGAAAAAATATTGGGGAGAGAGAGAGAATACCTCCCAACAGGACCCTCTCCAGGAAGGTCACAATGCTCTGTTCCTCGACTTGCCTCTTCATTTTTGATTGCCATCACCTGTGTTGAACAGGTTTATTGATAAGAAAGGTGTTTCATCACAGGTGCTGGTAAGGGAGAAGTCCAGGAACAGAGCATTGTGTCCCTCCTAGAGAGGGTCATGTTGGGAGGTATGCGATAGCTGTGTGTGTGTCCTGTGTTTGCTGGGAGGTGAGTGTGTGCTGGGGGGGGGGGGGGGGGTGGGTGGGTGGGGTGGTGTGGGATGAAAAGCTGTGAGAGCTGGGGGTTAGAGCTGTGTCTGATGGGGGTAGAGAGAGTCATGTGGACTGGAGGCAGAACTCTGGGAGGCAATAGAGTCATCTACCGCCGGGCTCCTGCTCTCCAGGGGGCACCTCTCCACCACTGTCAGTTTAAATCCATTAATTGAAAGCCATCAAAATTGCTTCTGTGACTGAGTTCTGAAATATAAATGTGTTCTTCCTCTCTTTCTGTATATACATACAGTATACAATATATATTTCACAACAGACTATATATATTTTAAATAACGTTGTGTGTGTGTGGGCACCAATATTCATCTTGCCTCCGGGCAACTGGGAAAAACTTACGCCACTGGCTGGGGGGCTGCAACCTGTTGGTTTATGAGGCCACGGAGAGAGCTGTGTGTGCTGGAGAAAGCTGTGTGTGCTGGGATATGAGAGAGCTTTGTGTGTGCTGTGGAGAGAGATAGATCTGTGTTCCAGGGGAGAGTGAGTTCTGTGTGTGTGCTGGCCAAAAGAGAGAGAAATATGTGTGTGTCGGGGGTGAGAGCAGGGGGGTAACTTGATATTTGCAAAGAATGGGGGGTAGGTGGGGTTCCTGTTGCGCAGGATAGCAGCAGATATCGATGAGGGCTTGGAGGAAACACAACACCTCCAATATGGAGAAATGAAAACAATATGGATGCCCTTCACCAAACAATAGCGCTAAACAGATATATATTACTTCCCTGTTGAGGGGCCCGTAAGTGGGTCTAAAATGCACCTGTGTAGTTAGCTTGGGAAGGTGCTGCAGTTTGGAGAATGGTATGCACACAGCATACCCTAGAGTCCATGGGAAGCCTGCAAAGAATCATTTTAGTTTGCCAGATGCTGGAGCCCTCCTATCAGAGGACATGACAGACCCTCTACTGTACCTGCAGTGACACTGGCAGATGTCCTAGAATTTCAGTGTTAACAGCATACAATAACCTGCTGACATAAGAGAGAGTACCAGGAGAAGAAGGTGAAGATCACAGTTTAAAAGCATCTGCAATTGATCCAAACCCACTTAGGGGCCCCTAAACATGGAAGTATTATATATCTGTTTAGCGCTATTGTTTGGTGGAGGGCATCCATATTGTTTTCGTAACTTGATATTTGTAGGCCCCACAGCAAAAGTTGGTAATGACCCCCTATTTAGCAACTGATGGGGATAAATGTATGTAAAACATATTACTTAGACAGTAAAGATGGGCCCCCTTCAGCTCTGGGCCCCAATAGCAGCTGCACCCCCTGTACCTATGGTAGTTACACCTTGTGTATGTGCTGGGGGAGAGAGAGAAATGTTTGTGTGCTGAGGGAGAGAGCTGTATATGCTGGGAAAGAGAGATAGTGCTGTGGGGGGGGAGCTAGTTGTGTGGGGAAGAGAGAGAGAGAGAGAGAGAGCTGTGTGTGAGTGTGTGTGGGGGGCAGGGCCGGCTCTACCACTAGGCAGCTTTAGGCATCTGCCTAGGGTGCCAGGATCTGGGGGGCGCCACCGAGTCTGAATCCTGGAGTAAAGCCAGTTATCTATGTGGCTGCGCTGCAGGGCTCAAGTGGAAGAGCAGCGGTCACACTTGGATCCCACTGTGAACCGCACAGGTGCTGCGGTCCATGAAGTTGACCCTCCAGTGCTGCCAGTCCAGAGGATGGTGTCTCCATTGCCTCTGGGAGTTTGTCCCTGAAAGGGCAGTAGGTTGATGTTTTGCCTAGGGTGCCAAGAAACCTTACACCGGCCCTGGTGGGGGATGAACCGCTTGGACAGTGTTGTGTGAACAAAATAGTAATAAAATGAGACTGGGTGGTAAGAAACAGACTGTAAGGTAAGCCTGCCTGCAAGCTTACATTCCCATACCTCCCAACTTCTGTGCTGATGAAATAGCGAGCGTCCGAAAAGGGGGTGGGGTGTATGCAAATGAGGGTGTGGCTTATGCTAATTAGCCGCAACCGCTAATTAGCTGCACAGCGTCTATTCTATTAGATTGTGGGGTCTCCCAACTGCCACCCCCCGCAGCGGGACAATGCCTGCCGCGGGTGGGACAGCGGGACAGGACCCGGAAAATCGGGACTGTCCCGCTGTAATCGTGACAGTTGGGAGGTATGCATTCCATAGGGAAGCCATTTAGATATACAATAGTGAATGCAACCCGTACACCTTCACTCACCTATTGTAGCACCGCACCAAGGCTGGGGGCAGAGGGCTCGGTGGCTGGCGCAGGGAGGGGAGCCTTGTTATCTGCAGGTACAGTCTCCTGTTGTGTAATCCTGTGTAGAATAGTGCAAATCAATAACAATATCTGTGTTCCTGAGTGGAGCAGCCATGAGGTCAATAATTCTACCAGGTAACGTGTAATACTGTTAGTATTTTATAAGGGACTACAGAGGCCGAGAGTTATGTGCTGTCAGTGTAACTGGTGAGACTTTTACTGGATTTATGTACTTCTAATTACAGGTATTTTCGGTTCCGAAAACTGGGCACGCGGCTACCTGTCTGCGTTTGCATGGGGATGCGTTTGGGTGGGCACACCCAGGAAGCACAGGGCATTCGCATGCGAACGTTACCTGCTTGCCAAATTCCCAACCCCCAGTACGAGCGCTACGAAGACTATGCAAGTCTCCGAAGGCGCCTGCACAGGAAGTATAAAACACCGGTCCCCGGTGCGAACACGCCGGGGGCGGAATCAACCAGAATGAGGTCATATGTTAGATGTACAGTTTCTTCCTTACAAATGTCAGGCCGGCGGGTGGGATTCCGGGAGTCAGAATACAGATGTCGGCATCCTGATAGAGGGGATTACCTTTAACCTTCCCCCCTTAACCCTAACTCACTCCCCGTGTAGCTTAATCCTAACCCCCCTCTACTAGTGCCTACCCCCACCTCCCTAAACCAGCTAAACCTAACCCCATTTCTAAGTGGCTAACCCTAACCACCCCCACCCCCCCAAATGGGGGGTATTGACCGCTGTAATTTTGACCTTCTGCTTCTGTCGATATTAAGCACTGCCGACCTTTCATCTGTCTGCCTCTTGTACCCGCATGTTGACGATATGGTATTGACCTATTGACTAGCTAGACACTGTAGATCTCTCATCTGGATACCATTAATTTGACCTCATTGGGCCTGATGCATACGCAGTGTTGATGCTGACACAGTTGCCCAATGTCGGCATCAACACTATTTGCAAATGCACATCAGCTCTCAGGTATACAAGTAGGCATTGGGCTGGCCCATTGAAACTATTGATGGTTGGCACATGAGCAGCAGATGGTGGACTGAAGTAGAAAGACTGGAATTGTGAGCCATTGGGCCTGGTTATTGATGGTGAATCCGTTGACCATCGGATGCCAGCCAACGATCGCCAACCACTGGTTACAATGGGCCCTGTGAAGAAAAACGATTAGAACTCATCTTTGCACATTGGGAAGTAGAGCTTTGGACGCGGCTGCAAATAAGGCCTTATATACAGCGGCAACTAAGATGTCCAGTGGAGGATCCAGGGTGGGGGATGCAGCGCAGATCAAAATTCAAATAAGGGAGAAGCACCAACTGCCATTCCAAACTGACTCACCGGCAGTGGGTGTGGCTCGCCTATTTGGATTTTGGACTGTGCTGCTGCCTCCACCCCTGGATCCGCCACTGACGATGTCTTTACTTAGATCAAACATATCTCCGACTCTTAGAAAGCGCCCCAGTGTCCCGGCCTTAAGGCTCACATGAAGCTCTGGCAGTTTGTAGCAAGCCATGCTAGGCTGAGGATCCAAGGTACGTATGACGGGTTCCTCTTGGAGGCCATTCCAAACCTGTACAGGTCAGAATTTGCGCGCATCTTTGGCAGCTGGGCGGACCCCAGTAAGCGCAGGTGTTCCCCTGCCTGCTCAGGGCAAGGGCGGAAGGTGAGTAACCAACAAATGATTTTTCCTCTGTGCGGGCGCATGCGAGCGAAAGTATACACATCCACACGCAGCGTAGCGCTGGTATTCGGGCAGCAGGGTGGGCGTGCATTCGGCGGGCAGCATTTACCTGCTCACTAGGCAGCAGATATACGCAGACTAGCGAGCAGGTCTGAATCAGGCACTTGTTTCGCCCAGCACCCCCACTAGAAAGCTGCATGCGATAACACTATCATTAGCTGATTGCGAGCACAGCCACTCAGACGTCCCGTGTCAGCAGCTGTGTATGTGAGCTCGCTGCCTTTTGTCATCAGCTGACTTCCGGTATTGTTTTGTTCACAGCATGTTATGGACGTAATACAGCTTGGAAGCCTGCCGTGCCTTAATGACAGGGTGCTGAGAGATTCCGCTCACACTGAGACCAGGAAACATGAATGCGCACAATATGGCAGCATGCAGGGAGGGCAATACATGCTCAGAATTAACCCATTACTGATGTGCTGTTCTCCTTACTCTGCTTGGACAGAAATGATCCTCTCTGCAAAACTTCACCCAATGTGTGTAGGCAACTGGAAACGTACCCATAGCAACGTCCTGAGGGGTGCGCTCTTGTGCCTGGGTGATTTTTACCAGAAATCTCCTGCTGCCCTGCATTCTACTTCTAATCTCCCAGGATCTTCAGATTCTGCCAGGGTTGTCACTAAGAAGTTTCTGAGCAAGGACGGTGATTTGCAGGTCTTGCCCAAGAGTCCCTGCTGACAACTCTCATTATCCCCCCTCGGGGAAACCCCTGACAGGAGAAAGAGAGACTGATCGATCACACACTGTCTTCTTATCTGTGCTGGTGTGCACTCTTCCACAGCATGCTGCTGCTGCTGCCGCTAGTTAGTGGCTTAGGGTTAGAATTTTTTATAATCTTTCTTTAGTTAAACACATTTGTGTAATTAGAGTATATGGTGTCCATAATGATTTGTCCAATGCTATAATGGTATGGAAAACAGCACATCCAATAAATATAGGTGGCAAGTTGCAGACAATCAAGTGTTCACAATAAAATAACATTTAAAACACCAAAAACCAGGTCCGGCTCTACAATTAGACAGCCCCTGAATCTGACTATCACAAAATTAAGGATGGCTCTGAGAGAGCCATCCTTGATGAACTTAATGCAAACGGCAGATGTTGAACTTCCAAGATGCCACCTTCATACGTTCACCTGCAATTCTGGAAAGTCACTATTGGTGTGTGGGTGGTGATAGCGGTAAGCTAAACCTTGCACCGGCCCTGCCGAAAACAAACTTATATGTTTAGGGATGAATTCCCACAAGGTCAAATTGCATTTGGTATTTATTGCATAGATATCACATCAGTCATGAATACTGTGCTGAGTGAGAAGAAAGGAAATATCACAGCGATACCACTTGTGTATTTTGCTTACTTTGGGGCTCTTGTTGCATTTAAGCTTCTTGCATGCTCTGCGATTCCGTGTTTTGTCTCGGCGTCATATTACATGTAACGGAAGACAGGGGCGGCTCTATAAAACATGGGTCTTTTCCCGAATGGTAGGCAGTGTGGCATGTACACAGTGTTGGATGGCATCATATCACATACAGTACAGGTGACCTGGGGCAAAGATTGAATTGTAACTCCGGTACCCAGTAACTGATCTGACAGCTGCGTTGCACTCATGTAACATCCCCGTCTCCACGTTACACAGTACAGTCCTGCTGTACAGTAATCCGGACCGACAGGTTTATCCGCTCCCAGTATCCTGTACATCATGTCCCAGAATGGTGACCATCAGTGATGGCGATAAGACACATATAATACCCAGCACGGACTGTTATACCCGACTGATCTTACACTCATTAATTATTCATATTTTCCTGTACTAAATATTTCAGTATTGTACATACTTGTTATTGTGGCCTAAGGCGCCAAGTGTCAGGGACCGGAGCAGCTCTGTGTCATATCCAAGAGCTGTGCAGATAAACAGCTGAGCTTCATTGTATGAAGACCCAGGGGAAAGTTGTAGTAGAGCTCTTATAACGGGATCTGGATGACACCGAAAAAAGGTCAACATGTACTAAGTCAACATTGACCAGAGGTCGACACACGCAGAATGTCAACACATAAAAAGGTTGACATGCGGTAGCGGCGCTCGTCACCTGGCCCACAGCATGATGGATGAAGTGAGCCATCCAAGGGTAGGCGCTACACTAATTGGGGGTACACATGCTCACATGTCGGCATTGACACCAAAAAAGTGAAAAACTCACGTTGACCTTCTCATTTGTTGACCATGTTGACCTTATGTCAGTCTCAATATGGAATCAGGGTGTTGTGACATGGTGTAACTTTACAGGATGGGGTGTGGATTATTAGGTCGACAGTGTCTAGGTCAACCATTAGACAGGCAATAGGTCGACACATGAAAAATGTCGACATGGAAAGATCGATGTGGGATTTTCTCAGTTTTTGTGTCTGTGTCGACATCTGTTGGCATGGACACCGTATTAGTGTACCGCTGTGCTCGCCAGGCTTTGGGAATCGTACCTCGGTATATTCCCCCTCTATGCCCATTTGGATCGTGATGTAAGATGAACAAGTCGGTTTTACAAAAATAAATCACAAAAAACTTGTGTCAACCTTTTCATGTGCCAACCAATGACATCCCAATGGGTGACTATACAATTAAAAATCGGGTCTTTACAATGAAAAATCGCATCTCATGAATTGTATGCCACTATATTGCATGCGATGCGATGAAAAAATCGGGCGCCCAGATATTACATAAGTACCGAATTTACTTTAGCACCTTCTAGAAGATAATAGACAGTATCTGATTGGTTGCCCACAAATCTGAAATAGAACTTCCATCTTAGTATATTTCCCCCCTTTTGTCAATGACCCATGTTGACCTTTTTAATGTGTCAACCAGTAGTGGCCGACCCATTGACTGTTACCACAGGATATCTTAGTGTGGTATGGAGCATTCCGTCTTGTGTGACTGGATTGTCGTTTTCATGCTGCAAGAATGCTGTAGCCACAAGTAACCACAGTGCAGCTGTCACGTGCCATAAGACATATCAATCATTCACCTCACTCTCTCTGCCAGTACGCCATGCTCTCCCTCTCACCTGGCAATCACAGGTGTGGCTGCAGAACATGTGTGCGGTGGAACGAGTCAGACCGGGGTCAGGTGACCCTGTGTGACTCATGCAAAGATCCAAACTTGCACAATCTTCATCTTTTTGCTTCATCTCAATACATGCAAATATTATGTGTTGAATGTATGTTCTAGACTTGCATTCCACCTGGTTTTTCTGAGGTTAGACCAGGGCTGGGCAACACCAGCACTCCAGATGTTAATGAACTACACATCCCAGCATGCCTTGCATCAGTTTCAGCATGGCCACATAGCAAAACTAATGCAAAGCATCCTGGGAAGTGTAGTTCATTAACATCTGGAGGGCCGGTGTTGCCCAGCCCTGGGTTAGACCATTGAGTATAGGTACCATTAAGTGCCTTCTCTTCCCCATCATCTCTTTATCTGTGGTCGCCTATCTCTTACAGTCCCATTTATCAATTCATATTTCAAGAATATTCCCCAAAGCACCATTTTAAGAGGATACCCGCAATTATTATAAATCCGCATTGTACGCCTATTGGATCTAGAACCAATAATTCATAAATATGCCCCAAAAAGCGATCATAGTCTAAGGGGGGGTATTCCATCTCCCGCTGCTATTCAATGGTGGAAATATTTCACTAAAGTCTCCCATAAAAATGGGTTGAGAATCCATCGGATTGGTAGCAGACAAGCAAAGTCCAAATGGTCAAAAACCTCAAGTGATAGGGGATTCGGTATGATATCGCTTCTCGGCCTTTTGGCTAAGATCAAGTGTAGTATCTGTTCTTATCAGTTGGGTCTGGACCGCCCCCCTGGCAGAGAATAGAGAAAAGCTCGACTGAACCACCTTGCTACTGAGCTGAGGCGTAGTGAACCTCATGTTCTGGGCGGGGGTAAAGTCTGGCTGAGTATCTCATCCTGCCGTAGGGGGGCGTACACACCCTCCTACTGGTAGGGAGGAGAGAAGCATCAGGCCTAGTAGATGGGGCTCTTGTTCAGGGGTCTATAGCCTCTGAGGGAGAGTCACTCGAAAAGCCGGGTCTAGTATCCACTCCCAGGAAGACAGGAAAAGCTGGGACCGAGTAGAAACACTTGGTCGGACGCTGACTGGCTGGCTGGCTGGAGTCTGAGGCTGCACTGTGCCCCCGGGGAAACTCGGGGGTGCCGAACATGCACGGGTGATCCCAAGTCACCTTGCACTAGTATGGCACTAGCACTGCGCACTTCCCTTTAGGTTAGCGCTTCACGTCCTTACCTCGTCCTTTTGGATGGGGTAGGACAATTTTTCACACCCCCACCCCGGCCTTCTGGCTGGGGTCTCTTTATTTATTTATTTTCCCTCTCACGTTTGTCACTTTTCACATTCTTTGTTTTTTGTAGTTTGTCACGTTTTTTTGGGTAGTGTGGTCGACCCTTATGGGCCTTCCATTTCCCCAATGTGCCGAAGCTCTCGCCTTTTGGGGAGAGCTTCGGTCCCCCCGAGGACGACCCCAAACCGCCAGGCGGAGGGAAGTCTACTGAGGGTCTCTCCAAACCTTCGGGTGCGGAGGACCCACTGTCCTAACCCTTCCGGGGGTTGAGGAATGAGGGTCTCTCTAAGCTTCGGCGAAGAGGACCCACCGTTCCCTATTTTCCCCTCTTCGGCCTTATGGTTGAGAGGGGTTAGGGGAAAAACGGGGCCCTTCTCCTTCGGGAGAAAGCTCAATTCGAACGCACGGCCCCCTTTGCACGTTTAGGCACAGCACTGGTGGTAGGGAGCACACCTCGGGCTCCTGAGTTTAAAAAATAAATAAATCCCAAGAGTCAAAATCCTGAAAAGGACAAAATCCCGACATACAGAATGTACAGGTGAAACAGTCAACATGACTTTGGGTCGACAGGTCGCAAGGTCGACATGGGTTTTTTTCACAGATGTTTTACCCGAATGTCGACACGGTTGGCATGGACACAGTTGGAAGTGACCCGCTTCGCTCGCAATGCTTCGGGCACGGCACAATTTTTTTCTCCCACCACGCCCTAGTGGATGGTAGGGCATGAAATACAGCCCGTCGGCACGTCGGGTCAAAAAACAGTGAAAAAAAACCATGTCAACCTCGCGACCCAAAGTCATGTTGTGTGTTTCACCTGTACATTCTATATGTCGGTATTTTGACCTTGTTGGGATTTTAAATGTCGGGATTTTGACCGTATCCCGTCATAGGACCTCAATGAAGTTCAACACTAGGAATTTGCTATTGCTTAGCTAGTAGTGACATAAATGGGGGAGTGGTCAGCCAAAGCGTGAACGGTGTGTAAGTATAGTGATTAACAAGTGTGAGCATGGGGAGGCTAGCAGAAACAAGTGTGAGCTAGTGGAAACAAGTGTGAGCTCAGCGTGATAACGGAAACAAGTGTTAGTGTAGTGACTAACAGAAACAAGTGTAAGCTTAGTAGGCTAAACCTAGTGTACTGCCACCTGTGGCTGGCACTGCATCATATCCTCACAGATTACAGTTGGCAGTGTGGATGACACACTGCCAACTATCACCGTTATAGCACTTACCCACTTGTTCCATTGGTCATTATTGACAGTATACTGACACCTATCATCTGTAGCTGGTATTACATCAGATCTTCATAAATATATAAATCTTGGTACACACTGATCCGCTCCATGGGTGATACCAGAAGTGTTTTTGCTTGATATCCCGGGGACATGATATAGTTCATACACAAAGAACAGTATCGCTAATGACATGGTTCAGTGACCCTAGGTCTTCGAGAGCTACCAACAGTGCATGTTTTGCCGGTCTCCACACAGAATCACAAGTGAGCTAATTAGCTCCATCTGTGTATCTTTTAAAATGTGTCAGTGATTAATGAGTGCAGCTGTGCAGCAGCTAGGTTGTCTGGGAAACGTGAACTGTTGGTAGCTCTTGAGGGCTAGGGTTGGCTACCACTGTGCTAGAGGTAAAATACGTCCTCTAGCATCTGTCTAGTGAAACGCCCCATGTTGACCTAGACCAGTGGCAGCCAACTCCAGTCCCCGAGAGCTACCAACAGTTCACATTTGCCAGACAACCTAGCTGGTGCACTCATTACTGACTGGTACATTTTCAAAGATCCACAGGTGGAGCTAATTACTTCACTAGTGATTTTGTAAGATCTGGAAAACATTAACTGTTGGTAGCTCTCGAGGACTGGAGTTGGCTACCCCAGACCTAGACTCAGGTCAACCTTCTTGAATGTCAACCTAATGACTGTCTAACGCACGGGTGTCAAACAAGGCCCGCGGGCTAAATCCAGCCCGCCAGACCTCGTCATGTGGCCCGCGCAGCCGCCGCCAGCCTTCAACTTTTATTCTCGCTTCTTGTTTTGAGATTCTGGCCTGCAGTCTGCTGAGGAGATAGCACGCAGGGGCAGTGTGTCCCATGAGATGCATGAGAGCTACCAGAAGCTCTGTGACTCCTACATCATGCCGCACGTCTGACGGCTTGGACTACTACTGCATGGAGTAGCAGCCAATCAGGGCGTGCATCCAGATGGAGTTGTGGAACTTGTGTGACGTCACTCTCCCTTCAATCAGCTCACGTAGCCGGAGCTGCGGGGTTGGTGCTGGGAAACGCTGGGACTGGGACATCACGCAGCTGGCGATCCGCGCTGGTAGTAGCGGATGGGAGCAACGGAAGTATGTGATTGGTCGCTACTACTGCTGGATTCCATGTGGTAACCGTGTGTGTGAGGCGGCTGACTGGAATAGGTTAGTAGTGTCAAGCTCGGGCTGGCCGCTGTACATGGGGATCTGTCACTGAGGGTGACGCTTACACACACCAGGCCTTGCTTCAAGGCCAAACAGTGTTCAGGTCGACTGAGCCACTTAAGACGTGTTAGGATAGCTATGTGACCATTTGCATCTCTCAAAATCCAAGCAGCTCATATTATCCCAATAAGTAATTTTCAGGTCCCCAATCTCCCCTATCATGAAGGAATATCTTTCCTGAGAACTTTCTCAAGTATTATCCAGGTAACTCCTCCCAAAATCATTTTTCAAAAAATTGTACATTTGAATATCTACTTGTCATTATTCTGACTGTTTCTGCTTTCAGAGCTAGTTATTACTTACATTACAAAAAAACAGTAATTGAATGCAGTGACAATAATTTATGATAATAAAGAGTGGACACATAGTCCTACAGATACAACCGGCCCTTTGAGGGTGACCAAACTGCTGATGCGGCCCCTGATGAATTTGAGTTTAACACCCCTGGTCTAACGCATGGGTCTTCAAACTGTGGCCCTCCAGATGTTGTGAAACTACATGTCCCAGCATGCCGACAGTTTTGGCAAGCTTATAGGAAAAAATGTGGCAATGCATGCTGGGACATGTAGTTTCAAAACATCTGGAGGGCCACAGTTTGAAGACCCATGGTCTAACAACTTGCTGGTGGCCCAATGATCGTATCCCCTCTCTACTGTCCCGATTTCCACAGACGAGTCGCAGATGTCCCCTCTCCTCTGCCTTTAGTGTTGGGAGATTGGCAGCATATTAGACATTGTGACTGAATGTGTAAAATGCATTTTTAGTTATTATGCAGAATTTATTTGTGTAGCTCTTCAGCCTGTGTGTTTTGACTTGAGTAGCCAACGCCCCCCCAGAAGGCGTGAGACCTTTGATTTAGGGTGTACCCAGATTTACATTGCATGATCTGAATGAATGGCGGCTAAAGCTGAAACTTTATTTGTTGTGTATTTCTTACTATTAAGCAGCCAATTTGGTACAGAAAGATCTATAATGGGGGCATGTGTGGTACTCAGACCCCTAAGTCTAGGGGCCCCCCCACCACAATGCACCCATGTTTTATACTTTGCGATTACCATAAAGTGCTCTTGTTATTTTGGCAAATATTACAGTCCAGCATTTCCCAGTGAGCTGAATCATGTACACTGTTCTATGCCAATTGAGTGCCACCTAGTGGTGATGTCTAGTAAAAGCATGGCATCATTCGCCAAGTTCCCTGGTTGACACTGCAACAGGTCTGGCCTGAAGACCTTGCCAACTGCACAAATCATTTAGTGCCACTGGATCCAGTTACAAAATAGGTCCAATATCCTTGTGTACCCAGCCATGGCCACACTCCTGTACCTACCGGCACAGTGCGGATGTGTTGGAGACAGATAGTACTGCAGACACTAGTATAATACCAGTCTAGTTTAGAGAATATTGAGGTCCAAGGGGGTCAGTATAAGTTTCTTTATTTCAATAAAAATCAGGTACATTGTTTTAGTTTGCATGTTTTACTACAAAACCCTCAGAGGATTCCCCGGTTAAACCCCATTGGGGCACAGTTACAAAATAAAACCCCCCAACTCCAGCCGAGTTGGCACATCATCCCCCTAACCCCCTTTCTCCAACCCACACTGCCCTGCAGTTAAACACTCACTAGAAAGACTCCCCTCCCAAAAAAAATTCTAAAACGAAGTCTTTAGCTGCTTGCGGCTTTACTGCCGATATGTTAACAGTTCCTAAGCTGGCAGCAGACATAATGCCCATTGGCCTTCCAAACCAGAAGGCAGTCCAGATAAAGTGTGAGATTGTTAGAGACATAACAGAACAAGGTCGCGGCAACAGACTAGATTATAGTAAGTGGAAATAGCTTGGCGGATCCTGCCCCCAGTTTAATTTTTCCAGTAGTCTTTAGTGTCACCGCCGGTCTCATTCAGCAGAGTCGTCCTGACGAGAGCTTCCGTAACGGCGTAAGGGTCGCAGTTGGCTGCAGGACGGCGATCTTCAAAATAGCCAAAGCCTTCCTGTCCAACCTGGCGCGGAATGCGGATGCTGGCACCTCGGTTGGCAACACCGGCTGAGAACTCATGGATGCTGGAGGTTTCGTGCTGGCCGGTCAGGCGGCGAGAGTTGTCTTTACCACCGCGAGGGTCATAGACGCAGATGTGATAATCGTGACGTTTGCCCAATTTCTCTATGGCCTCCTCGATGTGTCTGTAGAAAGCAGAGATACGGTAAGATTAGACGTGATGCGGTCAGTATGCTGGCGGTCAGAATCCTGACTGCTGCAATGCCAGCACTTTGTCCCTCAATGGGTGTCCACAGAGGGAGAATAAAATAGTGTGGCGAGGCACCGGGCCCTCTAATCCACGGCTCTCCTTGTCAGCGTTGGCATTTTGACCGCCGGTATATCATATCGGACCAGGTTAGACTACTAATGATCATAAGCCAGAGGTCAGACAGGTTAGGTAGTGCACACATTCAAGTGCTCATAAACTTACTTCAAGCCGCCTTCCTGCCGCATGTCTGTAGTGCTGTAGTTCGTGTGACAGCCAGCACCGTTCCAGTTCCCAGTCATGGGTTTAGGGTCAAGAGTTGCCACAACGCCAAAGTCTTCGCACACCCTATGGAGGATGAAGCGAGCCATCCAGAGATGATCACCCATATCGATTCCTTCAGACGGACCAACCTGGAACTCCCACTGTCGGAGATTGGAGCACAAGGTTAGCGTTTGTATTCATTACAGCAAGGCGGAGGAGAAAAGGGAGCGGAGTTCTCTAAGCATGTTGTATTTGTGGGGCAAGAGGTTAAAGCGAATCAGCAGCCCCTTGTAGAATGAGCAAGTACCCGTTACATTCCATATCTGGGCAGTCCCCTGTATCGCGTCACAAGGCCTCCCCGTATGTATGTCACAAGGCCTCCCCGTATGTATCCTACATGTCATGGCACTTACCTGTGATGGCATTACTTCTGCGTTTGTGCCACAGATGTTGATCCCAGCATATAGACAGGCCTTGTAGTGACTCTCCACAATGTCCCGACCATACACCTTGTCTGCACCAACGCCACAATAATAGGGACCTAAGGACCAGAATTACACCGCTCATTTAAATGATCCAATTTATTAACACAAGTAATTAATTTTACAGGTCTGGAATAAGAAAGCCTATAGGGGTATTTATGATTCTGCTCCAAGTACATTTGCCCCTCAGTGCTCTTCCAATTGCCTCCTCCCCCCAGCCCACACTTACCCAGCAAGAACCACAATCCCATGACCAGTGCTCCCATTACAGGTTATGGGGAGTGACTAGTTCTCTGCCTAGAGCAGGCATGTCCAAACTATGGCCCTCCAGCTGTTGCGAAACTACACATCCCAGCATGCCTTGCCATACTTTTAGCATTCCCTAATAGCTAAACTGTGGCAAGGCATGCTGGGACCTATAGTTCACAACCACTGGAGGGCCATAGTTTGGACATGTCTGGCCTAGAGTCACCAAGTGAGAATGCTGAATGGTCAGTTTATCCCCTTTCAATAGAACCATGTAGTCAAGATAGGTCATTATGCATTGGGTTGAAATCTGAAAGGTTGACAGGAGTTGCTCATGTTTTTTTTTTTTTTATCCGACAGGTAGTATCATACCCATTAGCTACGGCAGGAATGGTGAACCTTCGACCCTCCAGCTGTTGAAATACACATCCCAGCATGCCCTGCTACAGATTTGCTATTTGGCCATGCTGGGATGTGTAGTTCAACAGCAGGATGGCCAAAGGTTCCCCATCCCTGACTTAGTGTCCATGTCGACATTACATGCGGGACAAAAAAAAATAAAAATAAAAATAAATATATATATATATATATATATATATATATATATATATATATATATATATATATATATATATATATATATATATATATATATATATATATATATATATATAGTCTGCATTTACTGCTCCACCCAATTACCCATATAGTCATCATTTCTGCATTATGTCACTATGGTCACTAGGTGGCACCATGTAAGTAGGCTCATAAAGGTTCAGACAATATCACCACTTCACCTCTGTGACATTAAGTTATACTTAAACATTTGCTTAAGGCTGGGGAGGAGCTGGGACCCAAGAAGGCTAGTCATGTATAAACGGCTCCTGGGTACCCACCCAAAATGTACGGTATCATCCAACAGAAAAGGTCACAGAACACTGGCCATGTTCTTACAAGTGGAGAAGAGGGCACCAGACTAGAAATCACCCTACATATAGCTAAGAGCGCCACCAGCTGCCAATGAGGACAGGACACCTTTTAGATGACCCTGGTACATAGACAGCTGCTATTAATTCCATTTAGGATGGAAGGTTACAAAATTGACCAGCTGAACTGGAGTCTGCAGAACCTCCTTCATTAGTTTCATACCTTGTGGCCCTGGGAAGCCATTTTCTGGCCAGCCGTATGGGTGCCCATTGATACCAAGTAGCGTGTATTCTTGCTCCATGCCGAACCAAGGGCGTTGGTCTGCCACCATGTCCATCACCTTCTTACAAGTATGGCGCAAGTTGGTCTCTGAAAAATAGAACAAGGCAACAGATTACACATGACCCAGAGGAAAAAAAAAAAAAAAAAAAAAGAAGAAAAGTGTACACTGGGGGAAGAGGCAAGGCCGATACTTCCATCCATCTACGTACTATGTACGGACGTGGCCGGCACTCCCTGCCAGCTGTCCGATACCAGACTACTTCCCTAGTGACAGATTGACAGGATTTAAAGAGACATTGAGCAGGTGATTAGGTGCAGGTAACCTGTGGCACTATACCATGCTCTGCCAATTAAGGCAACTTTAACCCTTTGAGTGCCAAGTAAACATTTTAGTCATCATAATGACACCTTATATAAAAGGTATAATAAAAAAAAAAAAATATTTCCTATACAAGTGAGCGCCGCCATTTATAGTGGATATTTTGCACATATCAGGATTAAGACATATCTGTAATGTCATCAGTGATGATAGAGGTTCTGCCACCTTGACAGGCCAGAGACCCTCTCTACTGCTAGTTAAGTTACTTGATTCTAACAAGGTAATCTAAGCAGCAGAAACGATTTTCCTGATCACTTTAGCAGCAGTTTTGTTGAGGAAATCTTCCAGCTACAACAGTACTGAACTTACCTGCAGCTTTCCTGTTATACTTCAGAACCTCGCACATGACCAGCTTGTTTGGGTCAAGGCAGAACGGGTCCCTGAACATGCTGACTGGGATCAGGTACATATCGCTGTTTGATCCTTCCGCCTGATAGGTGCTGGACCCGTCAAAGTTCCATTCTGGGACCTCTGTAATGAGAAAAGGAGGATTTATAACATGTGATGGCACACAGATTACATGATATATATTTATACTGCCCTAATAAGACCAGCACGGCCATGGAAAGAGCAGGAGTTGTCCAGCTCAGTTATTTTCTTCACATAATGCTGCATTCCCATTGCAGCCCCTGCAAAATCCCGGGTTTTTCTTGCCGGATTTTTGGCGGGGCACAGAGCTTCTCAGCTCAACAGGCCCCCTTCATAGTGCACCTCAGACCCGGGAATTTCCAGTGTCTGCCCCTTTCACACTGCTTTCCGTGGTCTGCCTTCCAACAAGTGTGTGGAATGTAATTGCAGCTTTGATTGGGTGTTGGGAAGTTTGTACAAATTGCTGTGATTGGCTGTATAAAAAACAGCTTTTATTGGCTAGCTGTCATATCATATGATTACACCCCCCTATGAGCTTGTTTTTTGGCATCATGTGTGAAAAACATGGGTCTGTCTGTGCCAGACTGCCGTACACCCGTGTATTACCCAGGAACAGCACTGTCTAATTCCCAGGGCATATCACACTGAGACAGGACACGGGAAATTACTGCTTGCCCTGGCAAAACCCGGGTTTTTGCAGCAGTGAGAACGGGGTATTCGAATACTAAAGCATTGAGCAGAGTGGTCAGCATTGCTAGTGATCCTGCCTAGCGTATTTACATGATATATAATACCCCGTTCTCACTGCAGCAAAAACCCGGCATTTTGCAGGGGCGGCAGTGGGAATGCAGCGTTCGCCGGCATCCGTTGTGTACGATGCGCACTCCCGCGCATCACATAGTACAAAAAGTATGTGCTGCACATACTTTTTGTACTAGGTACACATTCTATCGGATCGCAGTACATGCACTAGGGATGCGATCCGATGTGTACTTTAAAAGTACAGAACGGACCTAAAAACCGGACCGTGTATGGGGGGCATAAGACTTATTGCAAAGACCAGAACACTTGTACAATCACGGTTTCTCTGGGGGACTATGCTTTGCAGAGATGGCCTTCAGATGCAGACATAAATTTTCTTTATGCCAGGCATGTCCAAACTATGGCCCGCCAACTGTTGTGAAACTAAAGGTCCCATCATGCCTTGCCACAGTTTTGCTATTAGGGGAATGCTAAACCTATGGCAAAGCATGATGGGATGTGTAGTTTCACAACAGCTGGAGGGCCACAGTTTGGACATAGGAGGTGCTATTTTGGGTACTGCAGGTCTCAGCAGATTATTGAATTGTCCTTTTGAGACATGACGCTTTTTGTCTCACAGTATGGAACCTGGTGCAGGCCATATAATCCCAGCATGCACCAGTAAGCTCCTCACCAATGTTACATTTTGCTGGAATTTCACCTTTGGAGAAAGTAGCAACATTGGGTGGTGCAGGGGGGGGGGGGGGGGGGGGGGAATGACTGAGGGTGCCAACTTACCTTCAATAGTTTTCGGTTCATAGTCCAGGGTCTTTGTTTTGCAGCGGACCCCTTCCCCTGTCCCATCAATCCAGACATAAGTGACTTGGACTTTCCCCCCCTGAGGCAAGTTCATATACTGCTCCCTCACCCCCTTGTTGAGTCTGGAACTGTGCGACACAGACATGGCGGCGGCTGATCTGGAACAAGAAGGAGAAAGCCTGGCAGTTAGGCAGCGTTACTGGAAACTCACCCACCACAGTCTGAGACAGGAACGCTCTCATGTGCATGTCTGAATATTGCATGGCTACCGGCATCTCTGGACAAGTACAGTGTCCACAAGAGCTTGCAATCAGAATAGTTTGTATTAAGTGAGCACCACACACAGGAAGGATTTCTGGGTAATGAGGGGAGGGGGGTGATGATCACCAAGTCCCCTGAATAGACATGACCCAGTTCTCAGACCATCCGAGTTGTTTACCGCCTGTAGGAGGCAACCCTGTCCAGCATAAAAGAACTGGAACCAACTGGTTATACAAGTACGCAGACCCCCACCACACTGGTTAACCATCTATATGCCAACAGCACTGATCCCTCCTCCCCAGTGACCAGCACAGACACAGCCTGGTGTATTCTGCCAAGTTACCCAGAGATGAGCAATATACACAGGACAGCAGTAGGTCAGACTGACCATGTACTAAACCTTACAGAGAAACACACCAGCCAGCTACTTATCAAACACAGCCAGTGAGCCAGTGACGTGAAGTTCCAGCCAATTGGATCTTAACTGAACTCTCAGGAGGTTTATTTTATTTACCTACCAAGGTTAACTACATAGACCCCTTACAGTTCAGATACTTCTGCCCCAGAGCAAACCCTATATAACATGTACATTTGTCAATACTCATACCTTTGAAGGTTTGTAAATACCCAGTTTGTTGCATCACTTTGTAAAGCGCAACAGAATAGGCTTTGCAATATAAGAAACTGTCAACAAATAAACACTTATGGTGTGTACACACTTGTACAATCATGACTAGATTACAATTTAGACTATATCGTGCAGATCTGCACTATATAGTCTATGCAGCCAAGACTTTCTGGCTGTGATATGGGAGCACACATCGGGATCGCAAGGGTTAAAACCTGTGCGATCTGCATGATAAAATCTCATGCACATTGTACCATTAAGGTGTGTACACACGGGGGAGATATAATGCTCAGTGCCTACTTTTCATCAGCAACCAGAGATGGTCGCTGATGAAAAGAAACCTCTGCCGGCGGTGCCGCAGAGGTACAGCTGAATTAGAACTGGAGCGCGCACCCAGCGAATTTATCGCCGGGGCACACTCCCATCACTGGCAATATGGTCACCAGCAACCATATTCCCAGCGATATTAGACAAAATCGCCCCCGTGTGTACACAGCACTAGATGTATGAAGCAGCGATAAGGGAGAAGTGATAAAGTACCAGGCACTTTATCACAAGCCAATCAGCTCCAATTGGCCAGTGATAAAGTACCAGGCACTTTATCGCTGCTTCATACATCTACCCCTTAGGATATAACTTTTTTTTTTTTTTTTGCAGTCTGTCCAGTAACATACAGACACGTGGAGCACATACAAACTCAGATTAATCATGCCTGGGAACCCAATCAACAGCCTCAGCTGCGAATCAGCCTGCTTACCACTGTGCTACCAATAGACTCCTTATCTTCTAACTCCACAAAACAGGATTTTACAGACCCCAAGGACACAGGGGGTGGGGTGCATGTGACCTGCACTCCATGTGGAGGAGATTAAAAAAAACAGGAAGTGGGTACACTTCTAATATAACTAGATGCATTTAACCCTATGGATTGCACAGTCCTTTGTTCCAGAATCCTGCACATGTTCCCACCAAGCCAGGCAGCAGCAGCAGCAGCCGCCATGAGAGCCAGCATAGGGAGCATCCAGCCAGCAGTGAGAGGGTTACCGCAGCCTGCACTCCCTCCCGAGCCAGAGGAAGCATGCGTGGCAGGATGCACCTTCCACCCAACGCAGGGAGCAATACTGCAGCTGCAATTTAGCTTGCAAGCTCTGCGGTACAGGAGACACGTGCCCAGTGGAAAGCGATGGACCCAACAACTAATTCATTACCTTATTAGCAGCAGGGATGAGGCTCAGGCCCGGGGATCCTCAGCGAGCAGCAGGCGGAATCAACACACGGACTGCTGGATGTAGGACCGTTGTATTTATACAGCCTGGCCACGCCCACCCAACTGATGTACCGGGGAGCTATGGCCGCAGGACGTGTCCTATACCCACACTGACACTCCCCCTCATCTCCCTGGGCATTGCTCACCTGACACGCCCCCTCATCTCCCTGGGCATTGCTCACCTGACACGCCCCCTCATTTTCATGTGCATTGCTCATGCTGACACGCCCCCTTCTCCCTGTGCTCTTGTGGGCACACCCCCTACTACGCCCGCTGGCCAGTCTCTGCAGCTGCTTATCAGGAATTATTATTGTACGCAGATTGTTGTTATTGTGTCTGTGCTCCTCCCAATCATAGGTGCTATCAACACTCAGAATTGGGCTTGGTTTTTTTTTTCAAGTGTTTTTTTTTTTTTTTTACAACTGGTATCAACTATCAGAGGTAATTGGTCATCACCCACTAAACATAGCTGAGTAGTGGGATAAATAGAGGCCTCTTTATTTATTTGTTAGAAGTACAATGCTGCTTGTTGTGAGATTGTTTTAGTTTCGCTTAAGCTGGGTACACACAATGCAATTTTCTTTAACGATATGCATGATACGATATATTGTGTATATCCTCCAGTGTGTGCCCACTGAATCATTAATGAAGCGCATTCCTGGGGGGCAAGGGCGTAACTACCATAGGTGCAAGGGGTGCAGCTGCTATGGGGCCCAGAGCTGAAGAGGGCCTATCTTTGCTGTAAAAGTAATATTTTTTTACATACATTTATCACCATCAGTAGCTAAATAGGGGGCCCCTATAAACTTTTGCTATGGGGCCCACAAATATCTAGTTATGCCTCTGCTGGGGGGTCATTAAGGATCCCTCATGTCATATGAACATGCAGTCAAATATGCCATACTCAGTCAGCCATACTGAACCATACCAAGCCATACTGAACCATAATCAGCCATACTCAGCGGTACCAAGCAATACTGAGCCACACTCAGCCATACCCAGCCATACTGAACAATACTGAGGCATACGCCACCATTTCCAGCCATACTGAGCCACACCCAGCCATACTGAGCCATACTCCTCCATACTGAGCCATACTCCTCCATACTGAGCCATACTTCACCAAACCCAGCCATACTTCGCCACACTCAGCCATACTGAGCCACACCCAGCCATACTGAGCCATACTCCTCCATACTGAGCCATACTTCACCAAACCCAGCCATACTGAGCTACACTCAGCCACACCCAGCCATACTGAACCATACCCAGCTATAAGGAGCCATAACCAGTCATACCGAGCCATGCCCATCCATACTGAGCCATACTCCTCCATACTGAGCCATACTTCACCAAAACCAGCCATACTGAGCTACACTCAGCCATGCACCGGCATCCTCCACCCCCCTTCATCAAACCCCTCTCACCCTGCACCAACCACCTTTCACCCTACACCAACCCACTCTCACCCTGTGTCCTCTCACCCTGACAGCCATACTGTCATACCCAGTCATACTGAGCCATACCCAGCCATACTGAGCCATGCTGAGTCATACCCAGTCATACCGAGCCATATCCAGCCATACTGAGCCATATCCACCCATACTGAGCCATATCCACCCTTACTGAGTCATACTCCACCAAACCCAGCTATACTGAGCCACACTCAGCCATACCCAGCCATACTGAGTCATACCCAGTTATACCGAGCCATATCCAGCCATACTCCACCAATCCCAGCCATACTGAGTCATACCCAGTCATACTGAGCCATATCCACCCATACTCCACCAAACCCAGCCATACTGAGTCATACCCAGTTATACCGAGCCATATCCAGCCATACTGAGCCATACTCCACCAATCCCAGCCATACTGAGTCATACCCAGTCATAGTGAGCCATATCCACCCATACTCCACCAAACCCAGCCATACTGAGTCATACCCAGTTATACTGATCCATACTCCACCAAACCCAGCCATACTGACTCATAACCAGCCATACTGAGCCATACGCCACCAAACCCAGCCATACTGAGCCACACTCAGCCATACTGATCTATACTGCACCAAACCCAGCCATACTGAACCATACTCAGCCATACTGAGTCATACTCCACCAAACCCAGCCATACTGAGCCACTCTCAGCCATACTGAACCATACTCTGCTAAACCCAACAATACTCAGCCAACCCTGCCATGCTCCCTTCCTGCTATCAGGCCTTCCTGTCTGTACCTCATGTCACCTGTCTGTCTCCCCCTTCCTCTAGACTGTAAGCTCCTCTGAGGGGTGCTGGACGACCCGACAGTCGGAATCCCTCGTGGGGGTCCACGCCCCCCATAGAGAGAATAGAATAGATGGCCACTGAGTCCACATCATGGCGAGCTAAGCAAGCCCGCAAGCTTGAATGCGTACGCTCCCCTGTCAGTCTCCTGACAGTCAGGATTCCAATGTCAGAGAAATGACCATCAGTAAGTTATACCATAACCTCCTGGGGCAGGGCCCTCTTCCCTCCTGTTCTCACATCACTCGTCTCTTGCACCTCAATTACAGATCTCTCCTACTCAGTGACCGTCTATACCCGCATCACTTCTCACTCGTAACCAGTGGCGGCTCTTACCTCTGTGGGGAAGGAGGCTGTCGTGACGCCGCCCCCCCCCCCCTCTGCTGCCGCCACTGCTTGGTCCCCTTAACCGCCGGTTCGTTCTGGTCCCCACTTCCATCCCGACCCCCGGCAGGGACAGGTGCATGCGCAGTAGCTCCCCAGCCTCTATGGGCTGCTTCGGCTCAGCAATGGGAGACCTCAGGGAACCTGCTTGCATGACACATATACTCAGTGATGGTTTTTACCTACGGGCTACAACTAGGGTTGCCACCTCTCCCGGATTTCCGGGATTCTCCCGTTTTTTGGTGGAAACCCTCAAGGAGGCTTTTCCAGTCTCCTGTATTCCGGTATTCTCAGAAGATGCTGTCGTCAGGCTGGCATGGAGGGGCCACCTTGGGAATATAGTGGAAGAGGCCCCTTGCTTAAGGGTGTGGCCAGCATCTATATGGGGTGTGGCCAGCTACCATTGGCTAATCATTAGAGTTCATGATTTGGGCCCATTTAAACATATAAAGAAAATACTGATAGTACATGTATAATAATGTACCAGATTAATAACAGCAATGCACTATAGAAAATACCCTATAGTCCTGTGCAGGGAATACATACAGATGACCGTGTTGGGGCTGACGGCGACCAACACCGGCATCGCGATGTAGGGAATCCAGCGATAGGGGGCCGCTAAGTATAGCCTGCAGTTTAATCCTCCTCCCTTGCAGCTTCATTTAAGTTGATTTTATATAGTGTGGCGAGCGCACGTGGATTACTTAACATCTATTCTGTGTCCCCTCGCAGGGCTCGCTGCGCTCGCCACGCTTCGGGCTCGGTGGCTCGCTGCGCTCGCCCCACTATATAAAATCAACTCCATGTGTAGTTGGATAGTGGGGGTATGAAATCACCCATGGGTGACTTTACAATGAAAAATCGCATCGCAATGAAAAAATTGGGCGCCCAGATATTACATAAGTAACGGAGCTGGTGATGGATTTAGTGATCCCTCTCCAGCACTGGTCTCCTGCAGGATGAAAATGACTGTAGTTTGCAGCACATATCTCCGATTTTTGGGGACGTTCACTCTTCCCGCCAAGGGCCACCAGTGTCCCACGGCGGGGGGAAGGGGGGGGGGGGCAGTTGGGAGTTCCCTAGCCTGAAGGGAATACACTCTGTGCACATGCGCACAGCATCGATTCAGCGGCTGAGAGGGGCGGAAAACGGGGCCGTTGACTGAGGATACGACACCCATGTGATGCCATGCCCCTTTCAATAGGCCACACCCGTTTATGGGGCTCCACCCGATTAGCGAGACACAGATGTTGGGAGGTATGCAGCGTCAGTTTACTTAATACACGAGACAACGCTGATGGATTTAGGGCCGAATTGAGACCTGAGCGCAAAGCACCTTTTTACTCAATTGGACAAAACCATGCTGCACTGCAGGCGGGGCAGATGTAAAGTACATTTGGGTGAGTTATTTTGTTTCTGTGCAAGGTAAATACTGGCTGCTACAGTATATTCATGCACTGCATTTTAGATTTCAGTTTGAACACACACCACCCAAATGTGACTCTATCTGCACATGTTACATCTGCCCCACCTGCAGTGCAGCATGTTTTTGTCAATTTGAGGAAAAAGGTGCTTTGCCATCAGGACTGAATTAGGCCCTTAGCCTTAATAAATAGACCCATCACATACTTTACCTGTATTTCAACAAACATTTTAGTCAGGCAGTTTTGATGGACACTTCGGTTTAAAAATCAGTCCTTTTGTTGGGCAGTTGGGGACAGTGAACCCCCCCCAAATACTTAAGGTGCGTACACACGGGGGCGATTTTGTCCAAAATCGCGGGAAATATGGTTGCTGAGCGACCATATTGCCCGCAATGGGAGTGTGCACCGGCGATATATCGCCGGGTGCGCGCTCCCGTTTTTGCCCCTGTGGTGATCGCTGGTCGCAGGAACATGCTCCTGCGACCAGCTGATTACCACTGCCGGGCTCCCCCGGGCAGTTTCATTTTCATCAGCGACCATCTCTGGTCGCTGATGAACAGGAGAAACTGAGCAATATATCTCCCCCGTGTGTACACAGCATTACTTACAACAATTTCCTAGTTACGGACGGAGAACCGGTTATGTTAGTATGAATTGGTTTCTGTTTGTGTTGGGGGCACTTAGCTGTGCATACAATACAATGTCACTGTAGTGTGTTTAGGTAAGGGGTGTACTCCTTAACATCTGTAAGAGGCAAATCTGGTATATTTACACATATATAAAAGACACATTTCTATGGGTGTGTGTGTGTGTGTGTGTGTGTGTAAAACAGCAGTTAAATGGGGATCAAGTCTAGGGACCTTATTCTGGTGGACTCGCACGGCTGAGAAATTCACAGCCTTGCGAGTCCACTAAACGCCGCCCTTCCCCTCACACACCGCGATACCCCACAGGCATGTGAAGGGATGTTTTGCATAAACATCCATTCGCAGCTTGCATGCTGGGAGGAAATCATTCGATGATCGCTGACCATCGAATGATTTCTACATCTCTGTAGAAACCTCTGTGGTGCCACCTTTCTTGCTGACCATCAAATGATTTCTACATCTCTGTAGACACCTCTGTGGTGCCGCCTTTCTTGGTGGCACCTGTGGGCTGACTTTAAAAATATGTTGGTTTTTTTTGTGGACAAGTCCAAGGCTTCTGATGGTGGTCTAGCTGCCCAGGTGATAGGCTGGGTGACTGTGATTACGACAGGAGCCTTTTGATTGTTAACTGGATTTTTTGACTGCGAAAAAGACCGTTTGTACAAATCCTGCCGCGGCTCCTGCTCCTGCCGAACTCTGCTGCACCTTTGTATAATGCGCATATGACCCACCTGGTTCATATATGAGTGTGTACTGTAAATGGGATCTGAGCAATGCTTCCCCAGCCATTGACCTTACTGCGCGTCACTGGCAATGGTCACTTATTACCTGTTTGATATGTTATGTGTCACTTACCCCAGTAACACTAAGGGCCTAATTCAGACCCCATCGCACGGGGGCAAATTTTGGCCCAGTTTCTGATGGTGGTGGTCTGCGCATGCACGAATATGCATATGTGCAGACCCCCTGTATCAACGAGTGTGATACTTTAGCGAGTATCACACTCGTTGAGGCATTTGCATGGGCAGGGGAGGGAGGGTCGGGCAGCAGCGAAACGCCCAGTGGGAGCACAGGTGGGTCGATGCCTGCTCCGGGTGGGAGGCTGACGTCACATGACAGTCAGTTTAGACTTTTATTACCGAAGGGGATAAAAAATCATTTTATGGTCGGAGACCCATGCGAGGTTATGTGTTCTTGTTTGGTGGGGCGGCAGGTGGCGCTGACCTGCTTGCTAGACTGCCCTGTATGCAACCTAGCAAACAGGTCTGAAGCTGGCTCTAAGGGGGTTATTCTGGTTGATTCACAAGGCTGCGAGTCCACCAAAGCTCACCTTGCAAGTGGTGGTACACCCCCCCCCCGCATGTCCGTCATGGCCGCATTAGCATGAGAACGCCCAGTTTGTATGCCGTGGGTGCACGCACCCAGCACATGCGCAGAAATGCGCAAAGCGCAAACATGGGACCTCTGCGGACGCACGCGGACCTAAGAACAGACCAGAATAAGGTCCAAAGTGCGATCTATGTGTGCTTCTGACGTGCGCCGCAAAAAGGGGGTGTGGAGCCTCTTCTGCTCCGCCCATAGTCTGGGTGCCATGCGTAGCAGATAAATCACTGAGCACGTAGGCAATATGCGACTCGTCATTACCGCCACAAACGGTCACTTAACATCAATCACTTTCCGAATAACCCTCAATGCAACCACGGTTGCAAGACCATGGCGGCGAATGCACGGTGGAAAGAAATCGCTCCACAGCGTACAGCGTCAGCATCGCGTCCATCCCCGGTTACTTATGGCAATATACATTTCATTGTTACCGCTTCTCGACCCGTGTGATTATTTGCTTAATTACCAGCCTCATTCGTCTACTCCCTGACGGACGCTGGTCCGTTGATTAGTTAGATGTCATTAGTTACATGTGTAATTATATCCTTTCTTCCACATTTGCTGCGTTTGACCTGTTTGCCTAAAATAAGTTATGGAGAATAACGCAGCGTTCTCAGCTCAGCGCAGGGAGATGATGCGTAAGGGGTGCGATGGGTCTTCCTCGTGCTTTATATGTGGAGTCCTGAAAGTTGTTTTACCCCTGACCCAGTTCTGCAGAACGACTTATCCATCTGGCTGATGATTTGCAGAACCTTCCTAGAAGTTCCCCTCCTTACCACCTATGTATACATTCTGGATTATAATCAGCTCTAGGAATGCATGTTGCTTCCTCCATGTATATTTTAGGTCATGTGACCTTTCACCTCTCTCCTTAGATCTCAGTTCCGCGGGAAGGGTAGCACAGATATAGAACATAGAATGCGACAGCAGATAAGAACCACTTGGCCTATCTAGTCTGCCCATGTAAACACACTCACTTACACGCTAGGGTTCATTCTTGGCTGGAGCCATTTAATCTACCAGTATTTTATTTTATTGGGAAGAAAACCAGAGAGCCCAGAGAGGCCCCACACAAGCACGGGGAGAACATACAAACTCCACACATGGTGTCACGGGGTGTTGTCTGTGGAAACGGACCCGTGCCCATATTCTGGTCACTCGCAAAGGTAAATTCTTTCTCAAATTGACAAAACCATGGCCCTTATTCAGATCTGTGCGGCCGGAGCCGCATACGGTGCTCCGGCCGCACAAACCAATCCCCGCCCACCGTACGGATCGCCACGGCCGTCCGTACACGGACGGCTGGCGATCCGCATGAAAATGGTGGGGCGTACGCCTCCACCATGGTGGGAGCTGCCCCCTGCATTCGATGGTCGGCGACCATCGAAGGCAGGGCCGCACGCCCCACCAGCTCCCGCAAGCTGAGACCACACGGACAATCGTCCGTGTGAAAGCTTGTATGGGGGCGGAGAACTGACATCCGGCGATGTCAGCTTTCCGCCCCCATCACTGGCGTCATAGCCTCATTACCATGCATACGCCCCGCGTTTGCATGGGAACGCCCATGAAACGCGGGGCGTATGCATAGGGAAATGAGGGTATGAAGCCCCTCACGCCCCTATACGCCCCCTTTGCGGCGTAGAAACGTTATGTGCGGCGATTTCGCCTGCACATGCGCAGATTGACCTCTGCGCATGTGCAGACTGAAAACATCGGCGGTACGGCCGCACGCGGCCCGTACCGCTCGATTCAGAATAAGGGCCCATGTGCACTGCAGTTGGGGCAGATGTAACATGTGCAGAGAGAAATAGATTTGGGTGAGTTATTTTGTTTCTGTGCAGGGAAAATACTGACTGCTTTATTTTTACACTGCAATATAGATCTCACTTTGCAGTAAAACCCCACCCAAATCTAATTCTATCTGCACATGTTACATCTGCCCCACTGCAGTGCACATGGTTTTGCCCATTTGAGAACAGTTCTTTCTCATCTGTCTGGGTTCTATAGGATTTAATAGAGTGCAGCATTTGAGGAATAGGACTGATCTGGAAGAATCTGCTGTCAGCATAGACACCGGGGTGACAGTCCTGACACTGGACTTGTGCAGGGATTGAATTGAAATGCTCTGGAACTGGGATTGAACCAGAAAATGCTGGAGATGGGATTGGAGCAGAATGCACTGGAGATGGGATTGGACCACAATACGTCTGGACACCAGGAATAGACCTGAATGCAGTGAACACCGGGTTTGGACCTGAATGCACCGAACACCGGGCAGAATGCGCTGGACACCAGGATTGAACCAGAATGCACTGGACACCAGGATTGAACCAGAATGCATTGGACACATCGATTAAACTGCAATGTTGAACTGAAATACAATGAACACCGGTATTGAAAAGGAATGAACAACACATCATGGTCGAACTGGAATATAAAGGATACCAGAATTAAACCGGAACGTACTGGACACTGAGGACTGAAGCTGAACGCACTGGTCACTGGGGATTGAACCAGAACGCACTGGTCACTGGGGATTGAATCAGAACCCATTGGTCACTGGGGATTGAATCAGAACCCACTGGTCACTGGGGATTGAACCAATGCCCTCTGGTCACTGGGGATTGAACCAGAACAGACTGATCACTGGGGATTGAACCAAAGCCCTCTGGTCACTGGGGATTGATCCAGAACCCACTGGTCACTGGGGATTGAACCAGAACCAACTGGTCACTGGGGATTGAACCAGAACCCACTGGTCACTGGGGATTGAACCAGAATGCACTGGTCACTGAGGATGGAACCAGAATGCACTGGTCCCTGGGGATTGAACCAAAGCCCTCTGGTCACTGGGGATTGATCCAGAACGTACTGGTCACTGGGGATTGAACCAAAGCCCTCTGGTCACTGGGGCTAGAACCAGAACCCACTGGTCACTGGGGATGGAACCGGAACCCACTGGTTACTGGGGATTGAACCAGAACTCTCTGGACACTGGGGATTGATCCAAAACCCACTGGTCACTGGGTATTGATCCAAAACCCACTGGTCACTGGGTATTCAACCAGAACCCACTGGTCACTGGGGATTGAACCAGAACTCACTGGTCACTGGTGATGTAACCAAAACCCACTGGTCACTGGGGATTGATCCAGAACCCACTGGTCACTGGTGATGGAACCAGAACCCACTGGTCACTGGCAATTGAACCAGAACCCACTGGTCACTGGGGATTAAACCAGAACCCACTGGTCACTGGGGATGGAACCAAAACCCATTGGTCACTGGGGATGGAACCGAAACCCATTGGTCACTGGACATTGAACAGAAACCTCTGGTCACTGGGGATGGAACCAAACCGCACTGTGGAGCCAGGAGCACTGAAGATGACCGGTTAGCATATAGCAGGGATGAAGACATCACTGTATCCCCTTTGCTCCCCCATGAATGAAGGGGCTGTGGCACATATCTCCTGCGATCCCTCCTTTATATTTGCAGGAAACCCCCATTTCCACACATGTTTATCCGTGCCTACTTTCTGTAATATTTTCCCTTCTGTAAACGCATTATGTGACCTGATATTAGACTCACGGGACCGCAGGGTTTATCCGCCTGCCAACAGTTACCAGGAAAAAATGGATGAGACATGTTTACGGCTAATTGGAAGCAGCGGGCATTGAGCAATCCCGGAATCCCATGGATTTCATAAGAGGGAACAGTGCAGAGAGTTTATGGGGGAAGATCGCAGCAGCTCCTGGCGCTAGTTCTGGCTGTGCACCATCAATGTATTGTGCCCTTATGTTGGGGAAGATACGTGGGGAGAATATACAGTAGCTCCACCATAGCTGACGCGTTTCAGTCTACAGTGATATACTGTACACATGCAGAACAGTGACAATATATGAGACTCAAAACGGGTATATAGGGGAAGTGATACTGGCCCTTATTCTGATCACTTAGCTCGGACACAAATTCAGCCAGTGTACCAATGTTGTGCATAGAACCATTTCTGCGCATGTCTGTGAACTCGGCGAGAAGTCCGGTCACTGAGCGCTTGCTCCTGGGCTTCCGAGCAGGGGGGAGGGGGTGTTGCGGCCTGATCATGGTCATTACCATATGTGCACCACCTGTATTTCATGGGAGTTCCCATGAAAACGCAGGGCGTGGGTCAGTGGCGTAGCTACGTTTTGGGCGCCCCCCCCCCCATCGTTAGGGGGGGGGCCCCATCGCCGCCCCGCCGAGCACCCCTACCCCGCCGAGCACCCCTACCCCGCTGAGCACCCCTACCCCGCCGCCCCGCCGCCCATGCAAACCCCCCCTCAATCCCCCACTGCCTTACCTATCGCGCTGGTCCCGGCGGCTCCGTTCTTCTGCTGAGGACCACCAGAAAATGGCCGCCCCCATACAGCAGACAGTTTCAGAGAACTGTGTGCTATATGGGGGAGGCCATTTTGTGGTGGTCCTCAGCAGAAGAACAGAGCCGCCGGGACCAGCGTGATAGGTAAGTCTGCGGGGGATTGAGGGGGGTTTAACAAATTTAACTATAGCACCGCAGCCCCCGGCGCCCCCACATGCACAGCGCCCCCCCGCGGTGGCGGGGGCTGCGGTGCTATAGTTACGCCCCTGGCGTGGGTATGGAAATGTGGTCGTGACGTGCGTGCGGGGGGGCGGACAGCTGAATTAACCAGATGCCAGCGGCCCACCCATATCCCGGCTTTTCTTCACTCATATGTACGAGTGGTCTAGACCACTCCTGCATGGGCGAGCGCTTTCCACATAATTCGATGGTCGCTGACCATCGAATGATGGGGGAGGTTCCCACAGGTATTTAAATGGATGGTCACATAAAACATCTGTTTGCATGCCGAGCGGCCGTATTAGGCACACGAATGGGAGGCGCCGGCGAACCATTCGCTAGGCGGCTTTGGTACATTTGCTTCGGCCTGTGCACGGGTCCAAGCAAAGCGCTCAGAATAAGGGCCACTGTGTAGCTTCCGTACATACAGAACAATGTTGACAATTATTTGCAGGCCCCATACATTCAGAACAGTAACAATATGTGGGGCCCATTTATCACATAATGGGCCTGCTTCAGCTTCATTGGCTAAGCAGCGGCCTTTTGTAGAATTGGGCGGGCCCTGATGTCACAGGATGCACAGGTACCCGCCCCCTGCATGCAGGCTTCGACAGGCCTGTATTGGCATGGGGATGACCAGTGTTTTTTCTGGGTGCACCCACCATTTTTGTGGTCACGGCCAGGAAACACTGGGGGTCTCCATGCACCAAGCCCCCTGTCCTGCTCACAGCCGCTTCCCCCATAGGTTTAACCCGGTACAGCAGGACGAAGGGGCCAGCTCCTTTCAGAGCCCCTGTCTGTGCGTCAGCAGGGCCATACATAATAATGATAGGATCACATATTGTAAAGCGATTCTAGGCGGTAGATCTTGCCCAGTTCGCATTACATATGTGATTGTATGGTAAATAGGCCCCACTGAGAGTTACTTTGGGTATACAAAGGAGGTGATAATGTGCAGCTACCACACATCAAGAACAATGACAACACGTGAGACAAGGGCGTAACTACCATAGGTGCAGGGGGTGCAGCTGCTATGGGGCCCAGAGCTGAGAGGGGCCCACTTTACCTATCAAAGTACAGTATCGTATGCTGTATACATTTTTCAGCATTAGGTGATAAATACGGGCCCTTACAAACTTTTTCTATGGGGCCCACAGGTATCTAGTTACTCCACTGAGTCGTGTGAATTACATCCCGTACACAGTATACTGCTGGGACCAGTAATGCCATAATGTACATTGAAAATGTAACTTATTACCACAACATCCAAAAGTCACTTCACCTCTTACTAAGCAAAGTAAACTCAATGCTCTGACATGGACGTTACACAATAACTTGGTCCAGATCAGCAGAAACGAACCAGTTATGACTGACGGAGGCTGCATACAGCGCACATCTGTACTGTGAGATAACCTGCAGAGTCATGACTCCTGTCTGCGGTGACAATGCCTGCAGTCTGACCACAACGCTCAGCGCTGACGCTGCGTTCCTGGCCTAACACACTCCAGCAGCCACAGGCCATGGGCCAACGCAGTCATGTGACCCCTTCTCTCATCTGCACACGACAACTGTGGAAAATCAGACATCATTGTAGTGTAGACAGATGTTTAGACATGTTGAGAAAATAGGGCATGGTTCAGAACTGTTCGCTTGGCTGCGTACACTCGCCGAATGCCTGCCCCGCCCCAACACCAGCGCAGCCCACATCCCCTCGCTAGCATGTGAGGCGATGCCAGGGCCGTAACTAGGAGGGGCTAGGGGGTCACGCGCACCGGGCGCTGGAGGGTGGGGGCGCTAGTGTGAGGTCCCGGGGATGGGCAGCGGGGGTCCAGGGACTGGTGGGTTAACGCTGGCTCCTACCGGGGACGGGCAGCGGGGGTCCGGGGACTGATGGGTTAACTCCGGCTCCTACTAGCGCTGCCGGGCGGTGGGCGGGAAGCAGATTTTGAAAAGACTTGCCGGACGCTGATTGGCTGAATTCAGCCAATCAGCGTCCGGCAAGTCTTTTCAAAGTCATCGGCGCTTCCTGTCGCCAGGCAGATAGCGCTAGGAGATGGAGTGAGAGAAGGCTGCCGCTACACCAGTCCCTGGACCCCTGGACGCTGCCTACCCCTGCTGGCTGCACACAGGTATGTTTACAGCTGGGGTCCAGGGACTGGTGTAGCGGCAGCTTTCACATACACAGCCGCTCGCTATTTGCCTGGTGGCGGGAAGCGCTGATGATTTTGAAAAGACTTGCCGGACGCTGATTGGTTGAATTCAGCCAATCAGCATCCGGCAAGTCTTTTCAAAATCTGCTTCCCGCCCACCACCCGGCAGCGCTAGGAGCCGGAGTTAATTTTCTCCAGTCCCCGGCCCCCCGCTGCCTGTCCCCAAGGCAGTAATTTGGTGGGTTTTTTTGGGGGGGGGGGGACCAAGTGACTGCCGACCCGGGCGCCGAAACAACTAGTTTCGGCCCTGGCGATGCGCATGAGAACGGTTATGGTATAAAACATCTACAGTGTCGAGGTCTACAATCATATGGTCGACCATTAATGGTGTTCGACAGGGTTAAATGGTCGACAGGGTTAAAGGTCAACATTGAAAAGGTCGACAGGGTCCAAAGTTCGACATGAGGAAGGTCGACAGGGTCAAAATGTCGTCCTAAAAGTCGATATGGTCAAAAGGTCGAAATGGTCAAACGGTAGACATGAGTTTTTAATGTTTTTTAGCGTGTCTATGTCAACATAGGTCGACATGGACACTATCGAAGTGTCTCCCTCCAAGCCCTAGTGGATTGTAGGGCATGAAATACCGCCTGTCGGCACATGTCGGCTCAAAATTTAGTAAAAAAAATGCATGTTGAACTTTTTCATGTCCACCTTTTTCATATTGACCTTGTCGACCTTTTAGCTGTCAACCTATTGACCCTGTCGACCTATTGTCTGTCAGCCATTAAACTTTAGACCATGTCAACCTTTTGGCTGTCGACCAATAGTGGTCGAACTTATGACTGTCGACCTAGAGTCATTCTATGACCAGTCCGCAGACCATGAGAACACATCCCCTTACATGCCGCCGAAGATTTGGGTTTGCAGGCGCTGATGCCATGTGACGTCAGCCGGCCGCCCCGATCAGCCTGCCTGCGTTCCCAGCGTTTTCACGGGGATGCGCATAACACGCTGTTCCTCTGCTCCAGCCCCGTCTCTGCCCCCTCTGGAGCGAACGGCCCGGAGAGTGTGAAACGCCCATAGAAACGATGGGCATACCTCTGCAAACGCAGGCGCGGCCATGCCTGCTTGTGACGGGCAGCTGACGTCACATGACCTCAGAGCACGCCCCCATTTCCTCCATCTTGGTCCAGGATTAAAGTAAGTATAGACTTATCCATGAAGGAAGGAAAAAATCATTCGATGGTGAGCGACCATCGAATGATTTTTCCTCTGTGCGGCCGCATACGAGCCGATGTGTAAGTGTACACATCCGCTTACATGCTAGTCCGGGGATTCGCTCGGTGGTCTGAATCGGGCCCTAAGTTCCTACTTGATTAATACATACAGATGGTTCTGTCGACGCATAGAAATTGGTTCTGTCGACGCGTTTCACTCAATGGACCTTTATCACGACAGGGCGTTTTGCAATGCCCTCCCTTAAGGGTTCATTTATCATGATTTATAAAGCTCACTGTGCATGATAAAACGCGCTGGAGTTCCAGCCAATCAGCTCCCAACTCATGTGTTTGAAAAATGACAGTTGGAACTGATTGGCTGGAGCAGTATACAACAAGTTTTATCATTTACAATGCGTTTTATCACTCTTTGATAAATGGCCCCCACCGCCCCTAAGTTTGATACTGAACTTAAAGGGGCGTCTTGCCACTTTGGCCTTTATTCAGATCTGATCGCAGTACAAATGTGTTCTCAAAATGGGCAAAACCATGTGCACTGCAGGTGGGGCAGATGTAACATGTGCAGAGAGAATTAGATTTGGGTGGGGTGTGTTGAAACTGAAATCTAAATTGCAGTGTAAAAATAATGCAGCCAGTATTTACCCTGCACAGAAACAAAATAACTCACCCAAATCTATCTCTCTCTGCATATGTTACATTTGCCCCACCTGCAGTGCACATGGTTTTGCCCATTTTGAATACAAATTTGCACTGCGATCAGATCTGAATAAGGGCCTTTTTATCCGACGTCGCCCCCTGACCGCCCCATCAGGTGCATCAGCAGTAGCGGTGAGTGAAGCATCCGTTCTGTCAGGTCTCTCTGGGTTTTTAGGACTGGCTGTGCAGTGACAGAGAGGGCGCGGCTGGTTCTCAGCACTTGGGAAAAGCAGGTTACGCTGACCTGGCAGAGCCGCTGGAAAGGGCACTTCGAGATTTGTGTGATTGTGCCAGAGTCAGACACTGACGTATATATGGAAGATCTTCCCCTTTATATTTCTGTTTGGTACAAGCTGTATCCTGTATGAGTTCCTCTATAGTGTATGTAACCCTAATAAAAGTGGTTGAGGACAGCTTGTGCCCAGCTCCTGACGTGGACAGCAGCGATGAGTCCCACTGCCATAAATGTATATATTATCCCGTGTAGCTGTGTTATTTATATGATATTATTACCTGTGATTTCGCTGACCGCCGATAAGCCGACAGAACCCTACAAGCCACCAGGGGTTGGAAGGCACATTACTACCAGGGAAGGAGTACACCACAAATAATATATTTAAGATAGGGGTTCTCAAACTCAATCCTGAGGACCCCACAGAGTTCACGGTTTCCATGTCACCCGGCAGGTGCACAGGCATAGTTGCCGACTTTTGAGCTGCCCTCTCCGGGAGAGGGCAGCCAGCTCGTCAGGCAGGGGGGCGGGGCCATTTCCAGGACTGGAAAAAGAGGCGGTCCGGGGGCATGGCCACACAGATGATGCCATGTTGGGGGCATGTCTACAGCATCACAGCATTTTAGCCCCGCCCCCCGCCGTGCAATGCCGGTATTTCAGTCATTGCACTGCGGGGGGCGGGGCTAAAATGCAGCGATCGCGGCATTTTACCTGCGGACCCCCCCCCCGCCGAGGGACACTGGGGGGGATATGCGGGAAGATTGCCACCCTTTCCGGGGGACCGGAAGGGGGACCCAATTTCCGGGACCCTCCCGGCCATTCCGGGAGGGTAGGCAACCCTGTGCAGAGGTGCACTCATTACTCACTGACACATTTTAACAGATCCACAGATGGAGCTAATTATTTCACTTGTCATTATGTGAGGAGACCTGCAAAACATGCACTGTGTGGGGTCCTGAGGACTGAGTTTGAGAACCTGTGATTTATACCACTGGCGGAATAAAACTGTCCTTAACCGGAGAGGTAAGACCCACATGCGGAGGTAAGAGGCTCATGCGGTTTCTTCATACAAACAGTATACAAATCTCTCAGGTCTGCGGACTACAGCCCATATATGTTCTTTATGCGGGTTATTCTGGTTCACTCGCAAAGGCAAATCACTCTCTAATGGACAAAACCATGTGCACTGCAGGTGGGGGCAGATGTAACATGTGCAAAGAGAATTCGATTTGGGTGGGGTTTGTACTTCATATTGATATCTATATTGCAGTGTAAAAATGAAGCAGACAGTATTTACCCTGCACAGAAACAAAATAACACCCAAATCTACAGATGGAGCCCCTCTCATTCAATGCCAGTGCCAGCGGGGGGCAACCAACGGGGACCGCTGGCGAGAAGGCAGGGCCCAACAGGGAGCTCCATCGGAACGGCCGAGCACGAGACGCTTGCGCGCCCCGTTCCGATGGAGAACCCCGTCGGGCCCTGCCGCTTCGCCGCCAGTCCGCCTTGGTTGCCCCCTTCCGATGGATGCCCGTGCCTGGCAGCTGGCGGGGCTGGCGATTCTATCAAGCATGAGGGCCGCTACACCTGTAACTCTCTCTGCACATGTTACTGTACATGTTCATTTGTCGGGGTGGAGGGCGGCGCTGATCATTAACCTAGCGAACCTGTCTGAATCAGGCCCTAAGTTCATTGAGCCCAAAGTATGTGACGTGTAGTCAAAGTTATCAGAGGGCGCGAAGAAAATGAATCTGTAGGTGGGTGACCTCTTACTATTTCCAAATGAGAGACCTAAATGTAACACAACATATTGTCGGTATTGTTTCATCTTACATAGACGTTAATAAGAAGTAAGATGAGCGGGTGAAGGGTGTAATAGGGAAGTCGGTATCTGTCGGTGCATTGTCCCGTCATGGGCTGTGCCGGTACAGGAAACCTCTCACTGCAGGATGCTGATAATACAGGGAAGGGAAAGCCTCTCATGTTGTTACTGTATAAATGTCAGTGAGAACGTTTTCCTGAGTGGAGCGCAATAAAGGTGCTGCAGATATGGCGCAGTATACGTAGGATCCAGCTGTCAGCTGTACATTTATATTGACATTTTGCTTCAGTGACGCAAACAGTATAGAGACACCTGTGACCCAAGCATAATCATGAACTTGTCTCCTGATATACTCTGTGCTGCTGAGGACCCTACTTATCCCACTGTATAATGCTCAGTCTGTGGCTTCCTGCTGCCTCCATTCCCCTCCTCACATCATGTCACTGCCCCTGTCACATGCAGCCCAGTCCTCACAGACACATCACCCATCTCCTGATATACTCTGTGCTGCTGGGGACCCTGCTCCTCCCACTATATAACTCTCAGTCTGTGGCTTCCTGCTGCCCCCATTCCCCTACTCACATCATGTCACTGCCCCTGTCACACGCAGCCCTGTCCTCACTGGCACATCACTCATCTCCTGATATACTCTGTGCTGCTGAGGACCCTGCTTCTCCCTCTGTATAATGCTCAGTCTCTGGCTTCCTGCTGCCTCTATTCCTCTCCTCACATCATGTCACTGCCCCTGTCACGTGCAGCCCTGTCCTCACTGACACAGCAGTCTTCGCCTTATATACTCTGTGCTGCTGGGGACTCTGCCCCTCCCTCTATATAACTCTCAGTCAGTCTGTGGCTTCCTGCTGCCTCCATTCCTCGGTACTTGTGTATTATCACGGCGCCCCCGATTTCCATCGCAAGGCATTGTACAACCAAAAAATCGCGTTGCATCGCGCGCGATATGATCACGTGCGATGCAACGCGATTGGACCCGATTTTAAGTTGTATGCCCCCCAGACCCGATTTTTGATTGTACACCCACCCTGATGGGTAATGAGTATGTTAAATGCCCCCCCATTGTTAACGCCACCCGACTATCAACACCAACCCGAAGCGTGGCGAGCGCAGCGAGCCCGCGAGGGGCGGCAGTACGTGTCCTCCGACCTTTTCATACCTCCACTATCCACGTTGGCGTGGCGTTGACTTTATATAGTGTGGCGAGCGCAGCGAGCCCGAAGTGTTGGGAGCGCAGGCGAGGGGCGAGGGGACACGGAATACATGTTAAGTAATCCACGTCCCCTTGCGGGGCTCGCTGCGCTCGCCACGCTTCGGGCTCGTATTCCACGTCCCCTCGCAGGGCTCGCTGCGCTCGCCTTGCTTCGGGCTCGGTGGCACGCTGCGCTCGCCACACTATATAAAATCAACTCCACGCCGACGTGGATAGTGGGGGTATGAAAAGGTCGGAGGACGCGTATCGCCACGCTTCGGGTTGGCGCTGATAGTGGGGTGGCATTAACAATGGGGGGCATTGAACATACTCATTACCCATCAGGGTGGGGATACAATAAAAAATCGGGTCTGGGGGGGCATTTCAAATGGGAATTAGCCCAAATCGGACATGATCGCGTTGCATCGCATTATAATGGCATGCGATGCCCGGGGAAAGTCTGAAATCGGCTCCCATCGCATGCCATCGCATACCTTAATTAGTGGTATGCGATGCGATGGGCGCCGTGATAATACACAAGTACCCATTACTCTCCACACGTCATGTCACTGCCCCTGTCACGTGCAGCCCTGTCCTCACTGACACATCACCTGTTTCCTGAAATACTCTGTGCTGCCAAAGGAAACCGAGCAATATTCTCTGTGCAGGCCACCCGCCTGCGTTCATCTCAGCATCGGCCCATTGTGTACAGTGTGCAATCAGTCCCAGGGCAGTAAGTTCTCTGTGCAGCACAGAAGTAATCTGGAGTGTGATAGAGCGCTCAGCGCGGGGCGGTTATCTCCTCTCTGTAACCCTCGGACTGTGCTGGGTACAAGGGAATTTGGAACAGCCCCTGTGTATCACGCAGTGAGCATGGGCCCTGCAGCCTGCACAGGGAGTGATCACAGGGCTGAGAACAGCTGGTTCTTTCCAGGAATATGCCACTCCTTGGCTCTCTGTATAAAGACGTCTCTGCACCTATCTCCTCCAGCAGGGGAACGAGGACTCGGGTCCTGATTCAGACCTCTTAGCAAGGCTGCAATTTTTGAAGATGGACAAAACCATGCTACACTGCAGATGGGGCAGATGTAACATGTGCAAATAGAGTTAGATTTGGGTGAGTGATTTTGTTTCTGTGCAGGGTAAATACTGGCTGCTTTATTCTTACACTGCAATTTAGATTTCAGTTTCAACACACCCCACCCAAATGTAACTCTCTCTGCACATGTTACATCTGCCCCACCTGCAGTGCAGGATGTTTTTTGCCATCTGCAAAAATTGCAGCATTGCTAACAGGTTTAAATTAGGCTCTTGGTGTGAAACCAGAGCCTCGACCCGGGATATTGTCGCTCCAGTCCGGGCCGGGGCTTGGTGTAAAAGGGGTAAAAAAAATGATCCCGGGTCCTGTTCCCCGGGTGTCCGACCTGGCAAATGTTCAGGGTCGGACACGGGGCTTCCCCTGAGTCAGCGGCCGTGTAAATGTGTAACCCGGGTCCCCGACCCAGGGACCCATTTCCTCCAATCAGGGAGCCCCAACCTCTGGACCACAGCGCCCTGAAGTCAGTCCGGAGATTGGGCAGGGGCCGTGTACAGCCTCCGCTGCTGTCTGCGGTACTATGCAGACAGCAGCGGAGGCTGGGAGGAGGTGAATGGATGACTGTGTGCGGCATCCATTCACCTTATGGACGGAGGCTGGGGGCACACAGAGGCTGGGGGCAGCCCAGCAGCTCTACTGGGTGCTGGGCCAGGCCCCAGCGTATTCTTCGGCATTGCAGGAGTCCCGGCTGGCGGGTTTTTCGGTGTTGGAGATGATGTCATCTCCAAGTACCATCTCAGGGCCCGACTTCACCGAAATCGCCCACCCGGCATAATGCCGGTGTAAAAGGGAACAACTGCCGGGTCGCATCCGGGCCCAAAAAGGTGCGACCTGGCAGTTCTGGTGTAAAAGTGGTATAAGGACTCACACCTTGTCTGCAATTCCCCCATGTGCTGCCAGAGGGCGACAGTATGCTCAGGTCTTAGTGACAGTGAAACAGCAGGGATGACCAACGGTGGGTGATGGTTACTCCCTGTGTCACCATGATGGCAACTATTGATGGTGAGCACACCGATGGCCATCCGTACAGTTATGGAAAATGGGTCCTGCCATCGCCGCTGTAAAAAACGGGGAAGAAGTCAGGGATCTCTGCCGTTGCACTGAAATTTCCTTTCCCCTGCAACAGGAGACTTGTGTGTCCTTATGGGTGCTGCAGGATGCCCAATGATGCCTCAGTGATCCAGGGCCTGTGTTCCAGAAGGCCCTGTCTCTGCTGCTTCAACTGAAGTGGTAGCAGCTCCAGCCACATCTTAATGACCCCCAAAGGGCATATGATTTAATGCAGGCATGTCCAAACTATGGCCCTCCAGCTGTTGTGAAACTACAAGTCCCATCATACCTTGCCACAGTTTTGCTATTAGTGAATGCTAAAACTGTGGCAAGGCATGCTGGGATGTGTAGTTTCACAACAGCTGGAGGGCTGCAGTTTGGCCATGCCTGATTTAATGGGAGCCCTCCAGTAGTTTGAGTAGGGATGGCCATCGATGCCATTGCCATTATTGGTTGCCATCAATGGCAAAGGTGCAACTGGCCATCGATAGTGTCATACTATGTAATGGATGACCATCGATATTTTTACCTGTCGATGGTCATCCATTTTCTTTGACTGATTTGCCTCTGGGCCAATCAAAACACAGGGGCGGGGCTTGATGGATGGCGGGGATGGGACGATGCTCCGTATCTCAGGCCTTTGGGGAATGAAACAAAAAATTAAACTATTAGTATATACTTTAGATCAATGTAGGGAAACCATCGATGGCAAAACTATTCTACATTGGCCACAAACCATCAATGATTTTGATGGGCGACGGCCATCCCTAGTACTGAGCAGTCACTCCACATGCTACCATAGAGTGCATAGATGTGGGCACTCTATTCTCTATCTTCTTCCCAAAAAGGATCTGCCCCTCAGCCCACATGAATTCTCTGCCACTCCTGCAGGACAAGTGGGGTTTAGGTAACTAACTGCGTAGTGCAGGCTCCGTCCCCGGCCACAGCCCTAGATCATGATCCTGTGACCTGGACGGACCCTTCAGTGTGGTGACAGCTCTGGGTCTCATGTGCTGGCAGAGAACTGAACAGATGGCATGTGATTCGCAGAAATATCGCCCAGCGCCCTGAGAAGGAGATCACGTGACCAATGCATAATCCAGCTCGGCACTTCCGCCCCAGCCTCGTCATGTGCAGCAGCTGCCTGGGTAATGAAGCTTGCAATCACATTATCACAGGCAGTGCTTATTCCACCGTGCCTTCTCCTGGGCTCTGGGTTATTTGCTGTGTGCTTACATGTAGCGATATCTCACATTATTATTATCACCAGTTACTTATATAGCACACACATATTCTGCAGCGCTTTACAGAGAATATTTGATCAGTCCCTGCCCCAGTGGAGCGTACAATATATATTCCCTACCACATGTACACGCACACACATTCATTCTAGGGTTCATTTTGTCGGGAGCCAATTACCGTGTTTCCCCGATTTTAAGACCTCCCCCAAAAATAAGACCTCCCCCAGATTTTAGACGCTGGTCCAAAATAAGCACTCCCCCGAAAATAAGACCTATCCAAATTTCGAAATTTTCCGTTCAGGAAATCCCCCCCTGATGTCCCCGTCCACCAGCCCTAACTCCCCTCACCTGCATGGTGTAGATACGGTCAGCAGTGGCTTCTACTGAAGCCGCTTCTGCCGTACTCGCGGTCCCAGTCATGCATTGCAAGCTGCGCATGACGTCGTTGCGCAGATCACGCAGCTGCAGAACGGCTGTGGCGCAGTGCTGGAAAGTTCTGTGCTGTGTGTCCTGTTACCCTGATTAATTGCGATTCAGTAAGTTTATTAAGGAGTACTGGGGGCAAGTTAATTAAGGAGCACTGGGGGCATGTTAATTAAGGAGCACTGGGGGCATGTCTATTAAAGTAAGCCCTCCCCCGAAAAAAAGACCTATGGTCTTTTTTGTTGGTAAAAAAAAAATAAGACAGTGTCTTATTATCGGGTAAAACACGGTATCCTACCAGTATATTTTTGGATTGTGGGAGAAAACCGGAGCACCCGGAGGAAACCCACGTAAGCACAGGGAGAATATACAAACTCCGCACAGTTAGGGCCGTGGTGTGACTCGAAGCCATGGTTGGAGCACCATTTATCACATGGTTATATCACTTATTGATATATGAGCGCCAAAGTACAAACCAATCAGCTCCGGTCATTTTTCAAATACAGCCTGTAATATGGCAGTTAGGAGCTAATTGTCTGGTACTTTATCTCTTTCTCAGTCGTCGATGACGTAGATTTTCATAGAGGGCGGGATGTATTAATATACATCGCCGCCATTTCACCTGGCAGACGCCGTGATGCTGCCGCATATGTACTAACATATGCGGCTAGCATCGGGTTGCGGTAAACGGAGACCCCTGCGATACCTGTGATGTGGTCTGCGGGGGTCTCCGTCACATCCCGGCGGCTGGCAGTGTCACCCTGCGTCTCCTTCTCCCCCCTGCAGCCGAATGTCCTCCCGGCTGTGACACCTGCTGGAGGAGGAGGAGATCAAGAGGACGGAAGGGGCGGCGCGCGGACGCGATAGAAGCCCATAGGCTTCTATAGGGTATCGCCACCCAGAGGGTGGCGATACCCTGCCATGCGGAAACGGGGCGGACGGGTATTGGTACATAGGAAAATGCGGTAAAACCCTGTTTTACCGCATTTTCCCTTTAGTACATCCCGCCCAGAATCTCAAACTTGTTCCTCAGCACCCAAAACAGGTTACTGTTTTTCCAGGTCTCTGAATCGCAAGTGAAATAATTAGCTCTTTTAAAATGTGTCAGTGAGTAATGCCTCCACCTGTGCCCTTGCTAGGTGACCTGGGAAATGTGAGCTGTTTGGGCTCCTGTGGGCAGAGTTTGAGAACCACTGGTGTTCTGCCCATGGGGTCCTGTCATAGATGTAAGCCACTGATGTAAACAAGAGGTGCTCTAGGTCGACATTGAAAACAGGTCGACACAAGCAAAATGACGACACAATGCTCGTCACATGAAAAGGTTGACATGAGTTTTTCATATTTGTACATTTTTTCATGCTTCACCATCCAGATGGGCTCCAGGTGAGAATGTTAAAGTGTGCCGAGCGAAGGTACATGATACTTTAATTGGAGGTACATAATGCTTCAGGTGTCGACATTCACGCCAAAAAAACCTGAGAAACTCACGTCTACTTTTTCCATGTCAACTTTTGTCAATGTCAATCTTTTGGTGTAGACAACTCTGAATGATGGGGTTACGGTTATTTGGTCTACAACATGATGGTTGACAAGCATTAGGTCGACACAATTAGGTTGACTTGGGGAAAATGTCAGCATGGGTCTAGGTTGACATTGGCTTTAGGTTGACAGGTCATTAGGTCGACACAAGCATTAGGTCGACATGGGCAAGGTCAACAGTCAACAGGTCGACATGGGGTTTTTCACTGTTCTTTGAGCTGATATGTGCCGGCAGGTGGTATTTCATGCCCTACCATCCACTAGGGCGTGGTGGGAGAATAAAATAGTGTACCAAACGTAGCGAGGCACCGTGCCCGAAGCATTGCGAGCACAGCGAGCCATGCGAGGGGACGCGGTGCACCTTAACCTGTGTCCATGTCGACTGTGTCAATATTCGGGCCAAAAAACCTGTGAAAAACCCCATGTCGACCTTTTGACTACATCTATTCGCTGCATCTCCCAGGAACGTACGAAGAATGGACAAATCCGACAAGACTTTATTCATTATATTTACAGATCAAAGTCACCTAGAAAACATGTCCAGCAAATATTTACCTCACAAATCATTTACTTGCCCCTTATAATTTGTGTGTGACCCCTCCAAGGGCGTAACTACCATAGGTGCAAGGGGTGCAGCTGCTATGGGGCCCAGAGCTGAAAGGGGCCCATCTTCACTGTTCAAGTAATGTTTTACACACATTTATCACCATCAGTTGCTAAATAGGGGGCCCTTAAAAACTTTTGCTATGGGGCCTACGAATGTCTAGGTACGCCTCTGGACCCCTCTCCATCTATTCTGTAGTATGATTTGGTATTTATAGGTTGTGGCAATCACACGGTTGGCCATTGGCTGCTTGGTTTCGGTAAACAGGGGTACTCCATTTGGTAAGAACTGCTACATTAACAATTGATGCAGAGGAAACAAAGATGTGTCATGTTTCAGCAAACAAAATGGCCGCCTCGGGTGCATTTTAAAACTCTGAGGACTCTCTCATATCCATCTCCAGTCCTAAAACAGATGTATTCCATCCAGAAAGGCCCAGTGCTGGGTCTGACACAGGGCCGCTCCCCAGCTTCACAGACCACCATTTCATGACCCAACTTTCCCGCCATGCCGATAAAGGTTTTACATTTCCAACTTTTAGGCTTTCCTGAAGATGCGCCCTGGCTTGCGGTAGTCTCTGGCGCAATCCTTCCTGCCGGTGTTGACTGTAATTGGGGACAATCTCATGCGTGAGGAGGACCTGGTGTAGCTGTAGGGATTTAAAAAAAGTAGGGATTATAGCAGGAATAAACACAGAGGGCATCATTGTGAGATGCACACATGTTGCAATGCGCACGGATCTTGCATATTAAATTCAGCAAACTGCGCATGCGCCTAATTAAGACTTCTGCGCCTGTGCCGGATCATATATACACACAGTTTGCTAGCGCTTATGGAATGATCTGTCCATCAGGGAAAACATGAGCTGTGAAATGGGCGTTTCTGGGTAATAACTGGGTAGTGCCATCCAATCACAATGGACTGCTCTGACCAGCAGACCCAGCTCTTAAGGGGCACTTTCTAAGCGACTTTGCTTAGTTTGGCAAAGTCGCTGAGAAACCGCCCCTACATCGGTGTGTGTGTAGGGGTTATAGCGACAGCGATGTGCGTCCCTGCGCGTCGCTATCGCTGGCCGAGATTTATGAGCAGTGTCCATCAATCTCGCTGGTTGCCAGTGTTCTCCTCCGGAGGACACTGGCGCTGTCAGCTCGCTCAGCACACAGAGCTAACAGCTCGCTCTGTGTGTGGGCTGTCAGCTCTGTGTGCTGAGCGACAGAGGCGTAGAACTGACTGACTTAGCATAGCTTAAGTCGCTGGCAGAAATCGCCATGTGTGGCGTAACTAAGTTTTGGGCGCCCCCCCCCCCCGCCGCCCATGCAAAACCCCCCCCCCAATCCCCTGCAGCCTTACCTATCGCGCTGGTCCCGGCGGCTTCGTTCTTCTTCTGCTGAGGACCACCACAAAATGGCCGCCCCCATACAGCAGACAGTTTCAGAGAACTGTGTGCTATATGGGGGCGGCCATTTTGTGGTGGTCCTCAGCAGAAGAACGGAGCCGCCGGGACCAGTGAGATAGGTAAGTCTGCGGGGGATTGGGGGGGGGGGGGGTGTAACTATAGCACCGCAGCCCCTGGCGCCCCCACGTGCACAGCGCCCCCCCGCGGTGGCGGGGACTGCGGTGCAATAGTTACGCCGCTGTGTGTAGGCCCCTTTACTCTCTGCTGTGTACCCCAGTGAGTGCATGCACACGGTCTATAGTGCACATGTGCGATCCCTCCGTACGCTGTCAATCAGCCAGCGTACAGCCAGAGATGGTCTGCGATCGCTGGCCGTACGCTGGCTGATTGACAGCCCTGTGCCGTGTACCTTCCTGACTGAAAATGTTTTGTTAGCTTAGAAACAGAACATTTATACTCTCCTTTATTTATTTTTATTGCCATATTTTTCTATGTTTTTTTTTTTTTTTTAAAGAAGACTAATACACAAGTGATATATATCGGGTATGACCAGACGAAGAGCGGGCACATCGTAAGACAGTGACATTCATGATAATGAGACAGGCGCCAGCCTCCTCCCTTCCCCTCGCCTTACGGTTGTGTTGAAAGATATTGTTCCTGCTTCCAAAAACGCCTGGCAGACGGCGCGTACACATCTAACGCGCCACCTGGTGCACCACCTCCTCGTATAATGACCCTGGCAATGTCAGATGATATGCGACTGAATAAAGCCAACCTGTTACTAAACAACATTATTGTAGGGCAATGCGTATTACTCAGCATATGGAATAATTCCCAGAAGCCCAGCGTCTCTTACCACAAAGTGTGGAATGCTTTCCAGAGCTGCTTTAACCATCTGCATGAAGCACTAAGGGGTAAATGTATTAAGGTGAGAGTTTTTATAAGTGTGAGATGTTGCCCCTAGCAACCAACCAATTCTACTTATGTATCTTCTGTACAACCTTAGAGGGTAATAGCTAAAATCTGATTGGCTAACTTATTCTCACCTCTATGAGGTGAAGTACTGCCAGTGACCACTAGAGGCCAATCAACAGACTCCTTTGTGTGCTAAAAGATGTCATAACAGAAAGTGAAAGCAATTTTCGCAGGGACACTGATGGGTTTCAAACTTGTATATGGAGAGAGGGAGCAGTGCAGACAGAGATTGGAGGTAGGAGCAGATAGGGATTGGGGGTGGGGGGAGAGTTTGTGGGCTAAAAACTGTCACAGTATAAAGTGAAAGTAGAAACTGTAACAAATTAAAAGTGAGAGTTCATTGCAGAAGCAGTCATTTTGACGGGCTTTAAACTAGTATGCCCAATACAGCATAAATGCCCTGAAATTTCGGGCAGACCACCGAATTTGGAGCAATTCTCCCTGTGTCTTGATATAGTAGAAATCCCTCCTGGATAGCGCTCACCTCCACAGTGAGGATGTGATTTGCTCCCTCCCCGGACATACCCATCACGGCGGGCACCTGATTGCAAGATGTAGGCTAATGCTTTCACAACTGCGATCCACGCAGCGTTGCACCACTTCTGCCGCATTGTTCTGAATTTTACATTTCTAGAACGCCTGCTCGGTCTCCCATCTTGTGGAAACTGAGACAGAATCTCTCCTAATAGAGTAGTCATTTCTACACCACTGTTTTCCCTGAGTTGTGAAAATACCCTGAAGTTCCCGGAGAGGGTGGACACCGCCTCTGCTGTATTATACAAAGAATGTGTAAAACTTTAAACGGTTTATTGATTAATTCTTCAGAGAAACCTGCGTCCAGACTTATAGCAGACAGTTTATAATCAGCTGGTTTGACGGCCCATAATCCTGCATGAATGGGAACATTGTTATACAGCCGGCTGTCCCCTTTTGTGACCTAACTCCCCTGACCCTCTCCTGCAGAGCTGGCCCTGGGCATAGGGCAAATAGATGATAGGCTAGGATGCTATTGCCCCAGGAGGAAACATGGTGCCCCCCTACTGCTTCATATAAGGGGCAGCAGCTGAGTGAGCAGCCTTTATGACTTCTGCCTTGTTATGAGCATGAGGCTAGCGCCCCTTGGTGGACACCTTGTGGTACTGCGTATGTAAAATGTCTTTTATAACGCTTTATGCTTTGCAGTGGGGTATGGGTCATAAAGTCAAATCAATTAAGGTCAACATGCATTGGGTCGAATTCTGAAGGTCAACAGGGCTTAGGTCGACACCCAAAATAGTTTGACATGGCTAAGGTCGACAGTGTCGGAAGGATGACACAATTATTAGTTCAACAATGGGAAGGTCGACAGTCAAAAGGTCAGGTCACGCCCCCTGCAGCATTACCGTGTTAGTGCTATCGCTGCTGCTGTTTCTATGTAAGCAGTGGGGATAACACCTCCAAACAGTATGCCGTCATTAGGTAGACAGTTATTAGGTCAACCACTATTAGTCGAAACACGATATGTCGACAAATGAAAAGTGTTGACGTACATTAAGTCGGCATTATCAAAATGACAATGCAAGCAAAAGTTTGACATGTGAATGGTCAGCATGGAAAAGCGTCGACATGATTTTTTCATGATTTATTTTTTTGGTAAATGATTTACTTTACCATCCCACTGAGCATAAAGGTAGAATATAAGTGTGCTGATCGCAGCGAGGCATTGTGCCCGAAACATGGCAAGAGTGGTAAGGGATGCAGTACACTCATACAGTGCCAATGTTGACATCTGCTGACTTAGGCAAAAAACAGCATGAAAAACTCAACAGTTCAATCACTAATGGTTCACAGTATTTAGGTCGACCCCTAAGAATGGTGGACAGACCCAAGGTCGACATTGACAATCAAAAGTCAACATGAGTTCTTCACATTTTTAAGTGTCTATGTCAACATATGTATGACTTCTCCTCGCACGGCTCACTGTGCTGGCCACACTATTATATTCTCACTCTTATATATGAAGTTGGTCTTCACATAAGAAGGTGAAAAACTTGTGTTGACCATGACAATGTTGACCTAAACCTTGTGTCGACCTTGGGTCTATGGGCCTTTCTTAGGTGTCGACCTAGTCACTGTTGAGCAATAGTGGTCAACCTAGTGGCTGTTGACCTAGACATTGTTGACCCAGGGACCGGATACCTTCTGATTTATGGCCAACCATGTGACCAGCTGATCATCATCCTGCCATGGTGATGGACCTATTGTTATGTGGAGGCCTGGAGCTGCAGCTCCATCCACCCCATTGTTAATGGGTCCTACCTCACCCTGATTATACTCTGTGCCCAGAAATGTATGTGAATCTAGGGTCTAATTCATGTTGGTACGCAACGGGCGATTATCTCGCCACAGAGCAATTGACGTCAGGCTGTACATATGCTGCAATCATAATGCGCCAAGGTGCCGGTGCAATCTCACTAGCAATAAGGGATAGGCGGGAAGTGGCGGTAAGGTGGTGTCAACCAGGAGTCTGCAGGAAGTGACGGTAAGATGGTGTCAACCGGGAGTCTGCAGGAAGTGACGGTAAGGTGGTGACAACCGGGACTCTGCAGGAAATTATGGTAAGGTGGTGTTAACCGGGAGTCTGCAGGAAGTGACGGTACGGTGTTGTCAACTTGGAGTCTGCAGGAAGTGACGGCAAGGTGGTGTTAACCGGGAGTCTGCAGGAAGTGACGGTAAGGTAGTGTAAACAGGGAGTCTGCAGGAAATGACGGTTCGGTGGTGTAAACCTGGAGTCTGCAGGAAGTGATGGTAAGGTGGTGTCAACCGGGAGTCTGCAGGAAATGACGGTAAGGTAGTGTAAACAGGGAGTCTGCAGGAAATGACGGTTTGGTGGTGTAAACCTGGAGTCTGCAGGAAGTGATGGTAAGGTGGTGTCAACCGGGAGTCTGCAGGAAGTGACGGTAAGGTGGTGTAAACAGGGAGTCTGCAGGAAATGACGGTTACGTGGTGTAAACTGGGAGTCTGCAGGAAGTGATGGTAAGGTGGTGTCAACCGGGAGTCTGCAGGAAGTGTCGGTAAGGTAGTGTCAACTGGGAGTCTGCAGGAAATGACGGTAAGGTGGTGTAAACAGGGAATTTGCAGGAAGTGATGGTAAGGTGGTGACAACCGGGAGTCTGCAGGAAGTGACAATAAGTTGTTGTCAATCGGGAGCCTGCAGGAAGTGATGGTAAGGTGGTGTAAACCGGGAGTCTGCAGGAAGTGACGGTAAGGTGGTGTACACCAGGAGTCTGCAGGTAACGACGGTAAGGTGGTGTAAACCGGGAGTCTGCAGGAAATGATGGTAATGTGGTGTAAACTGGGAGTCTGCAGGAAGTGACGGTAAGGTGGTGTCAACCGGGAGTGTGCAGGAAGCGAAGGTAAGGTGGTGTCAACCGGGAGTCTGCAGGAAGCGACGATAAGGTGGTGTCAGCCGGGATTCTACAGGAAGCGGCGGTAAGGTGGTGTCAACTGGGAGTCTGCAGGAAGTGACGGTAAGGTGGTGTCAACCGGGAGTCTGCAGGAAGTGACGGTAAGGTGGTGTCAACCGGGAGTCTGCAGGAAGCGACGGTAAGGTGGTGTTAACTGGGAGTCTGCAGGAAGCGACAGTATGGTGGTGTTAACTGGGAGTCTGCAGGAAGTGACGGTAAGGTGGTATCAATCGGGAGTCTGCAGGAAGCGACTGTAAGGTGGTGTTAACTGGGAGTCTGCAGGAAGCAACGGTAAGGTGGTGTCAGCCGCACATGACATGACATGGCCGTTCTCGAGGCATGTACCTGCTTAGCACATATAAACATACATGCAGTCATGTATATAAGATACGTGCTTGATCAGTGCTTGCTGTATGTTCCTTGTACGAAGCTGTGAATAAGTTAGCGTTGGCTCAGATGGGCGTTTTTTTGTGGTGGCAGCGTCACTTGCTATCATTAGCAGCTCTGTAGGCTAGATAATAGCAATTGCACTTTTTTTTTGCACACAAACACAATTATGCCGCTGATATTTTTATAACTGCACATGTGCAGAAGTCACACTGCGTCTGCTGTGCATGAAATTCTCTGTGCGTCCTGGGACGCAGTTTTGCTCGCTTCAGCAGTGTGAATTTCCCGGCCATCGTCAGTAAGCTGTGGGTAAGCTCATGTGATCCGATGCAGCCCTCGGACGCAGCAGCGGAATGAAGAAGCCGCCAGGAGGCATTAGTATATTATCGCACAGCTGGTGCAGGCAAAAATGCAGCTGCTGTGTGATATGCATCCATCATCTGTTCCCATCTGCAGTGCCCAGGATCAGACACCTTCCCCTGACATTATTATGACATCTAACTTCACTCACCCCCATTACACTTTGCACCGCACCCAAACATGCTGGATCTGCTCCCTCCTCCTTACCCCCGTCCCTTGCTTCCCAGGCAGATTAACCCTTTGCATTTACTAAGCTCTAACGATGGGTTGATTTATATATAATACACATACTATGCAAAGATGAGAAATTCTCTCTTACCCCTGATAGCAGATTACTCTGTTGCAGGAACCGGACCAGGAGACTGGGTGGAATTCCTGCATCCCAGTAACAGACTCACCTGGAGGACCAGACAGGACCTGGGTTCTTCTTGGGTTTACAGGCCAGCTTCTTGTACTCCATCCAGCCGCTGACCAGCTCTTGCAGGATGACCACATAGAGGAGGAAGATGAGGATCCTGGGGTCTATCTGGGGAAGTTCTGAGTCCAGCTCCCCCGACATGATAGCTGATGGAGATAGCTGGATGAGCTGTGCAGATCTGGGAGAGGAGAGAGCTGCTCACAGCTTCATGAATGATGCAGAGACCCCCAGGGGCAGGGAGGGGGGTGGGGGAGATGTATTTAACAGGCGCTGCATCTGTCCTGTGTGTTCCAGGGCATTGTCTGCATGATGTCTATCTGTTCTCTCCTGAAGCTCTCGCCTACCGCTTCCAATGCGTTTGTCTGCAGATTACCCTACATACAGAACCCACTGCAAGCTCTATGGCTCGTGTGATTCACCCTCTGTTATATGTGCATCACACACGGACACACTCAGCATTGCTGTCCTACACTGTATCACTGCACATCCTTCATATTATAACAATGACTATGACTGTCTATTAGGCAGTGCTGTACATTAAGGGCTGAAGCTTATGTGGTGTTATAGGGTATTGGTCGACACTATGAAGGTCGACACACAGGACAACCACTAAAGGTTGACAGGGCTTAGGTCGACACATAAATTGGTCGACATGGCTAAGGTTGCAGGGATGGAAGTTTGACACAAGCATTAGTTCGACAATGGGATGATTGACATTAATTATTTTGATACAAATTTCGACTTAAGTCGACATGGACAGTTGGCCCTTATTCTGGTTCACTCGCAAAGGCAAAGTCCTTCTCAAATGGACAAAACCATGTGCACTGCAGGTGGGGCAGATGTTACTTATGCAGAGAGAGTTAGATTTGGGTCGGGTTTTACTGCAAAGTGAGATCTATATTGCAGTGTAAAAATAAAGCAGCCAGTATTTACCCTGCACAGAAACAAAATAACTCACCCAAATCTAATTCTCTCTGCACATGTTACATCTGCCCCCCTGCAGTGCACATGGTTTTGTCCATTTGAAAAGGAATTTGCCCCTAAGAGTGAAGCAGAATAACCCCCAGTGTACCGCGTCCCCTCGCATGGCTCGCTGCGCTCAGCACACTATTATATTCTCCCTCTATGCCCTAGTGCAGGGATGGGGGAACCATTCGGCCCTCCAGCTGTTTTTGAACTACACATCCCAGCATGCCCTGCAACAGTTTTAGTATGGCTAAATAGCAAAACTGTAGCAGGGCATGCTGGGATGTGAAGTTCAACAACAGCTGGAGGGCCGAAGGTTCCCCATCGCTGCCCTAGCTCTGCAATAGTGGATGGTAGGGTATGAAATACCGCCTGTGTTGGAAAACCCCCCGTGAATAACTTATGTCAACCTTTTCACTGTCAACCTTCCCATTGTCAACCTAATGCTTGTGTCAACATTAAGTTACAACCCTGCCGACATAAGCCGTGGGGACTTTTAGTGATCGACCTATGTATGTTGACCTTCACAGTGTCCACCTGGCGGCTGTATTCCGTGTGGCAAATATGCAAGAGGTGGCAGGATAATGAATGCAGCTGGTGAATGCGGGGAAGTGTGTGACTATTGTACGGCAGCAATGGGCAGAACAGTTGGTGCGGTGGTTAGCATTGCTACACTACAGGATTGAGGTTAGGAGTTCATATCCTGGTAATGGATTTATCAGTGTGGAGTTTGTATGTTCTCCTCGTGTTTGCATGGGTTTCTGCGCTTGGGCAGACGCTGGGTGTGAGCGGGCACGAATAACTGCATGTTCGCCGCCCCGCCCACCCAGCGTTTCATGCGGGGCAGTCCATGCAAATGTACCAGTGACGCCGGTGCGGGGTGCTTCCCGCACAGGGCACTCGCAAATGTAAGACACCATCAAATGACTTTGCCCCCACACCCAAGTCGACGAGCGAGGGGGGGGGCTTCCGTACGAGCGGCGTTACATCCCAACGCTGCAAATTTCACAGTGTTGCATGTGGACCAGAATAAAGTCCCAGCTCCTATATGAGCAGTGCCTTATGTGTGGGAATTCTTTGTCTGTATAAAATTATTCGGGGGATATGCATTTGGGGATACCTGAAAAAACAAACAGGTATAATAGGGGTTTTGGGGGCTATTCCGCAAATATTATTTGATAATGACTTGGCCCCGCTAATCAGCTAGAGAGTTCCGGGATAATATTCAGCATTACCCAGATCCTGGCCTGATACACAATATATTGTAGACTGTACATTGTAGACAAAAGACTGTAAATCCCACTGCAGGTTTGTGGTTTGTTGTATACATTTGCATTGTGCATCTGTGTTTCCGCATCCTTTTTGCATATAACCAAACAGCACAATGCGACTGTGATCCCAGGGAAATATGCAGGGAAGGGAATGATCACATGGGGCTATAACTGACGGAGAGATCCAGTTTCCATGGTAACAGCAGTTGCCAAGCTGTAGACATGCTCACCTCACTCGGATTCACGGGTCGCTTTGCAAGGCAGGCTGTGGTGACCCCCCTGGCTGGGTGACATCTGTGTACTGCTGTCATCCAACATGGCGGGCGTGTGCGGGACTACATAAAAACTGGATCCAGACCGGAACGCCGGACTGGACATCAAACTCTGCATTCCGGAGCTTGTAGTGTCCAGTCCAGGGGGTGTCCCATCCGGGGGGATGCCTGTGATGGTTTTCACCAGGGATATGGGGAAGATTACAGCCTCCCGCTGTGGTCCGGACCGTTCCGGTTTCAGCCCCGAAGCATGCAGGCAGGCTGTATTCTCCCACTTCTCCTCTCCATGGTGACAGGTGTCACAGTAGCCCCACCGGACAGAACACCCCTGGCAATGCACCCTCCCCCCCGGACCAGACACTACAAGCTCCAGAATGACATATATCGATGAATGGAGCCTGTCTGGTCCAGCATTCCGTGGACCTGTCTGGTCCCATTTTTACCCATACCCAGCGTGTGCCCTATTGCTCTCGCCCAGATCAATACACTGACCTAGAAGAAGAAAAACGCCTGGCAGTCACATTCAGGAGCAGCACATGGCATTAGTCTGTATGTGTCCAGCTGTCACACTGTGCCAGATTTAGGTCACATACATCTGGTGATGTTCCTCAGCCAACAGAACAGTGCTGGTCATTTGTGCAGCCAGGAGAATGCAGGCACCTCCCTGCCGCCTCCATCCACTGCGTGCAGGGCTGGCAACAGAAATCTTGGGGCCCTGTACAATGATATTTCTGGGGCCCCCCACCTAATCCCAAATCCACACAACGCTCTTCTGCATTCTCAGTCCTGCTGGCTTGGCTCCTGCTGCTGCTTCTTGCTGGCTCCGGCTGCTGCTGGCCTGTCACTTTCACAAAAGAATGCTGAGCACTACGCAGTGGCGTAAGTTCGTCCCAGTTGCCCGGAGGCAAGATAAATATTGGTGCCCCCCCAACACACACATACACACCACCTTATATATGCAGGGCAGGTCTTTCGCAGAGTGCGGAACAGACGACCAGCGCATTAAAAGTACAGGAGCCAGAAACTGAGGCCACAGCACCAGCAGTGGCTAAGGCTGTGCGCCTGCGGCACCAGGTGCATCGTAGACGGCCAGCCCACAAGGGTCACGGACAGGCCAGCTAGTACAGGCAGTGGCCGTGCCCAGGCATGGAAGCTCTGGGGCCCTTCATATCTCTGGGGCCCGTCACACTTGTCCCCCTTGACCCGTCCTGTCGCCTGCCCTGACTGCGTGGGCCTAATGTCATCCTGTATAAGTGGCAGCTACAGTAGCTGATGTGGTCAGATCTAATGGTTTTCGCCTGTTCGGCCGCATGAGAATGTATGTATAATCCATATAATACACTCATCCATTGCATTCAGGTGCAGACATTCATGCGGCAGTGGTGGATGGCAGTTAGAATGCTGCTTAGTGAGTGGGTCTGAATGAGGCCCAAGGTGCGCTGCTACCAGCAGTTAGTAGGAGGTTTATCAGGCCTCACTATGCAAACAGGTGCCCAGTATGCAAAGGGCGGAGTACCAGCGCCGGCTGGCAAAGGTACGCAGAAAATCACATATAATAAAAGATTAATAATAATAATACTTACTGACTGAAGTGAAGGGAACGGTATCGGTAAATATACAGAACTTATACAGTTAATATTACAATTAACACACTCAAGTCGCCCTGATTTCACCCGATTGAGGTGGATCAGGCCGAGAAATCGTGTGAAATTGGCCCAAATCTCATGTGAATGACATCCGATCTGATGCGCGGCCCTGTTCCCATCGACATGCTGAACATCTGACCTCCGTCTCGGACCCCTCCTGGCAGTTATCAGCCAGAAGGGGCAAGCGGGCCTGCCGCCCAGGAACAAGTGATGACAAGCATAAGATTTCAGTCCCATCTGGGAGCTCTTGGGGTCATCCAGATGGGTTATGGTAATGCCTAGATTAGTACTAGTTCAATTCAAGATATGGATTCCAGATGACGCTCCGACCATCATACCATACCCCAAGATAGCGGCTGAGGGAATCCCTATAAAGGTTTGTCTGGATCCGGATTGTCTAGTGCAGCAATCTAAGTAGTGTCCAGAGGATTTGCCGCAATCAGCTCCTGATGAGACCGGAAATCACTACACCCAGAATAATGCCTTGAGGTGAGCTACTAGTGTTACTGAACACACAGATTGCCACCAACCTTTCATAGGGATATCTGGTAATTGTCTCAAAGGGTGGGATCCAGCCACACATTTGCATTGTTATTAATCGGACTGGGTCACTGGTAACTGGTGGAGATACCCTGTATGGACTGGCTCAGTGGTTACTGGTGGGGATGCCCCGTATGGACTGGCACAGTGGTTACTGGTGGGGATGCCCTGTATGGACTAGCTCAGTGGTTACTGGCGGTTTCTGGTGGTGACACCCTGTATGGACTGGCTCAGTGGTTACTGGTGGGGATGCCCTGTATGGACTGGCACAGTGGTTACTGGTGGGGATGCCCTGTATGGACTAGCTCAGTGGTTACTGGCGGTCTCTGGTGGTGACACCCTGTATGGACTGTCTCAGTGGTTACTGGTGGGGATGCCCTGTATGGACTGTCTCAGTGGTTACTGGCGGTTTCTGGTGGTGACACTCTGTATGGACTGGCACAGTGGTAACTGGTAGGGCTACCCTGTATAGACCGGCTTAGTGGTTTCTGGTGGTGACACCCTGTATGCAGAGCCAGATTAAGGTGTAAATGGGCCTGGAGCTGAAAATGATCAAGGGCCTATTATTCGCAATAATAGGGGTTGTGGCCAGCACCTAATAATGTGGGGGGCGTGACCAGTGTTCTGTTTGGGTGGTCTGCTCATGGGTGTGTCTGTATTTGTGTAAATACTTTTCAACTAATTATATATGCCTGGAAAAGGCAGGGGGCTGGCATAAGAAAAATGCAGGGAGATATATTGGCGGGTGCACTCCAAAGGTGCACCCGCAGGATGCCGATGTCCTAAGATACTTGTGGGGTGAGGCGGCACTGCAGTCATAAAAAAATACAGAAAGCCGAAACTTGGTAGACAACATAGTCACCTAAGTTTACCACACCATACTGTATACCCCTTCTACAAATCATGCAACACAATAGTAACACTCTTACACTGTACTTGCCTCTTACACATTATGCCACTTGGAACGAGCCAAAATTCACACGGATTGAGCCAAAATTCACACTATGGCACACAGATTGTGTCACAATTCACATTATGCCACACAGATTAAGGCACAATTCACATTGTACCACATGGATTGAGCCAAAATACACACTATACCAGGCATATCCAAACAGAGGCCCTCCAGCTGTTGTGAAACTACACATACCAGCATGCCTTGACATAGTTTTAGCATTCCCTAATAGCAAAACTGTGGCAATGCATGATGGGACTTGTAGTTTCACAACAGCTGGAGGGCCATAGTTTGGACATGCCTGCACTATACCAAACAGATTGAGCAATAATGCACAATATGCTTCATAAATAGGGGCATTGCGCGCCAATGTTAAGACACACACCATAATCTCCATTACGTATTATGCCAAATACCATAATGCCTATTAAAATGTATGCTACATACTGTAAGTGTTGCTTACCTACATGTTCATTGCCAGGGGTTCCATGCTCATTGCCATGTGGGATTACATGCTCATTGCCAAGGGGGAATACATGCTCGTGGTAACTGGAGGACAGCCGCCGCGGGGCAGAAATGACAGCCATTGACAGCCGGGCAGAGAGCAGGGGGCTGCCCGGCTGTATTCAGAGCACTGCAGGTCCTGGCTATTTGAAATAATGGTACTTGTGTACTAGCACGGCGCCCACGATATTTGGTTGCATGACATATAATCGCATCGCATCGTTTAAGTGTATAAGCACCCTAATGGGGGCTTACAATGTTAAATGCACCCCCACGCCACCCCGACTATGAACGTGAACCCGAAGCGTGGCGAGCGCAGCGGTACGTGTCCTACGACCTTTTCATACCCCCACTATCCACGTTGGCGTGGAGTTGATTTGAAATAGTGTGGCGAACGCAGCGAGCCACTGTGCCCAAAGCGTGGCGAGCGCAGCGAGCCCCGCAAGGGGACGCATATTACTTTACATGTATTCCGCATCCCCACGCGGGGCTCGCTGCTCTCGCCACGCTTCGGGCTTGCTGCACTCGCCACACTATATAAAATCAACTCCACACCGACGTGGATAGTGGGGGTATGAAAAGGTCGTAGGACACGTACCGCCGCCCCTCGCGGGCTCGCTGCGCTCGCCATGCTTCGGGTTCACGTTCATAGTGGGGATGGCGTGGGGGTGTATTTAACATTGTAAGCCCCCATTAGGGTGCTTACACAATTTTAAATCGCATACCATTGTATATGCGATAGAATGGCATACAATGCCATACAATTCGATGGTATACAATTTAAAATTGTCTAACATCGCCTGCCATCGCATCGCATACCATTGCATGCCTTATGGTATGTGATGCGATGGGCGCCGTGCTAGTACACAAGTACCCAAATAATACCCCTTTCACACCAGAAAATGCAGGGACTTACCCGGGAATATGGTCCCAGGATCATGCAGGGACATTCCCGGACTGGTCCCTTTTACACCAGCCTAGTCCCTGCATTTTCTGGTGTGAGGGGGAGAGAAAACCACCCGCGCCCCCCTTTAAACAACCAGCTATATCTTCGGAACCAACTGACCCATTTACATGTAGGCTTCGAATGATTTTGGTCCCTTGAAACTGGGCCGTTTGGTTCCAGAGAAATCTGTCCTTAAACAACATGAACAGCCATGAAATTACATTTCAGAAATGAAAAAAAAAAATTAGTTTACCCGCAATATCTCTAGAACCAATGAACCCATATGGACCAGGTATCAGATTGAAGGCCCATCGATTTGAGTTAGAATGAGATTAACCTCGAGCTTCTGTGATGCCGGAGGGGGAACTTGCAGCCATTGGAACCGGGTGGAGGTTGGAATTAGTGGGTCCCATGCTATCCTATGGGGAAAACGTTCCAGATTTGCCTGGCGGTATCTCAGGTTCCCGGGGGACTAGCGACGCAGGGCTGGGCTCGTTGGAAAGCCCTGGCCCTCAGCTACAAAATGGTCCTATTTGGAGAGTGGGCCTGGAGCTGTAGCTCCATCAGGCCCATTGTTAATCCGGCCCTGCCTGTATGGACTGGCACAGTGGTTACTGGTGGGGATTCTCTGTAGGGACTGGCGTGGGTGCCCTGTATGGACTGGTTTAGTGGTTACTGGTAGTGATAGAATGGCTCACTGTTTACCATTAGTAACACAATATATAGACGGGCAGTGTCACCCTGTACAGACTGGCTCAGTGGTTAACTTACAATCGGATCAGACTGGCTCAGTGGTTGCTTGCTCTCAGGCACAGCAGCTGTCTATGGTGCTGATCTCACATCGATGCGCTTTGCACTCTTCATTTCTCAGCCAGGAAGCGCCTATCGATTGAGTTTGCCTGGTTACCATGGAAACACAGACGCTCATGGCGGCCGCCAGGAAAACGGGAGAGCGGCAGGTACCGGGCACGGGGAGGGTCCGGGGAAGCACGGAAAACGTTTGACAGCCAGGAAGCGCCTATCTGTTAGGTTTGCTAGTTTGCCCTGGAAAAGCAAACGCACATGGCAGCCACCAGGGAGGCGGGAGAACGGCAGGTACCGGGCTTGCGGGAGGATCCGGGGAAGCACGGAAAACGTGTGGCAGGGGTGCGGTATATCACTCTCGGAGCCTCATGGCCAGCATACACTACACACTGTCCTGCTTACACCGCCCTGTATCCTGCATACGCCATACACTGCCCTCTATCCTCCTGAATACATACACCGTGCACCGCCCCGTATCCTGCATACACCATACACTGCCCTCTATCCTCCTGAATACACCGTACACCGCCCCCGTATTCTGCATACACCAAATACACTGCCCTCTATCCTTCTGCGTACATACACCGTGCACCGCCCCGTATCCTGCATACACCATACACCTCCCCGTGTCGTGCATACACCATACATTAACCTCTATCCTGCAAGCAGCCATACACCATACACTGCCCTATATCCTGCATACACCATACACTACCCCGTGCCATGCATACACCATACTTTGCCTCTGTTTCCAAGCATAGCCTAACATTTAACACAGCTACATACCAAAATATCCATGCCTACTGTATGGTGCCCAGTGCCCACTGCTATAACATAGAAACATAACTGCCCCATACCTGGCTGAGACCCTTCTCTCCTCTCTCTCACTGTGTCTGTGCTTTGGAGCAACTAGCACAGGTCTGGTCTGCATATCAGTGCTGAAATACATACCAGACAAGAAACAGGAACATACCACATGAAAAGCCTGTGTTTGTTCCACTGTACCTTACTCTGTAGGACTGTAGGAGACCTCACAGGCTCAGCGCTGCCTCAAAAACCCTCCCATGATGAGGCTGCTGCTGCTGTCCTCCATGGGCCTGAGAAGCATGTATTGAGCTCCACCAATCAGAGCTCAGCACAAACCATAGTTGCCTACCCTCCTGCATTCTGCAGGAGACTCCCTGAAATAGCAGCAATCTCCCTCATTAGTCTAGCAATCTCCCTCATTTCACCTAGCCCACATTACACTGTTACATTTTTTGGGGAAAAAGGAATGAGAGATAGAAACATTTACATTGAACCATCAGCGCCATTTCCCAGCACTTTACCAAGTATAGTAGCTCTTACTAACTGCTTTGGGGCTCATCTACATTTGTATATAAGTCATTTTAAAAGATTCCTCTCAGATGTAGCAGTACACACCCACGCTGCTAGGCGCCACGTTCACAATCTCTCCATATATGGAACTAGACATGCCCTGTGGGTGGAGCATGACACACCCCCTCAATGGGGCACTGTGCAAAATCCTACTACCAACTATAATCTCCCTGAAACTAGTTTTCAAAAGTAGGCAAGTATGGCACAAACCTCTCAGCCTCTGCCCTCTTCTGCAAAGTTTCATGGGACTTAGTCAGCTCCCAGCAATGCAGTGCACACTTGTGCAGTCAGTGTGCCTTGGCTCCCGATGCTCAGCACCATTAATCATTATCACATTGGCAGATAGGTGAGGCTGCAGCACTACCCCACTCCCATGCTCCTTATTTTTTTTAAATACATGCCGACCACAGGAGGGCCCTAGCTAGAGGGGGGCCCAGGGATACTGCCCCCCTGTGCCCCCCCTTAATCCGGCCCTGGCTGGGGGTGGATATAAAGGAACATGTGGGAGAGAAGAAAGGTCCACCAGGTAAATTAGCTGAGTAATTACACTCAGTCACTGATCTGTCACTTGGTCAGGGTGACTCCTATGACTACTTCTTAGTAACATGTTATTGATTTATTTCAGCTGTTACACAGATCCTTATCAATCCCGCTGGCCGCACCACAAGTTATTTCTGTGTATTTTACAGTCCATAAACCCAGCAGCCAAAGTGAGGAATGTACCAAGAATATCTCCATATATGAAGAGGAACATTGCACAGCGCGCAGCTCCCAGGGTCCCGCCTAACACACTGCCAGGACCTAGGTAAGCTCATTACACTGATGACACCAATGGTGTGTCCAGCGCTCTTCTCCTGCCTCCTAGGTATCACAATGATGCAGCTATTGAGCAGGTGACCAGCAAATAAATAAGAAGTAGAATCTGATTGGCTATTATGGGCAACACGCACCCCATCTTCAATAGAACTCTCATCTTAGTAAATAAAGGCCATAATGTCTTTCCTTTAAACACAGGCAGCTGCATCCAAATGAGCAGCTCAAAAAGTAAAGTCTACTGTATATCGGAGGCACAATTAGGGCGATTCTGGTTCACACGCAGTGAACCCAATTCGGTCCCTGCCCCGATGGTTGGGGTTTGTGCATGCACATCTCTGCGCATGCCTCTGCAAATTAAACAGTGTCCAGGCCGTTTGCAGCGGTGAGGGAGGGGGGCGGGGCAGAGCTGGGACATGGGAACGCCCAGCAAATGTAAGTCTCCACTGACTTATATTTGTGAACCCAGGAGAAATCATTCGATGGACAGCGACCATTGAATGATTTCTCCTGCTGCGGGCACATGCGATGGGGATGTGTCTTCCTAACACATCCCCCCGCATGGTTGCAAGGGGATATGGCGGCAGGTATTCGGCAGGGCGGCATCACAGGGACTCGATAAGCTGAGAGCTTTTACCGACTCAATCAGAATGACCCCCAATGTCCTGTACTATAATAATACTGTGTATAGTTCCACCAATCTGCAGAACTCCAAGGCCTTAGAACCCATTGACACATGAAAATGTTTTTCATGTGTTTTCCTTTTGGGCTGTTTTGGGGTGTGACTATTGGCACCTCGGCACGTGGAACCCTAATTACTGTAGCACATACACTTGCATGGTTCGGACTACTTTACCGTTCCAATTCGGAGTTCACGTTTATGGTGAAAAATCCCCAAAAATCGTAAAATTCATATCAACCTTTTGTTTGCCTTGACCTTGCACATTTCGACCATTTTGGGGTCAGGATACGGTCACTAGATCAACTCAATGAAGGTTGACATACATTGGGTCGACCAAATAAGGTTGACACCTGCAATAGGTTGACAGGGCTATGGTCGACAGGATCAGAAAGTTGACACAAGCATTGTCGACCATGGGAAGGTCAACAGTCAAAGGTCAACATTAGTCATTCACTTTTTTTGAGCCGACATGTGCTGATAGTTGGTATTTCATACCCTACCATCCAATATGGTGCAGTAGACGGTTCCATGTCAACTAAGTTGACATTCAGGGCAAAAAAACACTTTTGACTGTCGACCTAATGCTTGTGTTGACTTTCTGACACTGTCGGCCTGTTTCAATTGTCGACCTTCATTGAGTTGTTCTTATGACCCATACCCTTGGGGTGGCCCTATAACTGTTTACCTAGACATGTTCGATGAGCTATCCCACACCCATTTCTCATTTGAATTTGAAGAATTTCAGAGACCCAATGATGACACCAAAGCAATAATGAAATCTGTTTGTGAATTCAGTTGGTGCACAATCGTATTGCACAGAGAGAGTCGCACAGCTTGAGCCCAGCTGGCGGAACCACGTAGTGATTGATAGTGAGATAGCTGCCGCCCCGCCACAGTGTAATCCCGCCTTGTGCAAGTCATGCAAATCGATCGCTGATCTGCAAATTAATTCGCAACTCACTCACTATTGAATGATTTATCCGGTCTGTGCAAGTGTGCGTAACTGACCTAGGGTGGTCAATACCGGGATTGGCGGGATCCCAGGATTTCAATCCCAGGATTTCAGGATTAGACTGCGCATGAGCGGTCTAATGCTGGGCAGCGGCTGAGCACTCGCACAGCCACTGCCCGGTTTCTCCCGTCCATGGCTGTGCGGCTCTGCGCAGCATGACGTGTCAGAGGTCACGCTGTGCAGACCGCTCAGCCCCCCCAACCGCAACATATGTCCTCCCGCTGTCATCCGCACAGCTCGCCCGCACTGGCTGCCCTGCTCACTGTCAGCAGCACTGCCCCCCCTTCCCCACGGGGCTCTGAATCGCTCCCTAGGGGTAAAATGTCTGTAAAGCACACGTGTTTCTGGGGGACTTTATTTTGCAGCTTTTATCTTCTTGTCCCTAACATCTAGAGATAAACGTACAATAACAGTATTTCTGATTTCTCAGCAAAGTAAGTACCACTGCCAGATCTCCCTATGGTGCAACCACTTGTGCCAGTGCACCAGCCTTCACAACACGATCACCAGCCGCTTCACACCCATCTCTGAAAGCAAAGGTCAGTAAGCTGACAAGGCACAGGTTCATTTTATACCACTCACAGACGAATGCTGGGATAATGACAGGGAATATAACACGTAATGGGGCAATGATTGCAACGGATTACAGTTTATGGGCCTTACAGCTAAGATGCTGGCGCTTGCCAGGTGATAGAGATTAGATGCCCGGGTAGGAGGTTATTTTCGATCAGGTCACAGAGTCACCCAGTGTTTTGGGCAAGTATCCAGTGCCACTGTGACTAATTAATCTGAAAAGGGACCAATATTTATAATTAAGAAATCTATCTAATCTGTGCATTTTATGTTCCTGGGAGAAAGCACACAGGCTCATTAACAGTATGTTAGAAAATGGGCATTATTACTTAAATTGGTGGGCTTTATATATTGTATATGAACATTGGGAACTGTCGTAGTTGTGTGTTGTCTTCTGTCTGTAGCTGGAGTCTTTTGGATGTATATTGTAGGCTGTCATTGGTTTATTTCCCGCAGAGAGGAGCTATTGCCGCGAGTGCTGGGGTCACCAGAGAGAGGCAGAGCGCAGCTGTAACACGGCCTGGGCCACGGCCATCCGTGCTGGTGTCAGTGCGGGTAAAGAGATCGGGGTAAGTCCAAAACACAAGGAGCACCCCACTAACACATTATGCCGCTGCTGCTATGACAGTGTACTGCAGGCGTAGAGTCCAAATAATAATGTGGCCTAACCAAAAGTGGACAGGAAATGTATAGTGCTAGATCCACACTCACTAGACAGGAAATGTATAGCGCTAGATCCATACTCACTAGACAGGAAATGTATAACGCTAGATCCATACTAGCTAGACAGGAAATGTATAACGCTAGATCCATACTCACTAGACAGGAAATGTATAGCACTAGATCCATACTCACTAGACAGGAAATGTATAACGCTAGATCCATACTCACTAGACAGGAAATGTATAACGCTAGATCCATACTCACTAGACAGGAAATGTATAACGCTAGATCCATACTCACTAGACAGGAAATGTATAGCGCTAGATCCATACTCACTAGACAGGAAATGTATAACGCTAGATCCATACTAGCTAGACAGGAAATGTATAACGCTAGATCCATACTCACTAGACAGGAAATGTATAGTGCTAGATCCATACTCACTAGACAGGAAATGTATAGCGCTACATCCATACTCACTAGACAGTAAATGTATAGCGCTAGATCCATACTCACTAGACAGGAAATGTATAGCACTAGATCGATACTCACTAGACAGTAAATGTATAGCGCTACATCCATACTCACTAGACAGGAAATCTATAACGCTAGATCCATATTCACTAGACAGGAAATGTATAATGCTAGATCAATACTCACTAGACAGGAAATGTATAGCGCTAGATCCATACTCACTAGACAGTAAATATATAGTGCTAGATCCATACTCACTAGACAGGAAATGTATAACGCTAGATCAATACTCACTAGACAGGAAATGTATAGCGCTAGATCTATACTCACTAGACAGTAAATATATAGTGCTAGATCCATACTCACTAGACAGGAAATGTATAACGCTAGATCCATACTCACTAGACAGGAAATGTATAGCGCTAGATCCATACTCACTAGACAGTAAATATATAGTGCTAGATCCATACTCACTAGACAGGAAATGTATAACGCTAGATCCATACTCACTAGACAGGAAATGTATAGCGCTAGATCCATACTCACTAGACAGTAAATGTATAACGCTAGATCCATACTCACTAGACAGTAAATGTATAACGCTAGATCCATACTCACTAGACAGGAAATGTATAACGCTAGATCCATACTCGCTAGACAGGAAATGTATAGCACTAGATCCATATTCACTAGACAGGAAATGTATAACGCTAGATCCATACTCGCTAGACAGGAAATGTATAGATTATACTCCGGTATTCACCTGCCTGAGTGTAGATTATACACCACTGGTAATCACCTGCCTGAGTGTAGATTATACACCACCAGTAATCACCCTCCTGTATGTAGATTATACACCACCGGTAATCACTTTCCTGAGTGTAGATTATACACCACCAGTAATCAACTGATTGAGTGTAGATTATACACCACTGGTAATCACCTGATTGAGTGTAGATTATACACCCCCGGTAATCACCTGCCTGTGTGTAGATCATACACCCCCGGTAATCACCTGCCTGTGTAGATTATACACCCCCGGTAATCACCCCCCGTAATTGCCACTTTGCCTTCCCATTTGACCAATTCACAATGTAGCTGAGATGGAAAGAGGGGACTCTATCAGTGTATTAGTGCCATATACCAGCATACCCCATAACGGTGTCCTCGCTGTCTGTGATTGTGCTGCATGCAGTTACATAGACAGATTTGGGCTGGAGATATCAGGGTTGTAGCATTTCCTTATTATTTTTTGACAGGTTGAAACTTCTGGACCCTGAGAAAGTGAAGAGTTTGACGTCAGCAGCTCAGTTTCCTGTGTCAGGTATGGTGGATGGAGGGAAATGCGGAGTCCTGTGTTTGCCTGTAGTCACGGGATGGGACAAGTATTCTTCATACCCTACAGTAGCCAAAGCCATCATAATGCGGATACATTTGTCCCCTCCCACTTATTTGCATATAATGCCATTGGCATTATTAAGGTTTTTAGCAAAGTATGTCCCAACTGCAATCCTGAAGGCACACATACACCTTTTCCACTGCAGCTAAACCCGGGTTATTGCCGTAATAATCTGGTTCGATGGAAAAGGGTTAATCTGGGTTAAGGGGCAGTGCAAACAGGTAACACAGGTCATCTGCCCCAAGTCTCCGGGTCTCAGTAAAAACCGGACCCGGACAAGACCCCGGAACGCCGGACATCAAACTCTGCATTCCGGAGCTTGTAGTGTCCGGTCCAGGGGTTGTCTTGTCCAGTGGGGGTGTCTTCTCCGGGGGGGGAGAATGGAGCCTGTCCAATCTGGCATTCCGGGGTACTATCTAGTCCAGTTTTTACCCATACCCCGGGTCTCCTATTTACACCATGGGGAGTTACACAAAGGTAATAAAGCTAACTGCAGCATTGTCGAACATCCAGGGGCGGGGCTACTGCCATCAGGGGGCGTGGCTAGTCTCTTCTGCTGCTGAGTGGCTCCAGTCACTGCTGCATCAGTGTACATTGTAAACAGAGCTCCGACCCGGAAGCAATCTGTGTCAGAGCCATAGTAGAAAGAGTTCAGGTCTGACCTAGGGATGGCCATCGATGGCAAAAGTGCAACTGGCCCTCGATAGTGTATTACTATGCAATCGATGACCATCAATGTTTTTACATATCGATGGTCATCCTTTTTCTTTGATTGAAAATACAGAGGTGGGGCTTCATGGGTGGAGCCTGCTTCATGTCCCAGCCCCTTGGGGAAGAAGCAAAAATTAAACTATTAGATTAAGCTTGACATCGATGGCAAAACTATTCAACATCGGTCATAAACCATCAATGATTTCTAAGCATCAATGGTCGATGGTCATCCCTAGTCTGACCTGGTGCAGAACCTTTCTGACAGCAGACAGGGGACACACGACCGTCATACTATCCCTATAATCCAGGACACCTATGAATCACACAGGTTCTGTGGCCAAATTAAAACCAGGTGTAATGCAAGCTAGAATTTAGCCAACCCCAGAACCTGCATAAATCATAGGTGTCTCAGATAAATGGATATTATGGGGAGTCTAGGAATAGCTGTACACACACCCACATCTGAATAGGAGATTTTGCATTACACAGCGAGCTATGTTAGTGAGTTGCAGGGCGTTAGGGTTGCACATATAGGGCGCGAGTGCTTGGTGTCTTATATTACTCCCCTTCTGTGTGTGTAAGCAGGAGGCCCATGCCAGAATCTAAATCATCATCATACAAACGTCCACAAGCAGCCACCTCAGAGCCGCCGGCAGGTCGGGATTCCCAGATCTCCAGTGAAACAGGCAACGTCTGCAGGAACAAGACCAGAGACTACTGGTAGACGGTGAGAAAATCCTGGTCTCATTGCATGACACAACACCGTGCCATCCGTAAGGGAACCCTGACAGTCTTGGTTGTAAGGCTAGCCCTGTTAGGGGGATGCAGTCAAAATCTCTACGGTCAAAATCCCGACATTTAAAATCCCGACAAGGAAAGAATCACGACATTTAAAATCCCGACAAGGTCAAAATCCCGACATATAGAATGTACAGGTGAAACAGTCAACATGACTTTCTGTCGTCAGGTTGCGAGGTCGACATGGGTTTTTTCACTGTATTTTGACCCGACATGTGCCGACAGGTGGTATTTCATGCCCCACTAGGGCGTGGTGGGAGAATAAAATAGTGTGCCCGAAGCATAGCGAGCGAAGTGAGCGATGCAAGGGGCTGCAGTTCACTTCCCACTGTGTCCATGTCGACCGTGTCGACATTCGAGAAAAAAACCACAGTGGAAAAACCCATGTCGACCTCGCAACCTGTCAACAGAAAGTCATGTTGACTCTTTCACCTGTACATTCTATATGTCAGTATTTTGACCCATTCGGGATCTTGACCGTCGACATTTCATACCGAATCCCTGTTAGGCACAGGTGATTTAATTAGTACCTCAGTCATATCCCTAAATCCTGCTGGAGTGCCTTTAGGATCGGTTTGGGAACCACTGGCGTAACATATAGAAAATAATAGGGTACTTATGTAGTATCTGGGCGTCCGATTTTGTGATTGTATGCCTTACCTTAAGGCATACAATCAGATGCGATGCGATGCGATTCGATGCGATTTTGCATAGGATTCAATGTTAAGAAGGTCCTGTTCATTTCCCCACTATCCAAGTGGGCATAGAGTTGATTTTATATAGCGTGGCGAGCGCAGCGAGCCACCGAGCCCGAAGTGTGGCGAGCGAACGCATATTTCTTAAAAAGTATTCTGTGTCCGCTCGCCACGCTTCGGGCTCGGTGGCTCGCTACGCTCACCACAGGTTTATATCCAACTCCATGCCCACTTGGATAGTGGGGAAAGGAAAAGGACTCCTTTTTCCCATTGAATTCTATGTTAAAATGGACTCAGACCATTTTAACATTGAATCCTATGGAAAAATCTTGACCATCGCATCGCATACGATTTGGTCGCATGCGATGCGATGCGATCCGATCCGATTTCTAAATCGGACGCCCAGATACTACATAAGTACCAATAATAAACATACGTGTCCACGTACATCTGTCCGCCTTGCCTTATTAGTGGCATTACACATAACTAGGGTGGCCAATCCCGGGATTTCGGGATTAGACTGCGCATGCGCAGTCTAATGCCGGGCAGCTTCTGAGCACCCGCTTAGAAGCTGCCCCCGGCGTGCGGCTTACGCAGCGTGACCTCTGATCGTCATGCTGCGCAGGCTGCAGCGTCCTGCTACAGAGGGCCGCTCCTGGCAGACTCCTAGCCTCCCCTCCTGCCCAGCTACCTGCCCATAGGCACCAGGTAGCCCGAAGGCACCAGGCCGCTACCTGCCCGGAGGCACCTGGCAGACATCAACGCAATGCTGCTGTCTGCCCTGCTCCCACCTGCCTATGTAAGTAAATCTGCGGGGCTGCACCAGGGACCCCCCGCAACGCTGCTCTGTCCCACTCCCGGCTGCCAAGCACCTGCCCGCCCATGTAGGGGTGGACAGGGTGTGTTTTTCTTTTAGGAATCCGAGAATCCCGGAATCTGGATTTGAAAAAATGCCCCGGGATTGGCATCCCTACACATAACGTGTGACTCGGGAGCACTCTGGGCGGTATTCAATGAGAATACCTGCGAGGTGCAGCAAATCCTTTTTTGGATTCGCTGCACATTCGCCACGTTCCGGAGCCTCGCCGGCTCCGGTATTCAACGAGTCAGGGGCAGGAGCCCCTGACCAGCGAATATGAGCTCCTGCGGTGAATGCCGCAGGGAGCCTGTGGACGGTGGCAGGCAGAGAGATGGAAGTCTCTCTGCCTGCCCCAGAAGTTTGTGGGGGGGAGGTGGGCTCCCTGGGTGCCAGGCAGCACAGGCTGCCCCCCGGGGGTGCCAGCAGGGGACCTATATTCACTACACCCGATCGTAACGATCGGGTGCAGTGAATATATAATGAGCGGCTCGGCTCCGGCGCCCCCTGCTGGCTGCTGTGTAAAAAAAAAAAGATATATATTTTTTTAATTAAATATATATTCATGTGCTTACAGCACATGAATAAAAGTAGCATGCCCCTCCTCATAATAAAATTCCTGATTTTTTGACACCAAATGTAAAAAACAAAACACTTTATTTTAAAAGTTCACATTCCACATACTCGGTGAATCATGGCGAAAAAAACCTTCAAATGTATTCGCCATGTGGTCATTGAATAGGGTGATTCACTGTTTTAGTCCAAAATTCACCAAACAGCACAAATTCGCCATAAAAACTTGGCGAATCAGGCTCATTGAATACCGCCCAGAGTGTTATTTGTATGTGACTGTATTTGTATTCGTAAAGCTCCGTTCTAATGTTTCTCGTATACAGATACAGCCGTAGTCATAGACAGAATATAGGCATGACACACATCATTTAATCAGCAGAAGTTGCTTGTGTGTCCTGTTCACTCCGTTTTGTGATAACACGTATTGTGATGGAAAAAGGTGCATACAAAAAATCTTGGCGATTCCAATGGCCTTATTCTAGTTCACGGTTTCTGACAAAATCCTTCTTAGATGGACAAAACCATGTGCACTGCAGGGGTCAGATGTTACTTGTGTAGGGAGAGTTAGATTTGGGTGGGGTTTTACTTCAAAGTGAGATTTATATTGCATTGTAAAAATAAAGCAGCCAGTATTTACCCTGCACAGAAACAAAATAACTCACCCAGATCTAATTCTCTCTGCACAAGTTACATCTGCCCTCCTGCAGTGCACGTGGTTTTGTCCATCTAAGAAGGATTTTGTCAGAAAGAGTGAACTAGAATAAGGCCCCAAGTCACCATGGCATGGCGTCACTAGAATAATAATAATAAATAATTTTATTTATATATATCACTCTTTCTCCAATAGAACTCAAGGCGTTAAAAGGACGTCTAGATGTATGTGGACACATGTGTAATACAGAGTTTCCCAAATCCAGCACCCCTATTGCCGAGTACACAATGACCGGTATATATCGTTAGGCCATCAGCCAATGTGCCCCAGCAAAATGTCTGTGAACAATGTTGTTCACAGACACATTGTGTAGTGATGGGGAATCTCGACTCACAGGGGCTATTCTCCCTTTTGTGGGTCCATGACCCCCATAGAGGGATAATAGAACCTGGTTACATCAGCCCCACCTGCAGTGCATATGGTTTTGTCCATTAGAGAGTGATTGTGCCTTTCTGAGTGAATCAGAATAACCCCCTACATTTTTTTTTTCAACTGTGTCAGCCAGTAATGAGCACACCTGTGCACCGACTAGGCTATATGGAAACATGTAGTTTCACAGGTCCCTGAGGGCTGGATTTGGGAAACACTGCTCGAATGCAGGTCATCAGGGACACAGGCATTTCTAGAACATGAGTTTCTATAACAGTGTATGGCCCAACCGCCTCATTAATACAATTCCGATATTTTATACATCACTAATTCCATTTTATTTAACAGCCAATCTGTCCAGCAGAAGATCACCGAAGTGAGTGAAGATGTTGAAAGCCAACTATTGACCCAGCAAATTGATGGCTTAGCTCTGAAGGACAAGGATTGTACTGAATTCACAACATGTGACAAACGCCAAGAGGCAGAAATTCCACCCAAGGCCTCATTCCAAGCTGCCGTCATCCAGAATAATGATGGCACGCCAGTTGGGGCAACTCAGGCTGATGCTCATTCCACAGCAGAACCCAGTGAACATGACCCACGGAATCTTTCACACTTGCCTTCCTTCACAACTAATAACACAGAATCAGATGTGGCTCTCGGCAGCGGAGACATTGCAAAGGAGGGTTCTGACTCAATCTGTGAGCAGACTGACATGGGCCAAGGGCAGCCTGCAGAAGAGGACAAGGCGGCCCAAATAAAACCCTCATCCGAACCCCAAACACCACAGACAGCATCTCCTCCCATTTCTACCTCCAGCAGTTCTGACATTAAAGCTGCTGGTGGTTTAGTTTGTCCATCCTCATCATCCGTGCCAGCTGCAGACACTCAAAGTCAAGTAGAGAAGGCTACATCAACCCATGATCAATCGATTAATGATCCTGGCTCAGTGGGCAAGGATTCTAAGTCGCTCTCAGCAGAATTGGACTTAACTCAAAATAGCAACATGAACCTGGGCCAAAGTTCAAACCCAACTGAAGAGAACACAGCAGGAATTTCCGTATTCAATAACCAGACCGTAACAAGACCCTGTGTCTGGTCAGAGAGCAATGAGGTTCTGAGGCAAAGTCAGGGGGTCCTGGTACTGAGAAGTACGGATGAAAACGCAATCTTTATTCCCAAACTGAAATTTGAGTTCACCCCTGACAACAGCATAGACTGGACTGCGCTACGGCCGCCCGCTGTGAAACCCGGAGATCAAACAAAAATGGATGATGCCCAAATTATGAAACCGTGGACACCTAGAGGCCCTTCTTTTAGCAAAAGTGTCCTGAAGAAGTCCTCTACAATTCCAGGCCATGTGTCTATGTCAGGAGACTTCTCGGAATCCTCTGTACAGTTATCCGGCGCAGGATTGGTTGCGGGGAACAGTAGATATCCGCTGTCCGCCATCGTAGATCTGTCCATTTCATTTCAGGGCAAATTTGAGAACCAGGATATTCCAAATGACATTCCAAAAATCTTACTGTCAGCAGATAATGACGAGGACTAGGCGGAGGGACCACATTCTTCTAGCAGTAGGTACGCGCAATGGAGACACTTAGCTGGTACTTTAGTGGGGGCGTGTGGACATAGTGTACACCTTGGGACAAGTTCTGCACATGAGGCCTTAAGTAAGGACTAAGAGCCATGGGGGGGGGGGGGGGGGGGGGGGGGGGGAGTGCTGGGAGTTCCCATGCCGCCCGTCCGCATTCATCACCACGTTTTTTCCTGGGGACACCCAAAAACCGCTGGGCATTCTCCCGATCCAGCCCCATTTCCACCCCCAGGCCCTCTCTCCCCGCAACGAATGGCCTGGCGACTGTGTAGCTCGCTGAAGCCATTCGGTGCCAAGGTTTGCAAATGCACAGACTGCGTCCATCGGGATTTGGATCGCTACGAGCATATTGTGGGGCTTATAGATGTACCAAATGTATTGGGACTAGTAATTGATGCTATATTTTCTATTTCTTGTCTACTTTTAGTACATCAGCCCTGGTGCATGAAACATATAAGACCTATTAGCATCTCTGCAGTCAAACCCATTATCAGATGAATACATTTATAATATACAAGTGTTATTTACTAATCGGGTGCAGACTGGATTCTGTGTCATTTGTTGCTTGATTAGTATAAGAACCGCTGACTGGCCAGTATGCTACTTCCCCTAGCGTGGTATACATTTATACTGTGCCAACACTGCCTCAATCTAGCCGCACAACAGCGCTCTCTGCTGGCGACAGTGGAGATTACAAGCTTATTTACAAAGAGTCTATCTGCCACATTCTAAGATCTGTGCTCTGTAATGCCGGTCACATAGCGAAAGCAGCCACTGTGTGCTACAACCTTACAGTCATGTAACAACTATATAGGAGTGTAATAGATATATCTGCAGTTCCAAGTATTAAATCCACGGACTGCTACTGGTTTGCTATTCATGAAGAAGGGCACACACCCAGATGAGTTTCCATTATTTAATCTCTACCTAAATCGATTGATTCATCTTTCTGGTTCCCTTCTGTGCATTTCAGCCATGTGATTAGAACATCAGACAGACAGGTAGAGGACACTGCTCTGCCCCAGATACATATAGGAAGGAGCGTTGTGTTGTATCCCAGTGCGATGACAACGGTCAGCTTGGTCTGATGTTAGAAATAAATGGCTGAAAAGCATTAAGCAAGGATTGTGATTCACACCTGTTCGCTAGGCTGCTTGTATTCGCAGCCTAGCAACAAGGTAAACGTTGCCCGGGCCGAACGTCCCCCTCCCCCCCCGAATCCCATCACTAGCATGCATCCCCTCCGCACCTGCCTGAATAGAGGAGAAAGCATTTGATGGACACCATCCATCAAATGATTTCTGCAGGTCTTCACAGATGGTCACAGAACGCCGAATTCAGGGCAGGCACTAGCGTCAGTCACCTGCCCCACACTGGCATCAACACACCTGCGTTCCGAGGGGATTGCCCAGAGTTTCTATGTCGACCCCTATAAAATGCTGGGAGTTCCCATGCCGCCACCTCCTGCCCACTCCCAATCCGTCTCTTCCTGGAGTGAACAGCTCCGCAAGTGTGATACTTGTGCATACACATGTGCAACCCCCCCGCCATCAGACACAGGGCTGAATTCACAACCAAACGGGTCTGAATTGCCCCATGTTCAAGCCAGTGAATGAACCATCTGAAAAATGGAAGACCCTTTACGTCTAATTTACCGGAACAATACTTCAGTGTCTGTGTGAGGACAAGTCTAGGACTGCAGATATTGCTCAGACCCGGTAGGAGATTTGCGTAACTTGTTGCCATTGTCCTCTGTTATCAGAGGTTTAGCTGCAGTCCCAGGACTGCGAGAAGCCTATGGGCTGTGTAATAATCATTCCAGCCACAATAGCAGCTCTGTCCGGTCTGCGCATGTATCTAGCATGTTCTAGATGTTATATGTCACTGCCTCGTCCCTGAGAACATAAGATCGGTCACCAGAGACGCTGCAATTCTGCATCAGCAAGACGTGACATTTACATAGACATCATCTCTAGTCTTGCTTTAGAAGGACGTCAGCCAACAAGATCTGATTCCCACCCTACCGAATGGCCCTCTCCCTGCACACAGAACTCAAAGACCGGATTCCAGAGACATCCAGGGGTAACACTTACTCAGATGGAAGTTCTATGGAAGATGTGATGTTGCTATGGGCAACCAATCAGATTCTACTTCTTATTTATTACCTTCTTAAAGATAATAGATAGAATATGATCGGTTTCTATCGGCAACGTCCCATCTTCAATAGAACTCAAATCTTTGTAAATTTAACCCCCCCCCCCCCAGAGTCCAGAATTCACCCCGGAGAGTGTCCCTGCATTTCCAGTATATGCAGTCGCTCACCTTGGTAATGTTTGAAAGATCACACTGTCCCATGCCAGGACATGAAGCGGTGTCAAACCCATATTATAGAACCGTGAGGGGGTCCCCATTGTGGAGCCTTCAAACTTTGCTGCTGGGTTTTACACTGGTCATGAAAATGCAGTAGATCTTGGTACATGTGCATCACACAGGCAGCAGAATAAACCAGGTGAGACTGAACCGCTAAAAAAATAGTGCGTGCCAAATTACCCTGCAGTGTAACCGCTTAGGCACCGGGATCTAGTGTCACATGGCCTTGGTGATCACGTGAGCACACAGAACTGGTGCGGAAGCTGCAAATACCGCCCACAGCACTCACCTGATTGAGGCCTTAAAGCCACACGCAAATCCCATTTACTCTTGCCACCATGCTACCTCGATCACGCGGCTGCTGGCAGCTGTCAGTCATACAATTTGTTAATAGAAGGAAATATCCCTGGTTACAACGAAGCAGGTCGGGGGGACGGGACCTGACCAGTTTATAGATTGCTAGACTACACACGAATTTGTACAATTGTATTAAAAAAAACTTTATTCCTGTACTGTAAAAACAAACAAAAAGGTTTAAATACAAGGCAAGCATGCGGGCCCATCAGGTCTGTGTGCAAGTAGCATCAGTGATGTCCAGTCACTGCCCAATCGTAGACATACAGCGTAATGATTTCCTGTTCCCAAATCTACAAGGGGAGACTCTCACTAGGAGCCAGACCCGGTAAAACACCTTCCTCAGTCTTAAAGCACGGGAGACCCAATTATATAGCAGAGCAATATCATCTAATACACAAGGGGGCAGACATTGTCAGTAATGTAGTCGGTGCGCTCACTTATATCTACAACCAATCGCTGTGTGCGGGGAATTACACAACAGGAGGGGTGGCGACGCTGTGCACGGGCAACTCCATTGCTGGTGTCTCCGGCTCTGCTGCAGGCGGGCTGGCCTTCTTCTGGACCTTCTCACCCAGCTGGTTGTAAAGGTCCTTCACGGCCTCTCCGCTCTGTAGAGGAAGACACAGACATTACTCCCAGGAGCTGACATCTACACAACCCTTTCTAACCCACTTTCATGAAAAAGAGACCGGACAGTTCTGGACACCCCCACTTACCGTTTTGGAAGGCTCCAAGGACTTCTGTAGAGACTCCAGTTTGGAAGGTGCTACTTTGTGGTGGAGGTGAAGTAGCAGACGCAGCACAAACCGGTGGCTGTTTTCCTTCCTGCAGAGAACACATAAAACATTTTATGTACTGAATAATATGACATTAATTCGGGTATACAGATGAATTGTAATAAAAGGGGTTTTCTTATGCTCTGTTCGTTTCTCTCAGTATTGTGGTTCCCAACTCACGCGCTTCACCTCTTGCAGCGCTCCACACAGTGACTAAGATCGCTAAACAGATCAACTCTGCCGCAAACTCTTTAATTACTTTTACAGAAAATAAAGTGTAAATACAACCGGAACCTACAATTCATTCACTGTATAGTAAAGAGGAAGCAAAGTAAAAAACAGAGGTCAGATTTACCACTGTACATAACCGGAATGTGCATCCTCAGCGGCCATCGATGACACGTTTTGACCTGTAAACTCCAGCGAGACAGGGACTGATGCAATGGAACTTTCTCTAATTCATTTGTTCCCAAATTCAGTCCTCAAAAAGCACAATAGCTGGACACACACTTAACAATGTGCAGCAAAGTCTGACATTGGTGCCGGGCCCCGGTAAAAAAAAAATAGTGCCACGCCCCCAAAATGTTAAGGGGTGAAAAAACACTCTAAATTAGAGGGGGTAGTGTTATTGCCGCCCCCCCCCCCCTCCTTCAGCAGCAGCACACCTACAGCATGTGCTGTGCTGACAGCAGGCTCAGAATGAGCTCTAACGCTATCAGTGAGACGCTCGTGCTGAGCCTGCTGTCAGTGAGACGCTCGTGCTGAGCCTACTGCCAGTGAGACGCTCGTGCTGAGCCTACTGCCAGTGAGACGCTCGTGCTGAGCCTACTGCCAGTGAGACGCTCGTGCTGAGCCTGCTGCCAGTGAGACGCTCATGCTGTAGGTGTGCTGCTGCTGCCGCCCGGGAGGGTCGGATGGAGAAGGAGTGTACGGACCAGGGCCCTCGCCTGCCCCTCCAGCAAGCCCGGGCCTGGGCCATTAGTACCTGCTCCCCCCCTCTCGGCAGCCTTGCTGACAGGACCCTGCATGCAGAATATGCACACACACTTGCTGATGCCAGGTTCAATGGGGGTCATGTGGCATTTAATCGCTATCGACACCCACCGAGACCTGCGGGGCCGCACATATCATGGGTACAATATTAGATGATGTACCCTATATTTCGCTCCGATTGGGCAACACTGTCTAGTGTGCACCCAGCTTTGCAGTCCAGGTTTTAAGGATAACCATACTTGGCCAAAGGTGACCGAGTACCTTGGGTCAGTTCAATTTCACCATGTGTTCTGAACCATTGCTCTAATTGTACAGCGCAGAGTAATATGTTGGTGCTATATCAAGTACAATAATATAACACTTTGCCACTGCCCAGGTAATCATCCTGGACAAGAGGACTACTGATTTTTCTGGAACCACTTCAGGAGACAGTACATCTCCTTTTTCTACCCACACATTCCATTTGACTGCGCAAAAGTCGCCCAAGTCTCACTGAATAGCATGTGCTGCCACCATCAGGCCATACACAGTAGTGCAGTTACGCTAATCACATACTTTGTTTCTGCGAATGAGACACAAAAGGCCAGTTCTTTGCCCAACCATTTTGAGCATAATCAGAAAGCATCTCTACATGGAGGGGTACATTTACTTCTAAAAATGGTGATGCCCTTAGCAACCAATCAGATCCTGTCTATCATTTCTCGATTGCATCCTAGAAAATGATAGTCGGATTGGTTGCATCACCGGTTTTAATTTTTAGAAGCTGTAGCAAATAGGCTGGGCACTGGGATAGGGGCAGAGCTGCCCGAAGACTCCTCAGTTCTCGAAGACAGTGATCCAAGAAGTCTGAAGTAACAGACAATACAACAGATTTTTCCAACTCCTTGGATCAGACTGAATTGTTATGTTGGACCTTTAATGCCAGGGATGTGAACCCGGTTTTCCCTGTACTAGGTCAGTGTGTGGGAGCACTGTCAGATGACGGTGAGAGGACACTTACTTGGTGCAAGCTGTAAGGAAGAAGCCCTCGAAGATGTGGGTGCAGAATTCCTCCGATCCAAACTCCTCAGACAGCAGCGTCAGGTTACTGGTGAAGAGGTGCAGGAAGATGTCTGTAAATGCCGTGTCATTGTAGGTCTCCTCTTAAAGTGAATATTAATGAAAAGGTTTCATACAGTATGCAATTTAGTCTATATACACATCCCTCCTATCCTCAGTGTCTCCCCATCCCGATCCCACTTAACCCCTGCATCACACTAATTACACCGTTACCCACCTGACCTATATGCACCTCCCTCCTATTCTCAGTGTCTCCCCATCCCAATCCCACCTAAGCCCGCATCACACCAATTACACAGTTACCCATCTGATGCAGGCACCTGATCTATATACACATCTCTCCTATCCTCAGTGTCTCCCCATCCCGATCCCACCTAACCCTCATTACACTAATTACACCGTTACCCACCTGACGCAGGCACCTGAGCTATATACAGATCCCTCCTATCCTCAGTGTCTCCCCATCCCGATCCCACGTAACCCCTGCATCACACTAATTACACCGTTACCCACCTGACCTATATGCACCTCCCTCCTATCCTCAGTGTCTCCCCATCCCGATCCCACCTAACCCCTGCATCACACTAATTACACAGTTACCCATCTGACGCAGGCACCTGATCTATATACACATCTCTCCTATCCTCAGTGTCTCCCCATCCCGATCCCACCTAACCCCACATCACACTAATTACACCGTTACCCACCTGATGCAGGCACCTGACCTATATACACCTCCCTCCTATCCTCAGTGTCTCCCCATCCCGATCCCACCTAACCCCGCATCACACTAATTACACAGTTACCCATCTGATGCAGGCACCTGATCTATATACACATCTCTCCTATCCTCAGTGTCTCCCCATCCCGATCCCACGTAACCCCTGCATCACACTAATTACACCGTTACCCACCTGACCTATATGCACCTCCCTCCTATCCTCAGTGTCTCCCCATCCCGATCCCACCTAACCCCTGCATCACACTAATTACACAGTTACCCATCTGATGCAGGCACCTGATCTATATACACATCTCTCCTATCCTCAGTGTCTCCCCATCCCGATCCCACCTAACCCCACATCACACTAATTACACCGTTACCCACCTGATGCAGGCACCTGACCTATATACACCTCCCTCCTATCCTCAGTGTCTCCCCATCCCGATCCCACGTAACCCGCATCACACTAATTACACCGTTACCCACCTGACGCAGGCACCTGAGCTATATAAACATCCCTCCTATCCTCAGTGTCTCCCCATCCCACCTAACCCCGCGTCACACTAATTACACCATTACCCACCTGACCTATATGCACCTCCCTCCTATCCTCAGTGTCTCCATCCCGATCCCACCTAACCCCGCATCACACCAATTACACAGTTACCCATCTGACGCAGGCACCTGAGCTATATACACATCTCTCCTATCCTCAGTGTCTCCCCATCCCGATCCCACCTAACCCCTGCATCACACTAATTACACCGTTACCCACCTGAGACAGGCACCTGACCTATATACACATCCCTCCTATCCTCAGTGTCTCCCCATCCCGATCCCACCTAACCCCGCATCACACCAATTACACCGTTACCCATCTGATGCAGGCACCTGATCTATATACACATCTCTCCTATCCTCAGTGTCTCCCCATCCCGATCCCACCTAACCCCGCATCACACTAATTACACCGTTACCCACCTGACCCGGGCGCCTGACCTATATACACATCCCTCCTATCCTCAGTGTCTCCCCATCCCGATCCCACCTAACCCCTGCATCACACTAATTACACAGTTACCCATCTGATGCAGGCACCTGATCTATATACACATCTCTCCTATCCTCAGTGTCTCCCCATCCCGATCCCACGTAACCCCTGCATCACACTAATTACACCGTTACCCACCTGATGCAGGCACCTGACCTATATACACCTCCCTCCTATCCTCAGTGTCTCCCCATCCCGATCCCACGTAACCCGCATCACACTAATTACACCGTTACCCACCTGACGCAGGCACCTGAGCTATATACACATCCCTCCTATCCTCAGTGTCTCCCCATCCCGATCCCACATTACCCAGCATCACACTAATTACACCGTTACCCACCTGACGCAGGCACCTGAGCTATATAAACATCCCTCCTATCCTCAGTGTCTCCCCATCCCACCTAACCCCGCGTCACACTAATTACACCATTACCCACCTGACCTATATGCACCTCCCTCCTATCCTCAGTGTCTCCATCCCGATCCCACCTAACCCCGCATCACACCAATTACACAGTTACCCATCTGACGCAGGCACCTGAGCTATATACACATCTCTCCTATCCTCAGTGTCTCCCCATCCCGATCCCACCTAACCCCTGCATCACACTAATTACACCGTTACCCACCTGAGACAGGCACCTGAGCTATATGCACCTCCCTCCTATCCTCAGTGTCTCCCCATCCCGATCCCACCTAACCCCGCATCACACTAATTACACCGTTACCCACCTGACGCAGGCACCTGAGCTATATACACATCCCTCCTATCCTCAGTGTCTCCCCATCCCGATCCCACCTAACCCCGCATCACACTAATTACACCGTTACCCACCTGACGCAGGCACCTGACCTATATACACATCCCTCCTATCCTCAGTGTCTCCCCATCCCACCTAACCCCGCATCACAATAATTACACCGTTACCCATCTGACGCAGGCACCTGACCTATATGCACCTCCCTCCTATCCTCAGTGTCTCCCCATCCCGATCCCACCTAACCCCGCATCACACTAATTACACCGTTACCCACCTGACGCAGGCACCTGACCTATATGCACCTCCCTCCTATCCTCAGTGTCTCCCCATCCCGATCCCACCTAACCCCGCATCACACTAATTACACTGTTACCCACCTGACCTATATGCACCTCCCTCCTATCCTCAGTATCTCCCCATCCCGATCTCACCTAAACCCGCATCACACTAATTACACTGTTACCCACCTGAAGCAGGCACCTGACCTATATGCACCTCCCTCCTATCCTCAGTGTCTCCCCATCCCGATCCCACCTAACCCCGCATCACACTAATTACACCATTACCCACCTGAGCTATATACACATCCCTCCTATCCTCAGTATCTCCCCAATCAGATCCCACCTAACCCAGCATCAAACTAATTACACCGTTACCCACCTGATGCAGGCATCTGAGCTATATACACATCCCTCCAATACTCAGTGTCTCCCCATCCCGATCCCACATCACAGAGTTACCTATCTGACGCAGGCACCTGATTTATATACACGTCCCTCCTTACCCCAGCATCACTTACTGAGAGCAGGCAGCAGGCGGAGTAAAGAGTTCCGGTTTCTCTGCTTGGTGATGTGCAACAGGTAATAGAGTCCCACCTCACAGGCAATCCTGTTTTCATGCAAAAATCTGTCATAGAGACAACACTGTAATGAATTTTGTACATCAGAGATAACACCTTGCATTCTGCATTGGAACCATGCTGTCCAGGCTCTCCTGCAGTACAGCACACTACATATGTACATAATGGGGGCTGGCACAAAATCCCATTATACTGAATAAAGAGCTTGCGGTGCAGCTTAGAAGGGCATCTGCACAGGGCCGCTATATTATGGACTAACAGCCGTATATCACAAAATAGTGTTCCTTATAGCACCCTGGAGCTTTCAATACCCTTGCAGTTCCTCCTCCCTGCCTGGTGTGTCGCTGTGTGCTGTGATGTCTATCTCAATACAGGCCAGACTAGCAAGAAGCACCCAAGTAGACAGCGACACCTCAGGCAGGGAAAGGAACTGCATGGGTTTTGAAAGGTGCAGGCCTCAACATCAAACTAGAGGAAGCATGTACTGTTACAATCTCTTGTTGCCCATATGGTTATTATAAAAATGGCTTCAGAACCCCCCCCCCCCCCAAAAAAAAAAAAAAAACACACACACAACAAAAAACACCACACACAGGCTAATCCCCATAGCTGTAACCTATCCCCAGTGCACACACTTGGTGAAGGCGTCCGGCAGGGTGTTGGGGTAAGTGACAGGAACCTTCTCCTCTGTCGGAAGCTTGTGTTCCACATTGAACGTGTAGTCATCCACTACTAGCGACATCAGCAGAGGGAGGAACTTGGTGATGAGCTCCGAGTCCTGCAGAAGAAACCAACCGGCTAAATGCATATGCAGTGGATCATAGACGTGGTCATTGGAGAAGGGGGAGGTGAGATAGAATAACTGGTAGTGTTACATTATAGCAGCGCGTGTTAGAATCTCAGATTACCGGCAGCACACCAGGATACCACGCCTGGTAAATACGCACTCACCAGCTTGGGCTCTTTGAACACTTGACTGTCAATCATGTCCCAAGCGCCATGTCCCAGAGCGAGCATCCTCAGGAGCAGAAGGAGTTCTGGGCTGTCCTATGGGATAACACCATCAAGCAGAATGAGAGGACATCTTATAGATATTATTGCTTAGATGAAGAGTATATTTTAATAAAGACAAAATGTAAAATCACATTTTTGCCTCTGGATTTATCGCTAGAGACAATACTCTGCAATGGCGCCACCTGCAGGTACTGTTAGGTCACTACACATCGTACAACTTAAGTAGCACATTGCAAGACTAATAAATCTGAATTCTGCTAAAGATAAAAGCAAATTTAAATAGTTTAAATCATTGTATTTTTAAGAGGATCATCATTAACAGCTACATAATACAGTGACAATGGTTTCCATGTGAAAGGATTCAGCTCCACCCACTTCCTCCATGTAATGCCACAGTGCCAGATGATGCAGCCAATCACAGAGTGAAGAAGGGGTGGGGAGGGATGACTGATGCCAGACACATACTTAGGTGCTGAAGGACTGCGTCTATCCTGAGTTACATTTGTTTTTTTTGTAGAGAAATGCAAGACGGAACGAGATCTACCAACAGTTCATGTTTCCCAGACAACCTAGCTGGTGCACAGGTGCAGTCATTACTAACTCTCACATTTCCCAGACCATCTAGCAGGTGCACAGGTGCACTCATTACTAACTGTCACATTTCCCAGACCATCTAGCAGGTGCACAGGTGCACTCATTACTGTCACATTTCCCAGACCATCATGCTGGCGCACAGGTGCATTCATTAGTGTCACATTTCCCAGACCTCCTAGCTGGTGCACATGTGCATTCATTACGGTCACATTTTTAAAAATGTGCTGCATTCATTCCTAACCGATACATTCCAGAAGATCCAAAGGTGGCCTAGAAAACATGGTCTGTTGGTATATCTTGAGGACCAGTTTGACCAGCCCTGCCCTAGCAGTTTGATATTCAATGTTCACCCCTTACCCACCCTTGGGAGGGATTCCTGGCCAATCAGCTCCTGCAGGTTGCGGATGGTGCTTACGGCTAATGTGTTGATGGCGAATGGGTCGCAGAGGATCATGGACAGGTCTCTGTGATACATAAAGCAGAGTCGTGTTACATTATGTGCCTATATGGCAGGGGTAGTTATGCACGAAGCATGCGTCAGTGGGCTCAGAGCCCTGTACAACAGGATAAAGGAGAAAACACATTATACCAGGAGCGCTACACAAAGTACAGAGGTTGGAAGGCTGACACAAACATTAGGTCAACAGTCAAAAGGTCAACAAGAATCTACAGTGTGGTGGGAGAAGAAAAGTGTGCAGAGCGCAGTGAGACATGCAAGGGGACGTAGTACACTTAGATGGTGTCCTTGATAACTATGTCGACATTTGGAATAAAAAACAAACAAAAAAAACACAAACTCATGTCGACCATCCCATTGTTGAGCTGTCAACCTAAGCCATTTCGACCTTCTGTGGTCCACCCAATGATTGGCTCCATGGTATGCATTGTATTCTCACCCCAACACCTGTTCCTGACCCTTCTTCACTCCATCGAGAAATCCTTGCAATTCCCGCGCTCTCTTGGCATCTACAAACTTCTCCCGAATACAGGCGTCTAGGCACCAGGTGAACTGTCACAGAAAGAAACGATTAACAGGTGTGTCACAAGTACTGAATTACCCCAAAATAAAAGGGTCTGGGAGCGGCTCCACAGAATTGCATATACCAGGCCCTAGGACATTGTACAAAGCTGTACTGGAAAGTAATGCCACCATGGCTATAAGGTTTCTTTATTTGTGAATGCATTTGCACTAGTACATTTTCAATGTAGTCCCCATTCCTTTCCCCACACATGTGCACCAACGCTTGACGAGTCAGGCAAACCCGTCGGAGAAGAAAGCTGATGGTTGTTGACGACGCCAGGACCGAGCGGCAGCTTTCACCTCGTGAGAGTTAAGTGTTGACCCTTAAGGTGCTCTTTCATGTTTGGGAAGGGGAAGGAGAAGGGGGGGGGGGGGTTTGCAGCACTTGCAGTTCAAGGAGGTTCTGCCACACCCGTCGTACAGCCCCGACCTCGTACCTTGCGACTTTCACCTCTTCCCAAACATGAAAGAGCACCTTAAGGGTCAACACTTCGGGGGGACAACGGGGTGAAAGCTGCCGCTCGGTGCTGGTGTCGACAACAACCAGCTTACTTCTCCGAAGAGTTTGCCTGACTCGTCAAGCATTGGCGCACATGCACAGAAAGGGATGTGGACTACGTTGAGAAGTGAAAAGTGCATTACTATAGCAAAACTGTGGCAAGGCATGCTGGGATTTGCAGTTTCACAACATCTGGAGGGCCGCAGTTTGAGGACCCATGACATAGCAGTGGTTTCCAAACTGTGCGCCCAGGCTCCCTGGGGTGCCTCGGAGCACTTGCAGGGGTGCCTCAGGTTGGTGGTCCAGAACCAATTCAAATTAATTATGGTCAATGAAATTGGTAAAATCAGTGGTTGTGGCTTCCAATTATAAAATATGTGGGGAAACAGAAGTGAATCCTGTTCCCCACCACATAACTGGTCCTAAGGATAAAATTTAATCACAACTAATATTTGTTTCTGAAATTCTCAGTAACAAACTTTTTGTCTAGGGGGGCCATGAAAAATATTCTGGTGCTGTGATTCAAAAAGTTTGGGAACCACTGACATAGAGGATAAACTGAGTTATCATGTACAAAACAAAATGTTCAAATGTTCTCACAAATAATAGCCATAGACGCGTTACTTTTCAATCCAGGTTCATAGAATCTGCACTGCAGATCTAGGTACACTCTATTAAGGTGCTTTGGGTTACATTTCCTGTAAGCTCTCTGGGAGCAGTGCGGCTAGCCCCGGGCTGAATGTTACCTTGTGGCAGGGATCCACAGAGCAGATTTCACTGACGTCCAGGTCATGTAAGGACATGAGAAGCTCCGCTCGCAGGGTGCAGTAGTGAACGTTTCGGGTCCTGAGGAAGAGGGTGCGCAGGAACTGCAGGACCATATCGTACAGCTTCACGTTCTTCCCCATCATCTGAGTCAGTTTATGCACCACCTTGCACCAATAACATAAAGGAGGCAGTGTTAGCGCAGAACACACTGTGGGGCAAAGAGACAGATAAACAGGCTGTCCCATGAGACCAAGCCGAGACCTCCTGCAAATTATAGAGATTGTCGGATGGTAATCTGTAACACTGCCATCCCTGTTTCCCAGCATGCACGGCAGCAACCCCCACCCCTTACCTCGCCCTGGCGCCGAGTTTTGGGAGACAGGCTGAAGAAGTTGTGCAGCACAGAGAGGTCACTGTTGAGCAGAAGGTTCTCCTTCTCCTGGATGTACTGCTTCAGCAAGGGTGAGACCTCATCGCCGAACAGGGCCTGGTTATCCTGCCAGATCTGCCGCTTCACCTCCACCGCGCAGGCTTTGTACAGTTCCTTATCCGCCATCACCAGTTTTAGCTTCTTCTCAGGTACCTGGCAGGAGCAGAATCATTCAGCAAGGGGATCTTCAGAAAAGCGTTGGCCAGGTTACACGTAGTGTACATTCTAGCACCCGCCAACTTTGAAAACCCATGTAGTTCCTCTTCCCTGCCTGGGGTGTCACTGTCTGCTGTGGTGTTTCTAGCACAGGTGTGATTTGCATATCAGGGCTGATATACAGACCACACTGTGCTTGAAGCACTACAGCAGACAGCGACACCCCAGGCAGGGAAGAGGAACTACATGAGTTTTCAAAGTTGGCGGGTGCTAGAATGAACACTAACACGGCAGACTCACCTTGGGCAAGTGCTTCATCACGCACATCACAACCGGCTGGATGGATGGCATCTTAACCAGCGCAAAACACTTTTCCAACAGTTCCTCCAATTTCTTGTACCTAAATCAGTTGAATAAATGATGTGAGATACATATTTAGTGGCATTAAACCCAATAACACAGTAACACAGCACGGGTCACTGCCGGGTCCAGAAAGGGTTATGTCTTAAGTGTGCTTCAGGTTTAGAGCGTAAGCTCTTTTGGATACAATCTTTAACATCTGTTATGATCCCCTCTAATACGGCCTACACACATGCCGATATTAAGGCATTTTCTAAGCGACTTTGCTTAGTTTTGCAAAGTCGCTTAGAAAATGGCCCCTACATCGATGTGTGTGTAGGGGTTATAATCGACACACTGGCCGATATTGATGAACAGTGTCCATTAATATCGGCATCGCCAGTGTTCTCTCCCCGGAGAACACTGGCGCTGTCTGCTCGCTTAGCACACAGAGCTGACAGCTCGCTCTGTGTGTGGGCTGTCAGCTCTGTGTGCTATGCGATAGCGGCGCAGCACAGCCCGACCTAGCGTGTGTGTAGGGCCCATAACTCACATCCATGACTTTAAAAGGGGTATCCGGATGGGTAATTGACAGGGCTGAGGTCAACAGCATCTAGTTAGACATCTATACATGGTTGAGCAGGTTTACATAGACAATGACGCTGGATCGACGGGAGGCAAGCATCGACAAGAACCTGGTTGACAGTGGCAAGGTCTTTTTTTTGGTGCTGATCCACTTGGTTCCTACTCTACTATTCAAGTGGACATAGAGTAGTAATATAATAGTGTGCCGAGCATAGCGAGGGGAAACTGTGCACCCCTTTTGGCACAATAAATAAATAAATAAAAAAGGATGAACTCGTGTCGACCAGGTTCCCATCTATGCTTGCCTCAGGACGATCACGTATAGATGTCGACCTCTGGTGGTCGACTATGGTATTGGTGACCTCTGCTACGTCGATCTGCTCAGCTAATCCATAACCTTACACATATACTTGTGGATATTACTAGCAGCAATCACTTTTGTGACCTGTGATATATGGGTTTTAATGAATTCTTTCTAACTTGCGCTGTGCTTTTTAGCCTTGCTTGTGTATCATCCGCTAAAGATGCTTTCTAAAGCACAAAGCTGTTTCGTAGCTACAACTGTACCCAATGGATCAGGATAACCTAATGCTATAGACACATAGATAAGTAGCACAGAAAGGAGCCATCTACTTAGTAACAGTTGCAGGGCTGTAAATATGACACATCCATCCATTAAATGTAACTGCACGGGGAAAACCCATCTAAGTAAATAGAATATGTAGACAAAAGCTTAGGTTCTAATGCAGCCCACACACGCACCGATCCCGGCGTGCGTTGTGGGCTTAACTAGCACACATAGCATCGCATTGTATGCCTTGTGCATACGATGCTGTGCTAGAAAAAGCTAGTACAAAAAGTATGTGCAGCACATACTTTTTGTACTGTACGATGAGGTGCCGCGGGAGCGCGCACCCCATCGTACAGCATCGCACCGCCCGCATCGGTGCGTGTGTGGCCTCCTTGAGGCCAGAAGCAAAAGTATTCCAGGCAGTAAAGAAACCTCTCCGTTTCTCATAGTGAATCTGATGCACATCTACTATACATGATATACCCCTATACGCTGAGCACTACAGAGATGGGAGACACAGTGTAAAGCTGCAGATGATATGAAACTGACCGGTCTTCATCTTTCCCTTCCGCTGCAATCACAGACACTCTATCCAGTAGCTTCTCCCGCAGCTCATCAAACACTGTCTGATGGAATTCCAACCGGGGTATGCTGTGCAGGTCCAGAAACGGCAGCGCCGACTGCAGGGAGGGCAGCAGGACCCCATTCTCTGTCTGCAAATTACAGATTATTATATGGTATTATATAACCTCCAGGGATCAAAGATCCAATATGTTTTTTTCATAAAATGATCTACCATCATTTGTTGTAGAGGAGAAATGTAGGAGGGGGTGTTTAATAAATGCAGGGAAGGGGTGCGACGGGTGAGAAGATGGGGCTGCATGGAAAGAAGCAGCTGGGGGTTAGTACATATCACTTCTCTAGGGTTCGGTGCAGGTTTGGGGCAGCAGGAGTAGTGGTGGTGGTGAGGGTGCATGAGTAGAGGGATGGTGGTGACAGTACCTGGAACTGTTCTATGGCCTTCAGGGGCTTGGTGCAGGTGAGTGACAGGGGCATTAGCAGGGGGTGAGTACCTGGAACTGCTCTATGGCCTTCAGGGGCTCGGTGCAGTTGGTCAGCGTCTCCTTTAGATCCTCCCCGTTGGCGATGCCGATCTCCTGAAGCCCCGCGAACATCCTGCCGCCCCCAAGGCCGGGCCCCTCCTCACTCCGGCCAGAGAACTCCGCACCGACCCCGGTCTACAGGGGAGCCCCGGTCCCGGGCTATCCAATCAAATACACTCCACTTCCGGCGCCGCGACTCGTAGGTCACTTCCGGCGCTGATACAGACATGTCACTTTCCATCTTCTGTGTGTAGGCCGTCACCATGGAATCATGGTTGTCAGGACCACTCCCTTACTACATCACCAAAGTACGTGTCAGAGCCACGCCCCTGATACAAATTTCATGTAGTTGTCAGCGACACGCCCCTTTTCCATTGGCCCTGGGATGGCCATCGGTGCAGTCCCCATCGATGGTTGCCATCGATGGCGAATCTGCACCCAACCATCGATAGTCAGAAACTATGTGATGGATAACCAATCCCATTACGAGCTATGCCAGGGCTCAACAATTAAAAAAGGACAACAGGGACAGTGCGTGCTAAAAACTAAAGCTGGGTACACATATATACAATCGTCGGGCCGTTCTTCCAATCTGGGGGCAAACGGCCGTTCGATTGTATAGGTGTGTACGCTGTCCCAATTGCTGCTGTGCGACCGATAAACGGCCAAAAACGCTCTTGGCCGTCCACGGTCGGTCGGTCGAAGGTTCTTTGCTGCTTAATATTTCATCCGACAGGACGGCTCCATATCGGAACAAAAGTGAAGTGTGTACGCACGTTCGATCGATATGCTTGACAGTTTGACAAAGCACGGTGGTATGCTGCATTATGAGAGACCCTGTAACCCTTTGCCTGCTGTTTTAACTAATGTGTGTTTAATGCCTTGACTGCTCAACACTCTAGAGGCATCACTTTAAGACATTAATCAATGTTGAAGTTTTAATAGAGTGGGCTGGAAGCTCTTTTTAGGGCACCATAACACACTATTAAAACTTCAACATTGATTAATGTCTTAAAGTGATGCGTCTAAAGTGTTGAGCAGTGAGGCATTATACACACATTAGTTAAAACAGCAGGCAAAGGGTTACAGGGTCTCTCATTATACTTCTTCTTGCGATTGTTTGGACGGGAGTACATCGGACGTCGCAAGTAAAATTGTACATATGTGTACGCGCAGAACGGTCGTATGTTTTGGACGGCCGAACGTGTATTCGGTCGATCGAACGGTCGCAAGAAAAAGGAAATTGTACATATGTGTACCCAGCTTTACACCAGAATGCCTATTATACGTCACACAACCATTACATAAGTATACTACATGTCCATTACACATTATGCCACACACATACCTCCCAACTGTCACGATTCCGTCGCGCGAGTGTCCCTATTTCATCCGGACACAAGTTGGGAGGTATGCACACACTCTAATGCCCATTACACCCCACTGTTGCCAGGTAGCATGTGATAGCATACCTCCCAACTGTCACGATTACAGCGGGACAGTCCCGATTTTCGGGTCCTGTCCCGCTGTCCCACCCGCGGCAGGCATTGTCCCGCTGCGGGGGGTGGCAGTTGGGAGACCCCCCAATCTAGTAGAATAGACGCTGTGCGCATGCGCACAGCGTCTATTCTCGTATGAAAATGAGGTTGCGGCTAATTAGCATAAGCCACAACCTCATTTGCATACGCCCGCCCCCTTTTTGTCCCTATTTCTACAGGTCAGAAGTTGGGAGGTATGTGATAGGTACCCCAATATTGGCAAGGGTAGGCAGGTGGTAAGTACCACACTATTGCCAGGCGTGGCCAGGTGATAGGTATCTCCCCCATTGCCAGAGGGGAGGTGATAGGTACCTCACTATTGCCAGAGAGGGGAGCAGGTGATAGGTACCTAACTATTGCCAGAGGTCTGGACAGATGATGTGTACCCCACTATTGCCAGGGAGGGGGAGGAGGTGATAGGTACCCCAATACTGTCACATGGACCCCTCCCCCCATCACCGTTACCTTTTAGGATCAGCTCCTCCGTGTCCAAAGCCCTCCCGGTGGCATTTCCTCCAGAGCCCGGACACCGTGGAGTTGAAGCGGCGTCTGCACTGGGAGTCTCCAGCCAGGTAAGGACGTGGAGCGGGGGCAGCCTGGGCGGCCGTGGGTCGCTCCTCTCCACGACTCACCCCCGGGTCCCCCAATCTATAGATGAAGCGCACCCCCCCACCAGGGCAACAGCAGCAACTCCCACCCACGGGCGGCCCTGCTCAGTAGCTGTCCCCCCCGGAGGGAGAGATCATGATGCCCGGGGGTGTACATGTAGCCGGGGTCGATCCATTTGCCCCCCCGGTTTCCTGCAGCAATCTCGGTGCCTCCGCGGTGGCGCTATTTAAAAAATTGCGCCTGCCCTGCTCGCGGTCCAGCTGTCAAACAGGAGCTGCCGCATCCGAATGGCTGGCTGACCGCGAGCAGGTCGATGGTCCATCCATGGTCGATGGCCATCCCTAGCTCAGATAGTGCTCCTCCCAAAGGGCTTGGTTAGTTCCCTATACCGAGAAATTGTGAAAATAGATTGTGAACATGGAACCTAGAAGCGTGGGTGTGTACTGCTACATATGAGAGGAATTTTTTTAAATGACCTATATCCAAATGTAGATGAGCCCCAAAGCAGTTAGTAAGAGATACTATACTTGGTAAAGTGCTGGGAAATGGTGCTGATGATTCCATACCTCATAGCTGCCTACCCTCCTGCATTCTGCAGGAGACTCCCTAAAATATCAGCAATCTCCCTCTCTCCCTTATTAGTCTAGCAATCTCCCTCATTTCACATAGCCCACATTACACGGTTACATCATAGTTACCTCCCCTCCTGCATTGTGCAGGAGACTCCCTGACATAGCAGCAATCTCCCTCTCTCCCTCATTAATCTAGCAATCTCCCTCATGTCACCTAGCCCACATTACACTGTTACATTTTTTGGGAAAAAGGACTGAGAGATAGATACATTTACATTGAATCATCAGCACCATTTCCCAGCACTTTACCAAGTATAGTATCTCTTACTAACTGCTTTGGGGATCATCTACATGTGGATATAAGTCATTTTACAAGCTTCCTCTCAGATGTAGCAGTACACACCCACGCTTCTAGGTGCCACGTTCACAATCTCTTTTCACAATCTCTCCATATATGTAACTAGACGCACCCTTTGGGTGGAGCATATCAGGCCCCCTCAATGGGGCGCTGTGCAAAATTCTACTATTAACTATAATCTCCCTGAAACTAGTTTTCAAAAGTAGGCAAATATGCCATACCTCCCAACTGTCCCGCATACCGTGGGAATGTCCCGATTTTTGTGGACGTTCCCGCGTCCCTCCCGCGGCCAGCAGAGTCCCGCGGCATGGGGGAAGATGGGAGTCGCCCCTGTCACCCGGTGAATAGACGCTGTGCACATAGCATCTGTTCCCGCAAGCAGAGGGGCGAGAGGGAGATTTTAGGGAGTCTCCTGCAGAATGCAGGGGTGTAGGCAGATATGAGCTGCAGCCGGTCACCGTTTGGGGGCGGGGGTTCTAAAGACACAGAACCCGCACTGCTTCCATCTCTGAATGAGGCTCCTAATTCCTACAGCCCCAGTGACCACGTTTGTTTCCTTTTGTATTAGTAATGTGCACAGATCCTGCAGTGTTTCTTCCTTAAAAAATAAAAGATTAAAACATCGAACAGCCAGGTGCAGCGATATCTGTAGATATATCGGCCATTGGCTGTCCTGCAGGACCGATGTCATGTGACTGTTAAGGCATACAATCAGATGCGATGCGATTCGATGCGATTTTGCATAGGATTCAATGTTAAGAAGGTCCTGTTCATTTCCCCACTATCCAAGTGGGCATAGAGTTGATTTTATATAGCGTGGCGAGCGCAGCGAGCCACCGAGCCCGAAGTGTGGCGAGCGAAGTGAGCCCCGCGAGGGGACGCATATTTCTTAAAAAGTATTCTGTGTCCGCTCGCCACGCTTCGGGCTCGGGGGCTCGCTACGCTCGCCACAGGTTTATATCCAACTCCATGCCCACTTGGATAGTGGGGAAAGGAAAAGGACCCCTTTTTCCCATTGAATTCTATGTTAAAATGGACTCAGACCATTTTAACATTGAATCCTATGGAAAAATCTTGACCATCGCATTGCATACGATTTGGTCGCATGCGATGCGATGCAATGCGATCCGATTTCTAAATCGGACGCCCAGATACTACATAAGTACCAACATAATTAGTAACTTGAACTGAAATGTAATAGATGGATGTTTTTCTAGGAAATGTAAAGCATCACATAAACCTACTGAGCCTATTTGTGATGTCATCATGATGTCACAGAAGTAGTGTTTGTGATGTCATCATGATGATGTCACAAACAATAGAAGGTAATAAATTGCAGCTCCCGGGAGGTGAGGCTCAGAAAGGGGTAGAAGTGGTTGAGAGGAGAGGAGGTTTAACAGATTTGAGATGAATTCTCTACTTTTAATGATTTTTCTTATGGTGACTTTGCTCACCCTGAGAACCAACGGACAGACTACAGATACAACTGAAGGTAATGGAGAATTATTTCTATGAATTTATATTAGTAAGGATAGCTAAACTAATTTATATAGGATAAGGGGTATATTTATCATAGGAGAGACACTGTTGATGAGACGTCAAATGGGACAGAACAAGTTTTGTCTAAATGTGGTGCAAGTAGAATAGGAAAAGTGTAAAATGTAACTTTTAATTATTCCAATAAAACGGCGAAATATAAAACCACAATAAAAGTGAAAACGACAAACACGGTGATGTGTGTGAATGTTAAAAAAAACATATACGGGGATTGTAATTATATTTCACAGTTTTATAGGAATTATTAAAAATAACATTTTACACATTTCTTATTCTACTTTGGTGAACCACATTTACACAAATCTCAGCTGGGGACTGGCGATGGGGACCGGGAAGGCCGTGGACGGCAGCAGGGAGCTCCGTCGGAACAGAGTGCGCAAGCGTCTTGTGCACGCACGCCCCCTTCCGACGGCTGGTGTGGCCTGGCGATTCTGTCACCAGCCCCTGAAAGCATGAGACTGGCTCCATCTGTTTGTATATCTATATATATATGGAAGGAGCCCCACACTGCGCTATAATATAGAGTGATCAGCAACTCTGATAGGGTCCCCTGTTAGACGGAACCGTAAAATAGAGATCAAGAAAGAGTTGGCCCGACATTGCTTGACTGACAGTGTTGTCCACTTGATAAGAGGATCTTGTATAATCACTGATTTGTATTGAAGAACCTTTATGCACATTGTTGTGCACTGCGGGCATTGTTTATTAAATATTACCTGAATGTACTTTGTCTATATATTTCAGGTTTTAGCGCACTCTGAACTCTTTCTTGATTATATATATATGGTACTTGTTTCCTAGCACGGCGCCCCCGATTTTGATTGTATACAAATGCATCGCATCGCATGCAATATAGCGGCATGTGATGCGATTCGATTTTTAATTGTACAAGCACCCTTATGGGTGCTTAAAATGTTAAATGCACCTCCATTGTCAACGCCACCCCCACTATCAACGTCAACCCGAAGCGTGGCGAGCGCAGCGAGCCCGCGTCCTCCGACCTTTTCATACCCCCACTATACATGTCCATAGTGTGGCGAGTGCAGCGAGCCACCGAGCCCGAAGCGTGGTGAAGGAAGCGAGCCCCGCGAGGGGCCATGGATTACTTTACATGTATTCTGCGTCCACTCGCCACGCTTCGGGCTCGTATTCCGCGTGCGCTCGCCACGCTTCGGGCTAGTATTCCGCGTGCACTTGCCACGCCTCGGGCTTGGTGGCTCACCACACTATCTAAAATCAACTCCACGCCGACGTGGATAGTGGGGATATGAAAAGGTCAGAGGACGCGTACCGCCGCCCCTCATGTACCGCTGCGTTTGCCACGCTTCGGGCTGGCGTTGATAGTGGGGGTGGCGTTGACAATGGGGGTGCATTTAACATTGTAAGCACCCATCAGGGTGCTTGTACAATTAAAAATCGCATCGCATCGCATGCCATTTGCTGCCATGCAATTCTATGCGATATTTCATTGTACAAGCACTCCTGTTAATTTACCAGGAATATCGCATCGCATCACACGCATTGGACACCACTAAGTACGGTATGTGATGGGCGCCGTGCTAGGAAACAAGTACTATATATATATATACATATATATATATATATATATATATATATATATACACACACTCACTGAATATTTATACTCACTAGTCTTGTTTGACTGATCCCCACATAATGTGCCCAATTAAGACATGTTCTTTTGGGTCCGAATTTGGCCCCTTCCCCGAATAATAAAATCAGTAATAATAATAATAATCTTATAATGCCATTGCCAGGACAAGAGCAATAACACTGATTTATTCCAGGCATAGGATTTATTTTATTTCCGTAATATTGTAATTATGTTTAATTATTAAAACAGAGCAATTAATATAAAACACAATGATAATACAAAACCAATGTGTACAATATTAATACTAGTGACTTCCTTTTCTCTCACACCTCCGAGTGAGGAAGAAAAGTGGTAACACGTGTGTAATAGGAATTAGCAATTTGGGACTAAAGTTTAGTAGATGGGTGTGTAACATATTTTAAGTTTTGTTAGCAATTTTAAAGCCACCATATAAACTTACTGAGCCTTATCCCAGCTAGCTGGTTCCATGCACTAGTGTCTGTGATGTCACAGACAATAGACATTGTGATGTCACAGACAATAGACATTGTGATGTCACAGACAATAGACATTGTGATGTCACAGTCAATAGAAGGTAATAAATTGCTGCTGCTGGGAGGTGCAGCTCTGATAGGGGAAGAAGTCGTTGAGAGGAGAGGAGGTAAAATATTGACTAGAGATGAATAATCTACTTTTACTGATACTTCTTATGGTGACATTGCTCACCATGAGAACCCAAGGCCAGACTACAGATCCACCTGAAGGTAAGAGGGAATTATTGTTATGAAATTCAATTAGTAAGGAATTTATATAACATAACAGGTGTATATCTCATAGGAGAGCCCTATAGCTGATGAGATAGCCCTATTATTCTGGTCATAGGATTTCCTTTTTATGTGGTAGTATTATCATTATGTTTAATTATTAAACAGTGAAAATATTATAAATACAATGTAAATAGTAACATGTATATGTATCTCTATTAAATAAGTCACATTTGTATGTATTTGTTTATTTTAAAGGTGCTACAGAGACGAGTTCCGTTGCCCAGACAAGCTGGAGATCAGGTACAGTACTTGTTGGGTTTTTGCCCTATACCAAATGTTTGATGCTAAAGTCTAAATGAAGACAGTTACATTGCTGGCTGGAAATGACATTATTAGCCCCCTATAGTGCATATAATCCCCGTATAGATGTTTATGGCAGTGTGTGTAAGAGTCGCCCCCCTCAGGCAGCAGAACAGCACTACAGGCGGCACGTATAGGAGTGTACATGTCACTGTCTCTGACATGGGCCTGTGACAGGATTGTTGGCCAGTTTGTGCATTACACAAGCGGCAGCCATTCTTAGCCTGACCATAGATAACCGCACGTGATAGGCCAACAGCAGTCATGTGTGCATTGTCCCCTTCCCTCAGCTGTGCTCAGACTACACGTGCTGTGATACCCGGCCAATGGCTGCAGTATCACAGCACATGTAGTCTCCGTACACACATCCCAGCCTTACCCATATGCATTGTCCCTGTAATTATAATAATGTCCCATAGTCACTGTCTCTATACATATGTAACGTGTATCATGTGCTTATCTTATCTGTTTCTCTTTCCTGAACAGCATTATCAAAACTGGAAATTACATTATTCTTTGGCAAGATCGTCTTAGGCATCCTGATGTTGTATGGACTTTATACACTGTATAAGCACATCCAGGAATAGTAAGTTACTAACATTCTCTACACATAATATTACACTACAGAGGTCTCTGGCCTCAACTACTTACTTTCTCTGAATCACTTGGTCCGGACACACGACGGAGGAAGCCATTTTGTGGATGTAACCAAAACTCATTAGGTTGCAGCCTAACACCTCAGTAGGAGCCATTGCCTTGTGAGGATTGGCCATGAGGTGCCTCAGGAAGGTCATTGGTACCCAGGGATACATGCATGTTGGTTTAACCCACAAAATGGCTGCCTGGTCTAGTACAGGAGGACACATCTAATTACTGTATCACCTTATCTGGGACGTAATAGGGAGAAATGGGCTATTTTATGTCTCTGTGCTGTGTGCACTATTATCAACTGACCGCTTATCATTATTGTTATATTTCAGCTACCAACGTGTATGTGAATATATGGGTAACAAATACCAGGCTATAAAGCAGATGGTGACAGGAACAGGTACAGATATAGATCCAGATATAGATATTGAGGCAGGAATGGAGTGCCATCACCCCGGACACCATGAATCTACATACCACATGGAATATGAAGGGGAGCGCTACCACCGCGCACATGATGAGGCACACCATTATAAAGAACGTCATCACAGCGAACACGAGGCGGAGAAACACACACCACGCGGCAAAAAAGACTCAAAGCCCGTGAAGAAAGAAAAGAAGCCCGTGATTCGTCAGCTAATAAAGAAGCCCATCCAAAAGCGGAAGCTCACCAAAAAGCAAAGCTTCATAAATGCAGCACCCAAGAAACCAGCGACAAGAAAGACACCTAAAGTCATGAAAAAAATCAGGCGTTAAAGAACCAATAGGTCATAAGAACAATCAGGGGTAGATGTATGAAGCATTGATAAGGGAGGAGAAGTTATAAAGTGCATGGTACTTTATAACTTCTCCTCACTCATCACTGCTTCATACAACTACCCCTCAGCCTCATTGTAATATCTTGGGGTCTGTGCCATTGGCGTGTACACCCGCCTGTCACCACTAATATCTGCTGTGTGCCCTGGTCCGCTACCATCTTGAAGATCTACTGCTGGTTTCTATCCGATTCTTGCTGCTGCTGGGACTTCTCCTTGTCTGGGATAACATCTGCTCAGACTGAACAGGAAAGAAAAGTGGGGATTAGGGCTACTGGCGATACCCCCCCAAAAAAACGACACTGGGCAGCCACCCCACGGGTGTGTTGGAAGAGCTGCTAAGCTGATAATTATTCTTAATGATGACAGTGACATCCAACTCATTGGTAACTTATTAACTTGTAGATTTAAACCTGGGCAACGCCGGGTACTTCAGCTGGTCAACAAATTAGCCTAAACTAATACACAACAGGATTCTGTTTTGGGGCACTCCTGTATAACTGCAGAACGGACTGTAAATATAAAACATATACTTTATATCACCTTATACAATATCAGCGAACAATGCATACTTGCCTACTTTGAAAACTAGTTACAGGGAGATTACAAGTGCCCCATTGAGGGGGGGGGGGGGGGGGGTGTCATGCTCCTCCCAAAGGGCGTGGCTGGTTCCATATATTGAGAGATTGTGAAAAGAGATTGCGAATGTGGCACCTGGAAGCGTGGGTGTGTACTGCTACATCTGAGAGGAATCTTTTAAAATGATTTATATCCAAATGTAGATGAGCCCCAAAGCAGTTAGCAAGCGCTATTATACTCAGTGACGTGCGGTGAGATCCGTGGCTAGTGAGGCACTGGTTTATAAGCAGTGGTGCAAGTAGTAATTTTTTCTTACATGGTACCAAAAATGGTCGTGGTCAATTGTGATGGGGGGGTGTGGTCACACGCAACTGAGGGAGTGGCAATATAACAACAGAGACATGGTCACATTATTCCACACACCGTAATGCCCCTTAACCATTATGACGCACACCGTAATGCCCATGACACATTATGCCATACACTGTATAGCCCATAACATAATACCCATGACACATTGTGCCACAAATGGTAATGCCCATTACATATAATACCATACTATGTAATGTCCATTACATATTACACCACACACTGTAATGCCCATTGCATATTATACAATGCAACATAATGCCCATTACATATTATTCCGCAAACAGTAATTCCAATGTCACATTATGCCATGAACCGTAATGCTTATTAAACATTATGCCACACACCGTGATACCCATTTGCACATTATGCGACACACCGTGATACCCATTTGCACATTATGCCAAACACACAATTATGCGGCTGACACCTTTTATGTGCCACACCCATGGAATATTAGTGTCACTTAAATGCATAATGCCCCCTGCAGTGTGACATAGACATATAAGACCCCCTGCAGTGTGGCATAGACATATAAGACCCCCTGCAGTGTGACGTTGACATATAAGACCCCCTGCAGTGTGACGTATACATATAAGACCCCCTGCAGTGTGACGTAGACATATAAGACCCCCTGCAGTGTGACGTAGACATATAAGACCCCCTGCAGTGTGGCGTAGACATTTAAGACCCCCTGCAGTGTGACGTGGACATATAAGACCCCCTGCAGTGTGATGTGGACATATAAGACCCCCTGCAGTGTGACGTAGACATATAAGACCCCCTGCAGTGTGACGTAGACATACAAGACCCCCTGCAGTGTGACGTAGACATACAAGACCCCCTGCAGTGTGACGTAGACATACAAGACCCCCTGCAGAGTGACGTAGACATACAAGACCCCCTGCAGAGTGACGTAGACATACAAGACCCCCTGCAGTGTGACGTAGACATACAAGACCCCCTGCAGTGTGACGTAGACATACAAGACCCCCTGCAGTGTGACGTAGACATATAAGACCCCCTGCAGTGTGGCGTAGACATATAAGACCCCCTGCAGTGTGACGTAGACATATAAGACCCCCTGCAGTGTGACGTAGACATATAAGACCCCCTGCAGTGTGGCGTAGACATATAAGACCCCCTGCAGTGTGACGTAGACATATAAGACCCCCTGCAGTGTGACGTAGACATATAAGACCCCCTGCAGTGTGACGTAGACATATAAGACCCCCTGCAGTGTGACGTAGACATATAAGACCCCCTGCAGTGTGACGTAGACATATAAGACCCCCTGCAGTGTGGCGTAGACATACAAGGCCCCCTGCAGTGTGACGTAGACATACAAGACCCCCTGCAGTGTGGCATAGACATACAAGGCCCCCTGCAGTGTGGCATAGACATACAAGGCCCCCTGCAGTGTGGTTTACATGCTCAATACCATGGGGGGGGGGGGTTTACATGCTCATTGCTATGGGGTTTACATGCTCAATACCATGGGGGGGGGGGTTACATGCTCATTGCTATGGGGTTTACATGCTCATTACCATGGGGGGGGGGGTTTACATGCTCACTGCTATGGGGTTTACAAGCTCATTGCCATGGGGTTTACATGCTCACTGTCATGGGGGTTATGGCTGGCTGGCACTGAGTATGATTGATGGCAAGGGACATGAGTGTGTACTCACCCTGTCCTCCGCAACACGCAGCTCCAGCATGTTGCTGACACACAGTTTGATTCCTCTTTGGCAGCCCGGACTGCGGCCACTCCACCATGTCCTGCAGGGCAGCCATGCAAGCAAGCTAGGTGGGTGGAGGGCTTCGGGACAATGCTGCTCTCGGCCAAGGACTACTCTCCTCCTCCCCACAGCAGCAGTGATCCAGCCGGGACTCCTCAAAGCCCCAGGAACGGAGCTTGTCAGGCAGGAGAAGACACATCTCTCCCAGCAGCAGCACCTTCCCGGTGCCCAGAAGCCCGGCGATCGCTACAACATGCCAGGTCTCTGGTTCTAAGATAGCGCCCACTTTAATAAGCAGGCTCCGCCGGGCACAACCACTCCTACGCCCCGACTCTCCTGGCCCGCTATTCTGGCATGGGACACTGCTACCCTTAGCTGCTAGAGATGGGTGAGGGTGCAGGGAAGGGCGGGCACCTACGGCAGAGGGGACAGGGGGGATGTGCTTTCCGAAGGCTTCAGTGACAGGGGCATGCCTTAATATTGGCTGAAAGCGCACCCCTGTCACTGAGGCACTTGGAAAGGTTCCGCTTCTACTACTTTTTCAAATGGGCTTTTACAGCCCTCTGCTAGTCCCCACCCCCTGCCCTCCCCCGGCTTCCAGCTTTCTATAATGGGCAGCTTGAGGCACCGCTATTGGTGCCTCCAAAATGAGTTTACACAATATGCAACAATGAGAAGGATCAAATTAATATAAAGAAAATACTTATGGCACAGATTTTGTGTCATACGGATCTTCTTTGTATTATTTTAATCATTAATGACAGGGGAGGCACTGCCTCCCCTGACTGCACGTCCCTGATTATACTTGGTAAAGTGCTGGGAAATGGTGCTGATGATTCAATGTAAATGTATCTGTCTCTTAAGGTGCGTACACACGGGGGAGATATATTGCTCAGTATCTCCTGTTCATCAGCGACCAGAACAGAAGACTCTGCCGGGGGAAGAAGCAGGGAAACAGCTGATCGCAGGAGCAACAATTTATCGCCGATAGCACAAACAAGTCACTGGCAATATGGTCGCCCCCGTGTGTACACAGCTTTATTCCCTTTTTCCCCAAAAATGTAACAGTGTAATGTGGGCTAGGTGACATGAGGGAGATTGCTAGAATAATGAGGGAGATTGCTGCTACAGGGAGTCTCCTGCCGAATGCAGGAGGGTGGGCAGCTATGCATAAGAGTTTGAGGACATCACAGGTGGGCATATGAAAACAGTGCATGACATCACAAATAGGCGTGAGTACAGTGTATGACATCACAGGTGTACATATGAGCTAAGGTCAGTGCATGACATCATGGGTGGGAATACAACGAGTGTATGACATGATGGGGGCATGAAGACAATGTATGACTTTACAGGTGGGCATATGTTGTCAGTGTATGACATCACACATGGGCATATGACAATGCGGGTGGGCGTATCAGGTCAGTGTGTGACATCATGGGTGGCCATATGAAGTCATGTATGACATCACAAGTGGGAGCGAAGACAATGTATGACATCATGGGTGGGTGAGTGAGATCAGTGTATGACATCATGGATTGGCGTATGGGGACTGCTCTCAATTACCAGGAGTCTGGATAAATGTACTAACGGTGTTAAAAACATCAGATCGGTCTTCCCAATATCAGGACAATTGGGAAGTATGTGGTATAAAGAATATAACCGGTGACGGCGGCAGGCTCCATTGCCACGGGGCGCGCGAGTGTCACGTGCGTGCGCACCCCTGGCGGTAGCCTGACGCTGGCGGGGGGCTGGCGATAGATTAGCAAAGATTAGCCGGGCTACATCTGTATATACACAGTGTATGTACATGCTGTAAATGTACATGTATGCACAAAGATAAACATGTATGTAATGAGTGAAATATCATGGAATGGGCACTGAGACTAGGGACAACAGTCACCTGGAAAGCATACCTCCCAACATGACCCTCTCCAGGAGGGACACAATGCTCTGCCCCTTGTACTTTCTTCTTAATGCATGATTCCCTATAGATTGTAAGCTTGCAGCAGGGCCCTCCTACCTCCAAGTCTGTCTGTTGTTACCCAGTTTGTCTTATCACTGTCTACTATTGTAAAGCGCAACGGAATCTGCTGCGCTATATAAGAAACTGTAAATAAATAAATAAATTACCTTCCTCATACTGAACAGGTTAATTGATAGGAAAGGTGCTTCAACACAAGTGACGGCAATCCTACATTAAAAGGGAAGTGTAGGAGCAGAGCAATGTGTCCCTCCTGGAGAGGGTCATGTTGGGAGGTATGTTCTAAGGGGCCATGGCCCCGCCCCTGATAAGTACCTGGGCCCAGCCAGACTCTCTCCTGCCCTGGATCGGCTGTGTGTTGATTTACATGGCTGAACCTAGGCTTGGGCCAGGCTGGGTGGTGGTTGCAGGAGGAGGAGGTTAGGACCAAGCAGGTACAGTGTAGGCGCAGGCATACACCTCATATTGCAGAGCAGCAGAGAAATGGGATTTTGAGAGGAAGATTATTGCTATGGCAGGGGGCTTTTCCCCCTCTGCAAAAGGAATTGGATTCTTCAACCGCTCAGATCTAGCAGAGTTCAGGTGATAACATATACTTCTAGGGCGGCAAAACATTACCCATTCACAGTGCATGTGTTAGGCCGGTTTCACACACTCCGGCTCCAGCCGGACGGTGAAATCCTGCACGGCCATGGAGCCGTGCCGCACACATTAGTTGTGAATGGACCTTTTTGTGTCCATTCACACGGGATGGCCACGCCGCATGGCTGCAGCCGGATCCCGCCACTGGAAGGGACGGCTGCCGGCCTGTGGCCATCCCCTCCATGATAAACTACTGTGTGTGGCACGGCTCCCTGGCCGTGCGGGACTTCACCGTCCGGCAGGAGCCGGAGTGTGTGAAACCGGCCTTAGGGCTATTTAACACGCTCCGGCTCCTGCCGGACGGCGAAACCCTGCACGGCCATCCCCACCATTGTAAACTGTGTGCGGCACGGCTTCCTGGCCGCGTGGGGTTTCGCCAACCGGCAGGAGCCGGAGCATGTGAAACAACCCTAAAAATGCATGATCGTAAAAAAAAGGGACAGTCATGGACACCATTGCAGTCATCTGGTGCGATTCCCGGTGATCACAGGCATCTCCTCCCTGGCCCAATGGGACATGTAAAGGAAGGTTCCGGTTATTTACTAGCTGAATAATGTATCCTTAATTACACGCAGACCAAGTAGATGCCTTCATGTTTACCATCCAACTGCAGACTCAGCCACCTCAGGAAGATGTAGGTCATAGTGTGCACACACACATGTCACATGTATGTGTGACATAGGTGACACAAGAAGTAGGCTGGGACACAGCTTGGACTCTTATATCCACAATAGATAATATTCCCTGACACGAACGGTGATAAACACTTGTGAAAATAATAATTTGCGCTATGTGATAACTGGGCTGCATGTGACAGGGGCAGTGACCAGATGTGAGGAAGCGTATGGGGGCAGCAGAGGAGCAGGGACCTCAGCAGCACAGAGTATATCAGGAGATATGTCAGTGAGGACAGGGCTGCATGTGACAGGGTCAGTGACCAGATGTGAGGAAGCGTATGGGGGCAGCATAGAGGTTATATAGTGGGAGGAGCAGGGTCTTCAGCAGCACAGAGTATTTCAGGAGGTGAGTGATGTGTTAGTGAGGACAGGGCTGCAGGTGATTGGGGCAGTGACATTATGTGAGGAGGGGAATGGAGGCAGCAGGAAGCCACAGACAGAGTTATATAGTGGGAGTAGCAGGGTCTCCAGCAGCACAGAGTTTATCAGGAGGTGAGTTATGTGTTAGTGAGGACAGGGCTACAGGTGACAGGGGCAGTGACCAGATGTGAGGAAGCATATGGGGGAAGCAGCAAGGTTATATAATGGGAGGAGCAGGGTCTTCAGCAGCACAGAATATTTCAGGAGGTGAGTGATGTGTCAGTGAGGACAGGGCTGCAGGTGATTGGGGCAGTGACATTATGTGAGGAGGGGAATGGAGGCAGCAGGAAGCCACAGGCAGAGTTATATAGTGGGAGTAGCAGGGTCTCCAGCAGCACAGAGTATTTCAGGAGATGAATCAGTGAGGACAGGGCTGCAGGTGACATGATGTGAGGAGGAGAAGGTAGGCAGCAGGAAGCGCTGTATACTGCTGCTCCATCCTGACACTTTCATGATTAAACACACATTAGCCAATGAATCAGGAATAATTTTATTATGTGTTCTGGGAGATAAATATATATTTACATATATTACTGTACAGAAGAACACAAGAAGGCAGAGGTTTAGTAACAGGTGGCACCGCAAATAAGGTGTCAGTAAAGGGGACAGTGCACCCTCTACAGGTCTGTGAATGGATTACACCATTAGAACTGGTGGGGTGCCCCACGCACTACAGAGATTGGTCCCTGGGGATGTAAACATGATTCTCTTCCCATTTTGGTCAGCAGCATAAAAACGAAAAACACAACTTAGTATTTTAACAGCCTCAAACATTAATTACAGTATGATGACAATGACCCAGGGATCTGGAAGAAAGAGCTCCCGTCCAGTAGATAGAGTGGGAGCAGCAATTTGTGGGCCGAACCCAAATTTACAGAATGCACAGAGAAAAAAAAAAAGTGAAACTGTTCTAGCATCACTGACACAAAGGTAAGAGTTTCCTGTACTCACAGAGGGACCCGGCTGGAAGGAAATCACTGTACAGATCAGCGTAGTTGGTGGGGATCAGTAAATACTGATAATACACACCGACTATATGAATAATGGGCCCCATACATCAGCAATCACAATTTATGGATTTCCAGATACAGGGATTTTTTTGGCCAGATAAATGGATTTTACAATCTATCTGACTTTGCCCACACATTACAGATTTATTTCAGTGATCGGCAGATTTTTCCATCTAAAGATTGCATCTTCATATCTGGAAATTGCCCAATCGATTGCTGTTCATAATGTAAATAGATGAAGAAGACGAATTGGGAATGCCCACGCATATAAAAAAGATCTGCAGATAATACCAGATTATTAAACATGTTTAAAAACCTGATTAAGCAATCGATTGGCGATTTTGATTGGGATTGCCAAAAGGGGGAGCCCACACATCTAAAATTAATTGTGGCAATCATCTCCATATCTGAAAATTGTCACAATTAATTGCTGATGTATGGGGCCCTTAAGGCTGAAGCAGATGTTTTCTGCACTCGGTCATTGACCTCTGTATGAAGGCAGTTACTGCGATATAATATTGCCGGTGCATTATACTCCTGGCAGGCCTGTGTCCACTACAGTCCTCCTGGTAAGGGACAGGAATCAGCAACACTAACTAACTACCACTGAACTCATTTATTAGCAATACTGTCAGCTTACCATCTAAAGAAGTGGGATTCTCTCCTACTGTAATCAGGACCTGATGGCACGACTGTGATTTAGCAGGCCGAGCGACTGTCGGGACTGCGTATGTGTATGGCTGGTAGTACGCATGCGCAAGGCCATCCTGCTATAGAATCCTGATTACTGGATCCTGTGATTGACAGGAAGCCGACGTTTGTGGGTGGTAACCGGCCGTACTCTGGGAGTGTCAGGGAAAACAAAGGCGTGCCCATGTGTTGGAGGGGGAAGCCCTGTGACGTCAGCTCCGGCCCCGATCGGCTTGATTCTATCGCAGCCGCCAAGTCCGGGGCTACGCACAGACTGCACACACCGGGAAATCCTTCCGTGGTGAGCAGCTTGCTTATGGCTTTGAAGCTAATCGCAGACTTGCACAGGGCGGGATTTCACTGTGGTGGGGTCGGCGTATATCTGATCTCAGGGGTCTGCAATTAAGCAGCTGTGTGATCAGGTCTGAATTAGGCCCAATTTTCATGTCCTCAGCTATATTTGCTGCACCTGAGTTATTAGCTCAAGCACTCTAATCAGATTGCGTAATTTCCTGGCATTGCGGTCGGTGCATTCCGCGCAAGAGCCAACAACCACCAATCCCGTGCTCAAGAGATAAGCGAACGCTTCCTGTCTGAGCAGGTTATGAGCGGAGCTGCAGCAGCGTAGATCAGAAGGTGGCAATAATATATGTACACATACCACCCCCCTTAACCTCCTAAGCATGGGTCCTCAAACTGCGGCCCTCCAGATGTTGTGAAACTACAAATCCCAGCATGCCTTGCCACAGTTTTGCTATAAGGGAGTGTTAAAACTGTGGCAAGGCATGCTGGGATTTGTAGTTTCACAACATCTGGAGGGCCGCAGTTTGAGGACCCATGTAATAGTGTATTAATGTTTTTTTTATTCGAATTTTGTTTTAAAATGATCGGTGGGAAAGAAGCGATTAAGAAACATTAAAATGTTAAAGGCTGTACCAAATGCAGCAATCTGATCAGTATGTGTGTGTAAAATACACATAATATACTATAAGTACATTTAGTATGCTCATTATCTATTATTATAAGGCATCTTGTTATTATGCAGTTAGATGTCACTTGTATAAAAATAACATTATTTTTTTATTAGTTACTTATAACGCCATACTTTGTGAAGATTTGATTTTTTTGGCACACAATACAATTTATTATTTTATATATAGCTTTTTATGTAAATAACCCATATTGTTTGCACTATAGTACCTATAAGACAAATCTCACAAAGGTACAGTGGGGAGGAACTCTTTAGGGCTTTATAAAAACCCATGATACCGCTGGAGGCACATGATTGAGAGGAGGCAGCGAGACGGAGTGCTAGAACGCAGGGCGGAGTGCCGGAACGCAGGGCGGAGCGCTGGAACACAGGGCGGGGCGGAACGCATGGCGAGCAGCATCGGTGATTCCCAGAGATTTCATTCAAGCTGATCCTCTAGGAGTACAGATAATGTTCTTACCTTACAGTGAAGCTACTGCACCCACACCTTTGTAATCATATACAAATCCAGCATGTTTTTTCCCCCGCTATAAGTGAATATTGGCCCAGCCCACGTAACAGCTGGAACCATAGAGAAGGCCATTGGTGCACTTCCAAAATGTCCATGTTGTTTCAGGAGATTGCGCACACGCCGCTGTTTTTCTGATTCTTTAGCACGTGATGCTTCTGCTGCTGCTCCCGCGAACTCCGCCTCTTCATGCCCAGCAAATACAACTCACGGTCAAACAGCCCGGCGGCCAGCGGGATGCTGAAATGTAATATGGGGGCTTAGGAAGTTCCAATAAAGTTTGAATGTACAGACCTGATACTCAATACTTTAACAACACAACATAAAAAAAAATGCTAAATAATAATAGATATTACGATTCTATGGTCTACATAATGCTGCGTTCTAGGGTCCTGGCATCGTAGTGCCCAGCAAACACCTGGTATTATAATATTGCTACTGGCACCAGGTCTACTGAAGGAGTGTGGGTTAGCTCACAGACCACATCAAGGTCGCCACCACAAAGTTGACACGCACTAGGGCCCTTATTCAGATCTGATCGCAGTACAAATTTGTTCTCAAAATGGGCAAAACCATGTGCACTGCAGGTGGGGCAGATGTAACATGTGTAGAGAGAGTTAGATTTGTGTGAGTTATTTTGTTTCTGTGCAGGGTAAATACTGGCAGCATTATTTTTACACAGCAATTAGGATTTCAGTTTCAACACACCCCACCCAAATGTAACTCTCTCTGCGCATGTTACATCTGCCCCAGCTGCAGTGCATATGGTTTTGTCCATTTTGAGAACAAATTTGTACTGCGATCAGATCTGAATAAGGGCCACCTAGGTCCCAAAAATTGGAAAAAGTTGCGAAAAACTAATGCATGCCAACCTTTGGGGTTGATCTATACATTACTTGCGACCCATCTGGATACCCTACCAATGACGCTGCATCATACACAGCAGGGCTTCCCATATTCAGTCCTCAAGGCACTCTAACAATCCAGGTTGTAAGGATAGCCATGCTTGTGCACAGATGATAGAATTTAACTGAGGTACTAATTATGTCACTGTTGCTTAAACAGGGATATCCTTAACAACTGGCCTGCTGAGGTGCCTTGCGGTCTAGGTTTGGGAACCACTACTGTACGGTACATCTTCTATTACTGCTCCCAGGGTGGAGAATTCCTGGGAGACACAACAGGAGGATGCTCCGGGGATTGAGACTGTGGGTATAATCTGTGTAATGTCCTTACGCACCCTACAAGTATCACTTCCCCTTATACACTTCCTCACAGGTTACACAGAGCCTCCAGGCTATGTATAAGTGACATCTGTATATAGCCTACATACTTCCCATACCATTACATGTGATCTATTTATGAAGACCAATCAGACGAGGGATCTGCTGAACACATAAAGCCGATGCGGAACATCACTCACTTATCTCTTCCGGGTCTTATCCGGACTTCAAACAACCCAAACACTGGCCGGTGGTCAGAAGTCTTAATCTCCGAGCAGGAGTCGTATTTGAGGACACGGATGTCACCTTTATGCCGACTCTTGTACAGCACCCTGTCCTGCAGTGATAGAGATAACAATACAGTAACTCAGCAAGCTGTGACAATGCCATGTTCACCTTCTGTAGGGGAAAGGGTATACGGTATCCCTCACTGCCCCTGCGGGCCAGCCAAGGGCAGGGTCATCAAAGGGCCACAGCAAGAGAAGGAGGGGGGGGGCAGTCCAGGGCAGCAGGAGGGGGGCAGGACAGCCAAGTGTAATGAAGCGGGGGCAGGCCAGGGCAGCAGGGTGTGTGTGCGAGTCAGCCAAGGGCGGCAGCAGTAGGGGGGGGGGGGGCGCAAGTCATGTATCGTACACTTCACACAATCCCCTTAAACAGGTATATCTCTGCAATAACACACGGCTGCAACACATACACCAGTAATCTGTAGCACTAACCGTGTAGGATGGTGTTCTCTCCTTTGACGAGGAATCGTATTTGTCACAGCCAACATCAAACTTATATGTGGGAAGGAAGTTAATTGTGGCTTCCTCAAACCCTTTAAATATGGATCCTTAAATGAAATGAAAAAAATTTAATACAGGTCAGTACCTACAGGAGATTTCAGATATTCCAGCAATCATGTGTGGCTAGGATTATTCACCTAATCCCTGCCCTCTGCCACCTCCACAGTGGCACCATCACCGCCGGCAATATAACGATGAACTAGAATTGCAAAACCCGGACAGTGGATGCCTGCATTCATTTACCTGGACAGGTAGATCTAATTGGTCAAAGTTATTTCTGAAACTCTCCAGGGCAGCCATATAGTTTGGGCTCAAGAGGAATTAGGTCTTTGGCGCTATGGACCAGGTGCTGTATCTTGTTCCCCTGCAGCCACCACAAAAGAGGATTGCCGCCCTCTTAAAAGACCAAAGTACAAAGAAATATGCGGGGCGCTCAAGGGTGAACAAGAAATAGAAAATTTTATTAAAAACAACACAATAAAGAAACTGATAATTAATAACGAAAAAACATACAATGCATTTAAAAACACATCAAATGGTGCACCATTTATACCTAACTCTGAGAAATGTTAACGACCAGAGGTCGGGGATTGGTTCTCAAAAAGCAATGAAATTGAGTCCCAGTGTGACTCCTGGTCTATAGCTGTAAACGTCCAGACTGACAGTTCAGAACTGTAGGGTACATAGGGTTCTGTAGCGTGTAACACTGTTTTGTGGGTGCCCGTGCACGTGGAGGGCAAGGACTTCTGTCGGATGACTGTTTGACAGTGTCCGTCCTGCCTCCACTGTGTGTTGTTTGCACGGCACAGTACACAATTTATAGCTGTAAACGTCCAGATTGACAGTTCAGAACTGTAGGGTACATAGGGTTCTGTAGCGTGTAGCGCTGTTTTGTGGGTGCCCGTGCACGTGGAGGGCAAGGACTTCTGTCAGATGACTGTTTGACAGTGTCCGTCCTGCCTCCACTGTATGCTGTTTGCACGGCACAATACACATAAATACAGTCAATATTTGTTTAGATCTGCGCCACAGCGCTAGCTCACCCCTTGATGCCGCTCAGTTATCTCGACTGATTCCCTCAGTCAGTGTTAGGGAGTATCCTGACAGCAGCCGCCTCCTTTAAGTGCGGGTTACCAGGCTGAATTGGCTTTGCACGGCACTCTGTCACTTCGTCCGTATGGGCGGTATGCGTCTGCCGCTGGTGGATGGAGCAGAGTCAGCTCTACAGATAGATGTGAGTCGGCAGCGGGGTGTCTTCCTTTAGTGTCCTTCGGAACGCGTTTCTCCGCACACAGGCTACAGAACCCTATGTACCCTACAGTTCTGAACTGTCAATCTGGACGTTTACAGCTATAAATTGTGTACTGTGCCGTGCAAACAACACACAGTGGAGGCAGGACGGACACTGTCAAACAGTCATCCGACAGAAGTCCTTGCCCTCCACGTGCACGGGCACCCACAAAACAGTGTTACACGCTACAGAACCCTATGTACCCTACAGTTCTGAACTGTCAGTCTGGACGTTTACAGCTATAGACCAGGAGTCACACTGGGACTCAATTTCATTGCTTTTTGAGAACCAATCCCCGACCTCTGGTCGTTAACATTTCTCAGAGTTAGGTATAAATGGTGCACCATTTGATGTGTTTTTAAATGCATTGTATGTTTTTTCGTTATTAATTATCAGTTTCTTTATTGTGTTGTTTTTAATATAGTTTGGGCTACCTGCTTAGTAGTCGCAGGATAAAAAGTCTATACTTCCCTTTGGTGTATTGAGGCGCTCCCCAGGTTTTTATCATATGAATGGACAATACGGTGGGACCATGCGGCTGCGATGGAACATTTCAAGGAAAATGGAATAAATGTAATAATTTTTTATAACTTCATGGCAGGTAGAATGTAGAGGACATAGCCCAATAGAGAGTAAGTATGTAACCATTCTTCTAGATGACTGGAGACAGAAAGAAATAGAATGTCTTGATTCACATGGATCTCACAACACACAGTCATGTATAGAAAGGCTCCATACACCCACATACAGCATCTAACAGACACAGCAGGTCAACCACCCAAGAGACACAAGTCTCAAAAAGGATCAGAATTTGAATTAGGTAAAGGCAGCGTGTGTTCCGCCAGCTGCTGTGGAAATTCACCTACGTGCATCAATGCTCCCCTAGCTAAGCCAGTCACCAACATGCAGCAAGGCTCACCTAGCAGGGTCAGTCACTCACGTGCAGCAAGGCTCCCCTAGCTAAGCCAGTCACCAACGTGCAGCAAGGCTCACCTAGCTAAGCCAGTCACCAACGTGCAGCAAGGCTCACCTAGCTAAGCCAGTCACCAACGTGCAGCAATGCTCACCTAGCCAAGCCAGTTACCAGCATGCAGCAAGGCTCCCCTAGTGGGGTCAGTCACTCACGTGCAGCAAGGCTCCCCTAGCTAAGCCAGTCACCAACGTGCAGCAAGGATCCCCTAGCTAAGCCAGTCACCAACATGCAGCAATGCTCCCCTAGCTAAGCCAGTCACCAACGTGCAGCAAGGCTCACCTAGCTAAGCCAGTCACCAACGTGCAGCAAGGCTCACCTAGCGGGGTCAGTCACTCACGTGCAGCAAGGCTCACTTAGCTAAGCCAGTCACCAACGTGCAGCATGGCTCACCTAGCCAAGCCAGTCCCCAACGTGCAGCAAGGCACACCTAGCCAAGCCAGTCACCAACATGCAGCAATGCTCCCCTAGCTAAGCCAGTCACCAACATGCAGCAATGCTCCCCTAGCTAAGCCAGTCACCAACGTGCAGCAAGGCTCACCTAGCGGGGTCAGTCATTCAGGGGCAGTAAGGCTCTCCTGGCGAATACTGCTCGAGTCATTCCTCTGGATAGGGAGGGCATTACTTCCAGTGGAGATTACTACCTTTCTGCATTGCTGTACTTCAATGTTTTTCTCTATTAATCTTCTCTTGCAGATCCCTATGAAGGGTCTCTGCCAATACGCTACGCACCCTGGAGACTGAAGCCACTGCCACACTGGAATTAGTTCTATCCCTGTGGTAACAGCTTTCCATTATACAAGGATGATTTATTGGACTTTCATCTTGTAATGGAATAGCTGCAGACCACACATTGGGGGAAAATGTATTAAGCCTTAACAAGAGATAAATGGAAGGGCGATAAGGAGAGAGATAAATATCCAGCCAATCAGCTCCTTACTGACTTTTTTCAAACACAGCCTGTAACATGGCAGCTAGCAGGTGATTGGCTGGACGTTTATCTCTCTTTATCACCCTTGCTTAATACATCTGCCCCATTAACTAGAATCTTCTTCATCCTGAAAGTGATGCAGACAAATAAGTCTCTGATTACACCGACATCCGCCTACCTACTGCTGTACTTTATTAATGAGATTCCTAATTATCCAGAGCAGAAGAAGCTCTGCTTGGAAGAACATAAGATAAGAATCTTGAAGGGGCATCGTCCATCTGTCCTGATGCTTTTGTTCCTTTGCTGCATCACGGTTAAATGACTTTGTCTCTTTCCCAATCCCTTTGGTCTCATTACCCGATGACAAGAGACACCCGGGACTCACTAGCACCTGGGGGACCAGGCTCAGCATCCGCTGTCGATACTTGCGGATCTGGGTGTTAATGAATTTGCACCCTAGAGACATCACCCAGATGTTTGTGTAGAGATGTAGTTGGGGCACGTTTAAGGCTACAATCCACAAATACAGCCCCCACATAAGCTTCAGCTACAGGTTTATCACAGACACAATGAGGAGTTTCCCCAGTGGGTGAGTGGGTGCCGGACGGGGTCCTGACAGTCGGGATCCCGACGGCCACCGGCTATTCTCCCTCGTGGGGGTTCAAGACCCCCATAGTCATGCTGTCTGTCTGAGTCCGGCCAGTCGGGATCCCAATATCGGGATAATGACTGTTGGGATCCCGACTGTCGGAACCATATACCACACCCTCCCCAGTACAGCAAAGGAAAAAATGATCTACAAACTTTCCAGTGGGGATTACCCAGGGAGCTCTGCAGTTTTGGGGGGATGGGCTTAAGCTCCTGCTTTCAAGATAAGACACTCAGGTGTTTTTTATACCTCTTTCACAATCGCAAATGCCTGGTCGCACCCGGTCGCAAATGGCGGGTCGCTGACGTCATATGGGGGCGGGACAAAGCATCATTAGGGGGGGGGATGAGGCAGCGCTTGGAGCGGATGCTGCATGCTCCCTATAATTTGAAAGGGACCCAGGTTACCCATTCACACTGCCCAGCAACCCTGTCCGACCCTAATAAAATCTTTTTATTAACCCAGGTCGGATTGCCGGTCCTTGGTTTTTCAAAAGCCCCTTTCACAACGCAGAGTGACCTGGGTCGACCCGGTTATTTGCACGGTGTGAAAGGGATATTACTAAAATGGGAGTTCTAATGAACATGGGATGTTGCCCATAGCAACCAATCAAAAGCTACTTCTTATTTAGCACCTTCTAGAAGATAATAGATAGACTCTGATTGGTTGAAAAGCAGTGATGTTGCCCACAGCAACCAATCAGATTGCACATAGCAATCACTTCTCTATTGCATCTTAGCAAATTATAGGCAGAATCTGATTGGTTGCTATGGGCAACATCACCTCTTCATTTTTGGAAGCTATAGTACACACTTTTCGATATATCATCTGAACAATGAATGACCTATCGCTAGCTAAGATGTTAGTAAATCACCCCTAACCCCACCAAATGTCTTACTATAGATATATTATACTGCAAAAGGTTAAATATATACAGTGAGGATTACAGGCTCAGTGACTGAGCTCTGAGTGCCAGTCACCGTACCGTGGCTCATCTCCATGAGAAGTTGGTCGTACTGCAGCAGACTGGACATGTCTCTCTCCATCTTGCGCCCAAGGATCGATATCACACCGGGACGGTCCTTGTTCAGCCGGAAGTTGAAGTCTCCAAACCAGAAAACCTCATCGAAGCGGCTCGTGACATCCACTAAGGAGTCAGGCAAACAGGTCACATGGTAAGACAGGGGCTGGATGACAGGACGAGTTACATACATACATACACTACACGGACAAAAGTATTGGGTCACATGGTCAACTGCAAGTGATAGAAAGTGGAAGCGCAACTGCAGCCTGTTAATTACTGAATTTTAGTGTTAAACTGAGCTCTTCAGAACAATTCATTTGGCATTACAAACGTTTGTACATGGAGACTGTACAAACTCAAGTGAAACAATTAAATGCAATAAATAGCAGTATATATATCAAGGTGTGTGTTGACCTGGCACTCCCCCAGCTGGTCAGGGACCCAGGTGCCTTCTGGAACAGTTGTGCAGGAGAAAGGCAAAGAAGCAGACAGCGGCACTCTGGGAATTTTCGACAACGTATATTAGTGCAAAAATAGCATACCAACGTTTCGGGGCATAAGGTACCCCTTTGTCAAGGTGAACAGAACAGCACTGTTCACCTTGACAAAGGGGTACCTTATGCCCCGAAACGTTGGTATGCTATTTTTGCACTAATATACGTTTTCGAAAATTCCCAGAGTGCCGCTGTCTGCTTCTTTGCCTAGAATATATATATATATATATATAAAATAATGGGGCCTGATTCAGCCTAGTGAACAGGTTAATGCCACCCCATGGATAGGCTGTTTTCGTAGGATGCCAAGCTCTGCCTGATCAAAGGGCAAAATGTGCCCAGCCCCTTTTAATGGTGCTTTGCTAAAACAGCCTGCTCGCTACCTTGCTGTACCCGCAAGAATAGATGCTGTGCGCATCTATACACATTAAAGGAAGAGGTTAGCGGACACCCCCATCAGTGACGCAGACGGTGGTGGCAGGCCCTCATCAGTAATGTAGAGGGGGCCGAACCACCCCCAATAGCCATGTCATGTAGCAGTGCCTGACCTGCTTAGACCACAGTGTGCTCTCTTTGATGAATAAATTTGCTGGTGTCCAGTTTAGGGAGATATCTCCCGTACCAGCTATGGTTACTAGCAGTGACTACCCTCCGTGTTCTCTGCCTGCAGTACACAGCAGCCTAATATCTGAGCCTAGCACCAGCGACTCCCGTCCTCCACGGTATCAGCATGACATGGTCTCCCGCATGGAATCTTGGACCACCAAGCAGCTTATGCTACTCTTTATCAGAGCGGCTGCACTCCCTGAATGCGATCCCTCTTTCCCAGCACTGAGTTATTACCTCACATAAATCAATACTGTAGGGACAGTACCACTGGCAGCAGCACTACAAATCCCCCATCCACCCCTGCTCAGGTTCTGGTGTCACATGACCATAACAGATCAGCATGTATTGACATGTAGGACAAGCAGTCATTAATCCCCCATATAGCCTCAGCAGAATGTCCGGAACAGGCATGCACTGTGCTATGTAATACTCACAGGGACTGGAGCGATACGGGTTTGTGTCGGGAATGCTACGAGGCAGAGCCAGGCTTTCCTTAATCTTCCTGTAGTCAAAAATCCTCTCGCTCACTTTTCCATCGCCGGCTGGATGATGGAATAAATGAAGAGAAAGAGACGATATACACAGTTATTCCAACCGCCAACACTGAGCAGCCTCCTCTCAATCTGAAATATACACAATACGATTGTTATACACAATGACGAGTGTTGTGGAAGTGAGTGGTATGTGTGCCCTTATATTAAGACGCAGCGGAGGAGCAGTGTGCAGTCAGGAATCGGGTCCCTCCGTGTATGGCAGCTGGCTGTGTACAGTCTCCGGGGTACCTGTAGGCTTAATGTCGCTACTTCCTCCACCCATGTCAGCACGGGGCACATTATCGCTGATATCTGAGGGCAGTGCGGCTAGCTCCCAGTGGATTGCTGGCTATGCAGAACCACAAGGAGACGCTGATGTCATTGCAGACGGAACAGAAAGCGAAGTGACGAAACATGGATCATCTCCACGGCAATGAGAAACTTCTTCCGCTATTAACAATATTATTTTTCAGTAACCTCAACCGTTCTGCAACATACCCCTGGGACACGTACCACAGGTTGGGAACCGCTGACCTAACAAGTACCTACTCAGGACTAAAAAAGGTGTACATAATACTATAATAGGGATAGTCTCGTTCTAACCTTTCTCTGTACACTCACTAATAAAATAATAAACAATGAGGAAAAATAAAACAAAATCACGTTAAACAGAGAAATACCTTGAAGCATAATAACGAACCCCAAAATAGTACTCTAATACTTTAATAAAGGAAAGGATATTAGTGTCCACTCTAGCACCCCGCATCTTTCAAGACCCGTGCAGTTCCTCTTTCCTGTCTGAGGTGTCGCTCTCGGCTGTGTGCCTCTAGCACAGTATGGTCTGTATTTCGGAACGGATATGTAGCACATGAAATAAAATAATGTACTGACAGATCTCCAATCAAGTTCACTTGGTTTGTCCTCCCTTTCAGTTTCGCTTTGAGTATTTCACTTGGAAAACAAGAAAGGGGGAACAGCCAAATAAGTTTTAAAAATTTTTTTCTGATTTTTAAATGATAAAAATCAGAAAATTTTGTTTTAAACGTATCGTACTATTGGCTGTTCCCTCTTTCTTGTTTTCCAAGTGAAATACTCGAAGCGAAACTGAAAGGGAGGACAAACCAAGTGAACTTGATGGACTGTGGAAGCGCTTGGAGATCTGTCAGTACATTATTTTATTTCATGTGATTTATATATGTTGGTGAAATATAACTGACAGCCTGAGCTGCGTCCTAGTGCTACTACGCCATATATTTAAAATGCAGCACATTACTGCGTCATTAAAGTATTGCATGGTCTTACATGTGAAGTGGGAGGTGATGAAGAGGAAGGATGTTCCGAAGAAGGTGAAGGACACGCCGAGGCCGCCTTTGGTCTTGATCTGTGATACCATGCGCGTGGTCACCGTGGCATATTCCACCTCTACAGGAACAACACATGTGATCAGTTAGATCAGTGGCTAAGAGTATTATATAGGACAATGGCGCAATGCTGTGGTAGAAGTTTGGCAGCATCTCTTTATTATACCAAACGTTCTAGCAGTGGTTTTAGTGCCAGAGCTCCAACACTCAGAACATAGAGGTTCTGCCAACTGCAGAGTTTGGCAATAGATGTGTGTGGGGAGATTGCACTGGTCTGGTTGGTAGAAGAGCCTTTACATTTCCGGTAAGGACATTCAGCCCTATACGAGGAAATATGTGGCCAATCTGACCCAACAAGCCCACACACACGGTACAGTGGCTGGTCATTGTATAGCTAACAGGACTGGCATCCTGAGCATCTATCACAGGGACTACTGCATTATGCCACAGTGGGGGGGAAGTGGGTGGACTATACCTGAGCAGAACCAGATCAGGTCTCGTCGGGTGAAGACAGACAGGTAGAGGACCCCGTGTGCCGACGAGTGGAATAAGACATAATGTGGCCCAAGGGTCTCCTGGAGTCGCGTCTCCCATTCTCGCCTGCCAGAAGAAACAACATCACTGCTATTACACCTTACTATAAAGTAACAGAGTATTAATATTTCTTAAATCAGTTTGTTCTTTCCGTATTTCTATTTTGAGCATGTACAGCTCACAGGCAACAGCACCTTTTTTTTTACTTTAAAGTGTAACCCTTACAAGATGGCATCTGACATTGATGTATTATGTGGATAGGGGTCTGATGCAGAGTTGAATGGAAATAAATGCGTATTTATACTCCACGCAACTTTACAGGAAAACTGCTTCTACCTGTACACTTGAGACCTTAGTCGCACACAATGACGGCGCAACTTTATGTAAATACCGCCACAAGTTGAGCGACACTCCCAAAATGTGCAGCTACCTCTCACTCGCCACCTTCGAATGCCCAATAAATTTCCAAGACATTTCTAAAGGCCCATACACACTTGACGATTTTCAGCTGAAAATCGCTCAAAACAGCCGTTTTGAGCGATTTTCCGCTGAAAATCGCCTGGTGTGTATGCCCCCCAGATTGCCGACTAGCGAGGATGCGCGCTCCCGCATCCTCGCTAACGAGGTGGGCAATCTGCTGGTTTTACCAGCACACCTAGCGATGATGGCTGGTTTTTCAGCCATCATCGCCAAGTGTGTACAGCAGCCGGACTGAAAGCTGAAAGTCTTTCAGTCCAGCTGACAGCCCGCTCCCTCCCCCTGTTCATACTCACCCCTCCCCGCTCCCCACGCTGCCTGTCTCTTCTTCTGGCTCCAACGCTGCTGCTGCACAGTGACAGGTTCTCCTCCACTCCCCTGGCCGGACATACAGCTCGGCAGGACGCCCCGCCCCCACCCCCAGGCTCACAGGCTTGCTCCCTGCTCCTGCTGTGTGGAGCATAACCCCACTGACAAAGGCGTAACTACCATAGGTGCAAGGGATGCAGCTGCTATGGGGCCCAGAGCTGAAGGGGGCCCATCTTTACTGTATAAATTATATTTTCTATATACATTTATCGCCAATATTTGGTATATAGGGGCCCTTACAAATTTTTGCTATGGGGCCTGTGAATATCTAGTTACGCCCCTGCCCACTGACCACCAATGAAGGTTTTTTAAGGCAGTGATATAAACATTGCTGGCACATGCCAGCAATGTATATATTACTGCACCACTGGGCACCAATGATTTTGTTTTAAGGCAGTGATATATACATTGCTGGCACATGCCAGCAATGTATATGTTACTGCACCACTGGGCACCAATGATTTTGTTTTAAGGCAGTGATATATACATTGCTGGCACATGCCAGCAATGTATATATTACTGCACCACTGGGCACCAATGATTTTGTTTTAAGGCAGTGATATATACATTGCTGGCACATGCCAGCAATGTATATATTACTGTACCACTGGGCACCAATGACACATAAGCCAGTAATATATACATTGCTGGCACATGCCAGCAATGTATATATTAGCACCACTGGCCACCAATGATACTTATAATGCAATAAATATATATATATATATATATATATATATATATATATATATATATATATATATATATATATATATATATATATATATATATATATATATATATATATATATATATATGTGGCTAAGAGCCGGCACTCAAACCAATCAAGGGGGTGGTAATATGCCTTTGGGTGCCTTCCGCAAAGTTGAGGTAGTAGGCGAAAAAGCAGCGTCACTCCAAAGGGCTTCAATCAAGAGAATTTATTATAACATGTGGTCGACACGTCCAGGTCGACGTTTCAATGCAACAGCATTTTTATCAAGACAGCGTGTGACCAGATACATATGTATCTGGTCACACGCTGTCTTGATAAAAATGCTGTTGCATTGAAACGTCGACCTGGACGTGTCGACCACATGTTATAATAAATTCTCTTGATTGAAGCCCTTTGGAGTGACGCTGCTTTTTCGTATATATATATATATATATATATATTGCAGTAATATATACACAGCTCTTAAACTCCCCCGTGGCAACGAGCACTTCACCCCCACCCATGGCATCGATCATGAAGGGCCCTGGGATCGAGCATGAAGCCCCTGGCATTATGGTATGTGGCTTAATGGGCATCATGGTGTGTGGCATAATGTGTAATGGGCATTGCGGTGTGTGACATAAGGTGTACTGGGGTGTATAACATGTAATGGGCATTATGATGTGTGGCATAACGTGTAAGGGGCAATACGGCTGCAAGTAAAATCGTAGCTATGCACATGGGCGGGATTTCCCTGGGCAGGACAGCATTTACCTGATCGCTGGGCTATGAATATACGCAGCCCAGCAATCAGTTCTGAATCAGGCCCCAAGAAAAGAAATACACTGAATAAAATGGCCCCTGCTCTCACCCTTGGAATTTTAACCCCTCCCATTATGTAAATATCCTTTTATATGAAAGATTTTCAGCAAAGTCTTTCGCCTCCTGAAAATCTCTTGCTCTTTGGGGGAAAATAGCTCAGTGTGTACGCACTACTTTGGTGATAGATAAATCCATCAGAGATTTTGGCAAAGTCTTTGGAAACGAAAATCTTCTAGTGTGTATGGGCCTTAAGACTGTACGGCTCAATCACATCAGCGCCGCTGTGTGAATGCATTCGCAATGCAGTGCAACGTAGCTACATGCACAGCCGACTTCCTGCTGTTATAGGAAGATGGCAGTGTATCGTGTGTTCCGATGGAACATCTGCACTATCAGACAGCCGGTTTAAGAAGCGTGTGGTCATGTCAGTCACGTGTACAATAAAAAAGTACCTATAACTTAGCGTCATGTCCAGACCGTAGCATCATTCATACAGATGGTAGGTGGAGGGTAAGCCGCGCCGGGTGGTGCTTACTCAGCCGATGGCATAGAAACATAATTTGGCCGCAGATCAGAACCACTTGGCCCATCTAGTCTGCCCCTTTTTTAAACATGTTACCTTAAACCATATTTGATCCATATTGCTTTGTAAGGATATCAATATGCTTATCCCAAGCATGTTTAAATTGTACTACTGTATTTGCGTCTACCACCTCTGATGGTAGGCTATTCCACTTATCTACTACTCTTTCTGTGAAGTAATTTTTTCCTCACATTTCCCCTGAATCTGCCTCCTCTAGGTCAGTGCATGTCCTCGTGTTCTGCTGCTCCTCTTCCTGTGAAGAATGTCTCCCACCTGTACCTTGTTAAAACCCTTGATATATTTGAAAGTTTCTATCATGTCACCCCCTTCCCTTCTCTGCTCTAAACTATACATATTAAGATCTTTTAGTCTTTCCTGGTACGTTTTGTGATGTACAGATGGAGCAGCTCTCACCAGAGCTGCTCCTGACGATTTTATAACCAATCGGCGCTGCTCTCCATCCGCCAGAAGTAGGTGTGCATGCACAAGACGCTGGCGTGCCCTGTTCTGACAGAGCCCCCCTGCCCGTCTCCCCTGAAGCAGAGACGGGCAGGGATTTCGCCGCCAAGGTCCCCTTCACTCGGCGGTGCCTCTCTGCCAGCTCAGGGAATCTGGCGATTCCCTGGGCTGGCTGAGAGGCGCTACATCTGTAGGCAACGCACCATTTTATTTGCCCTTCTTTGTACAGTCTCTAATGTATTTATATCCTTCTGGAGATATGGCCTCCAGAACTGAACACAGTACTCTAGATGAGGCCGTACCAATGACCTATACAGTGGCAGAACCCTCACAAACAAATGTACACACCACACTGAATGTAGATTTAAGACACTGTATATAATATATAATGTGTTGGGAAGACTGAATTACAAACTTGCCCTACTAAGCTGCGACATCGACCTATTCTACCGCGTTAGGCCCGCGCCTCTTATACTGGTCTTTGTTGCTGCAGAAACAGTTGAAGCTCTAGAAGAAAAAATGAATAACTCTGTAAATCATTTATTCCCAGGAGGCTTGGTACAAACAATAACTGGAGGACCCCTGTACTATTAGCCACATGTTGGAGATAGCTGCCTGCCTACGCTCGCACGGGGACGCCCAGCGGTTTCCTGGGTGCACACCCAGGAAATGCAATGCAGCAGCCCCTTGCCCGCCTCCATGAGCCCCCCCCCCCCCCCCCCCCCCGTGCGAACACCACAGCGACCCTGCACATATGAGAATATACGCATGCGCAGAGAGAAGACATCGGTCCCCGGTGCAAATACACCAGGGACCAAGCGTTACTATATCTGACCCAAAGCATGAATTGGATGAGAAAACCCTGATGACACATTGGGGCTGGGGATGTACCTGTCCGGGGTTCCTTCCTGGACTCCAATAACGTACATGTCCTGTGCAAAATCATTGTCTGAAGGCAGCAAGAAGTCATCCAGAGTCTCCGGCAATTCCTGAAAAAAAGTGGCGGGTTTATCCAACTTGTACACGGAACCATGACCAAATTTACCAAGTTTATGTAACTACACCAATCACCATGACTTAAAGATAGTGCCCCTCTCTTTCATTGCCGGTGCTCGCCAGAACGTCCCCACTGGTGGAGAGGGACTCCCATTAGGTCCCGTGCATCCCAGTCAGTGGGTGGCGGGACCCTGCCCGTCTCCGCTTCAGGACTGGGGAGGTGGCGGACTGAAGAGAGCAGGGGGGGGGGGGGGGGTGGAGAAGGGGAGCGTCCCCTTCTGGGGGCTGGCGCTCCAGCTGTATTCTACACACACCTACACCCAACTGTGCTCACAGACAGGCGCTCCATCAGTATTATACACACACCTACACCCTACTGTACTCGCAGCCTCCTGTATGGAGGTCTCACATCACATCAATGTGTCCTTGTACATCAAGTCACAATACGCCATGCAGCACAATGTGTCTTTGTCACAATGTCATAGAACGGGCTGTTTGAGAAAATATCTGTACCTGTCCTCAGTACCTGTATTGTAGTTGGCTAGGAGCCCTGTAATGTAAGTACAGATGGAGCGCTTGTCATGCTTGCAGGGGCTGGTGATAGAAGCGATATGCTTGGGCACCCCGTTCCGACGGAGCTCCTCGCTGCCGTCCGCCGCCTCCCCGGTCCCTATGGCCGATTCTGAGTGACAATGCAATATGGAATTGCTTTGTTAATATAGAATCTCTGACTGTTCCGCCCTGAAGTCAGTGTCAGCCCAGTCTGTAAATGACCAGGCATTCTCAGTGACCGGATGGGAGTTGTAGTCCATATGCCCGTCTGTAAGGCAGGTAGCTCAGGGACACACACAGCAGGAAAGATGTTGTCACAGTACCATGTTCAGTGGCACCCTAGGGAGTAAGGATAGTATTTATAGCATCCCCCAGACAGTAGCCTGCATGTAAATATAGAGCCGGCTAGTAATGATCGGAAAGAAATCTGCTGCACGTGATGCCATGGAAAAGAGAAGCTGATCTGACTCCGTATGGCTGCAGTAATAGTCATTATCAGCAGTTTGCACTGTATAGTCACACGCCAGACATTCACATATAAATGGCTGGCTAGGAAGGGTTCTACAGAGACCACTTTCAGGCCAGCTGCAGCTGTCACGCAATCAAGCCCAGTCTGTTCCTTCACATTGTGTATCAGATGTCATGCGAATGTTAAAATGTTCTCTGTACAATGCTGCGGAATATGTGTACGCTATATAAATAACTGCCAATAAATAAATCTCAGGGATATTGGTCTAAAGGCCCCCATACACTCTACGAGGGGGAGAAGTCGCAGATGATACGGAACTGCCTGGCAGCTTTCCATATGTCAGAATCGCATGCGATATATTGCATGTGATCCCAGCTAAGGCTCTCCGGTTCAGATAGATCTATAGACAGCACAAGCGATTTGGGGGCCCCAATCCAATGTGCAGATTAGGATCTAAAACCCATGCGATTTGCCACTTTTCTCCCGATTTCTTGGCCTGATGCGTTGGAATCGGGTGAAATCGTATAAGTGTATGGCCAAATTAACAGCAAGAGTACTCAGAATTGAGGGTTCAGAGGAAGACTCCAGGCCATTAGTCTTCCGTTGGAAAGAAGTGGTATTCAATGGGGCTGATTCTATTCAGCTTATGTGTGAGCTCCCAGATATATTCAAATCAGTGCGCTGATTAGTCCACCTGTTCTAAGTTATTTAGATTTAAACGTAACAGGCGGAAGTCAAAGATATTGGGAACCCTCTGCATTATTGCAATATTCAATACAATTGATCAGGGGACAATTCTCTGCATACAAACATGTCCAAATGTCCCAAATGCCATAAATTTTGCAGTGCAGACCTTCTCGCCTAAGCAGAGCTCTAGAATCCTTCAAAAACTCAAGACTTTCCTGTTTACTCCAGCATTTCTGTAATTCCCTTAAGTGTCGTTTATGTAAAGCTTTCTGAACTTCATTGCTCATGTACTGTATTACATTCATTCTATCTATTAAGCGCCTTGAGTCCTATTGGAGAAATAGCGCTATATAAATAAAATTATTATTATTAATAATTGCCCTTACCTTCCGTCCTTGCATGTTCCAGGTAGAAACTGAAATTCTCATCCGTCGATCTGGGAAGTATCGGTCCAGCTCCTCTGCTCCAAGTAACGCCCCAGTAGCCAGTAAGCTCCCCTCCAAATAGCTTCTGCGAATGGCGAAGCACTGATCACTTTCCTACATGATGCATGCGGCTATTTAAATAACGGGTGCATATTATCGGTCTAACACCCGGCAAAAAAATAGGTCTAGGTCTAAGTCGGACATGGTCCTACAAGCAACACTGAATAGGTAAACTAAATCAGAGGATTGATGACAATTGCCACATTTATATCTCCTACCAAAGATCTCTATTTATTACTGTTGTCAGTAGTTACTGTAGTAATTTCAATCTACTTGGGGACAGTGAACAAACATCATCTCCCAGATGGCCCTATTCTGAGTACACAGTCAGTTACACACAAATATCTTAGGAGGGACAGATCTGAAGGGCTCAGGCCTACCCTCTGCAGAGACCACTTTGAAACCAGATCTTCAGCCACCGCAGACCCGACGTCCGGTTACTGTGCTCTATACCAGGATTACTGTTTAGTCTATGATCAGGGGGCGCGATACGTAATGTGGTCTTATATACAGCTACATACCTGTTACGGACATCCTTGGAGCGGAGGGGGGTGAGCAGGCTGTACGTACTCCTCATAGAATTGCCGGTGCAATGGTCACAGACCATATTGTGAATCCGTGTGTCACTGAGGCTGCTGCTCTGTCTCAGAAAATGACTGTTCTGATAATCCAGGTAATCTGGCTCTATCCTATTACCCGTCCTCACTGCTCTCGTGGTTGCAGTCAATTCTAACTGTGAGAGATTTTGTTTGAGCTTCGTCTGTGCAAGTTTAGGCCTAGTGTTTGAAAGTGAATTGCCTTTCGGGGCTCCAGATGCCATATCCAGGCTCTGGGTTGTAAGAGAAGCTTGCGGGCGAGCAGGGTAAAGTGTGGAGTCAGGCTGCTGGGAAGCAGGATCCTCGATGGCAGAGTCTTCCTGGAGAGAACTCGAGGATGACCCAGTTTCTATCTGGTCTGTTAAGCTCCACTGGCTTGTTCTTAGCGTCCGCCGCCAGCGTCTCTCATCCAGGGACAGCGCTCTCTCCAACTTGGGCAATCTCAGTTTTGCGGGGGGCTTCGGCGTATGATCTTTCAGACTTTTATTAGGTTCAATCAGTTTTCGGGACTTATTAAGAGACAAGGCTAAATCCTGGTCTTGTCCGTTTATCCAATCCCTGACATCTCGGTGCTTGCTCTGTGGAAACGGCAATATCTGAGTCATCCCGTCATCGCTTAGGACGGAATTCTCCTGCCCAGAATCCTGAGGGTCACATACCGTTAGCATCTCCATCTTTATCGGCATGGTGAATCGATGTTAGGGGCTCAGAGCTTGGTGGATTACTCATGCTGGTCCACCAAGACAGAAACTGGGACCCAGTTAAAGCAGCCATTGAGTGACTGGACTCTGCTCCATTATACTGCGAGAAGTTATCAGACGGGACACGGAACACCATAAGGTAGGCTGTAGTGTAGGAGAGTCAGATTAACCAGCCGGTTCCTATGTAATCACAGGAGAAAACGAACCCAAATTCAGCCCTGCAAGGCAAAACCGAACAGAGAAAGAGGCTCCCATCAGTATGGGATAAATGGACAAATACTCATTCTGCCATAAACCCTGTGCACTGAACACCCATCCATTGTTACAGTGCGGTGTACCTCCTATGTGCAGAAACAAAGTAATACAAATGACTGAAATTACACAGTGAGGCATATTTACCAAAGTGCCAGTATATAAAAGAGGAGCTGTTGCCCGTAACAACCAATCCGATTCTATAGAATTCATTCTAGCACCCTGCATTTCTCAAAACCCTGTGCAGTTCCTCTTCCCTGCCTGGGGTGTCGCTCTATGCGGTGGTTCTTCTAGAACTGGTCTAGTCACCCCACACACACCGACACCAGTGTCTCCTACTCACCCCACACACCGAAACCATGGAAACCTACTCACCACACACACACCTCGACGCCAGGATCATCTACACATCAACACCATGGTCCCCTACTCACCCCACAGACACCAGGGTCACCTGCTCACCCCACGGACACCAGGGTCACCTGCTCACCCCACGGACACCAGGGTCACCTGCTCACCCCACGGACACCAGGGTCACCTGCTCACCCCACGGACACCAGGGTCACCTGCTCACCCCACGGACACCAGGGTATCCTGCTCACCCCACGGACACCAGGGTATCCTGCTCACCTCACGGACACCAGGGTATCCTGCTCACCCCACGGACACCAGGGTATCCTGATCACCCCACGGACACCAGGGTCACCTGCTCACCCCACGGACACCAGGGTCACCTGATCACCCCACGGACACCAGGGTCACCTGCTCACCCCACGGACACCAGGGTCACCCCACACGCCCATGGACACCAGGGTCACCTGCTCACCCCACACACACCATCACCAGGCTCACTTACTCACCACCACACACCATCACCCCCAGGGTAACCTCTACACACACACACACACTCATTAGGCTTACTTACCAGGCTTATTACCCCACACATCCACGGACACCAGTGTCACCTACTCCCCCCCCCCCCCCCCTTCCCCTTTATCATCAGGGTCACCTACCACCCCACACACACTATCACCAGGCTCACTTAATCACCCCCCACAAACACCATGAACACCTACTTACCCCATCAAACCCCGACACGAAGTTTACCGGTAATACAGAGACGAACTCCGGGTCCCCCCCTCGCTCACCGTGTACGGAGCATAATAAACATCCCGGGTCCCAGGTAACCATGCTGACAGCGCGGCGGCCGTGACGCTCAGCGCCCCCTGCCGGCGGGAGGAGCACAGTGAGTGCCGGCCGGTACAGCACAGGCTACGGGGAGACGGACGGAAGATGTAACTCCAGCCAGCCAGGTGGCCTCAATCTCCTGTGTAGTCGGTGTGCAGGTTCCATGTGCCGGCGATGGCAGGTCCATACACACTGGGGCCGGCTCCTGTCCATGCATCACTACTGGGTGACATTGATTGGGGTGCTGTTAGGAATGATTTTGGGATGATACCCCGGATGCAGCTGCAACAACCTGAGCAAACAATGTGGTGTGCGTGCGTGTGTGTGATTCCACCTAGCAAATTAATATGCACAGCCTCAAGGGGCATTAGCAGTGGCGGATTCAGGGGGGGGGCACCTGGGCACGTGCCCCCCTGTCATTTATTTTGTAGCTGAGGACCAGGGCTTTCCAACGAGCCCAGCCCCGTGTCTCTAGCCCTCCGGGAACCGGAGATATCACCTGACAAACCTGTAACGTTTTTTCCCCATAGGATAATATGGGACCCGTCAATTCCGACCCCCACCCGGTTCTGACGGCTGCCAGTTCCCGCCCTGGCATCACAGAAGCTTGTGGTTGATTTAATTCAATTTCAAATCGCTGGGCCTTCAATATGATACTTGGTTGGTCCAAATCGGTCAATCGGTTCCAGAGATATTGCATGTAAACCGATTTTTTTATTTTTGAAATGTAATTTCATGGCTTTTCATGATTTTGAGGGCAGATTACTCTGGAACCAAATGTTCCAGTTTCACTGGACCAAAATCATTCAAAGCCCACTCAAAAGTTCTTCAATATAATACTTGTCTCATGTAAATGGGTCAGTTGGTTCCGAAGATATAGCCGGTTAAATGAGATAACTGGTTAAAGGGGGGAGGGGTGGTTTTCTCTCCCCCTCACACCAGAAAATGCAGGGACTAGGCTGGTGTAAAAGGGGCCAACCTGGGAATGCATTTTCTGGTGTGAAAGGGGTATTATTTAAAATAGCCGGGACCTGCAGTGCTCTGAATACAGCCAGGCTCTGCCACTGTCAGTGGCTATCACTTCTGCCTGGCGGCGGCTGTCCCCTATTTACCACGAGCATGTATTCCCCCTTGGCAATGAGCATGTAATCCCACATGGCAACCAGCATGGAACCTCTGGCAATAAGCATGGAACCCTTGGCAATGAGCATGTAGAGAAGCAGCACTTATGTAGCATAATTTTTAATAGGCATTATGGTGTTTGGCATAACACAAAATGGACATAATGGCGTGTAACTTAACGTGTAATGGACATTATGGTGTAAATGTTTAATGCACGCCTTTGGTGGACAATGTCCCTGTTTATCAAGTGTATTGTGAATTTTGGCTTAATCTGTGTGGCATTATGTGAATTCTGGCTCAATCCATGTGGCATTATGTGAATTTTGTCTCAATCCGTGTGGCATTATGTGAATTTTGGCTCAATCCATGTGGCATTATGAGAATTTTGTCTCAATCCGTGTGGCATTATGTGAATTTTGGCTCAATCCATGTGGCATTATGAGAATTTTGGCTCAATCCGTGTGGCATTATGTGAATTTTTTCCCAATCCGTGTAGCTGTCAGCGCAAGGATATTTTGTGTTCCCGGCTGTGACCGTGGTGGACCAGTGGAGGGCGCTGGATAGTTGAACGCAGGAGGTTTTGATATGAGAAATACACAGGAGGATCAGGGCACTGTGAACCAGAGTGTTGGCGGAGACCAGGAACAGGGGCGCGGAGTCTAACCTGCCAGCGGTATTCACCAGGGAGCCCCGCAAGGAGCTTTGGACTTAGCTGCGTCTGACAGGCAGGTCGCGGCCCCCTGCCCTGGCCCTCTGGATGCAGGCTGGGGTGATGACACTTGAACTTGGAGAGCTCAATGAGGGAAGTGCAATCTGGGAATTGCTGGGGATGTCGACGTGAGATGTCGACCGTGGTGTCGACAGATGAGGGAAGGCCCCGGGGTACTTGCTGGAAGTATAGGACAGATGATGTAGTCACTATGAGAGCAGCAGGGAGTAGTCAACCCCGGAGTCGACAGAGTCTGTCGGCAGTTTTCAGGACCAGGTGGGAAAGTCACTGATGGGCTGAAAAGCCAAATGATGTTTGTAGCGGAACACCGGCTACTCAACTGCAGGGATGGAATCGCAGGAGTCTTCTGGAGATGGAGAGAACCAGGTAGTATCGCAGGGGTACGCTGGAGATCTCGGAGCCTTGGAAACTTCTCTGACACGAGGAACAGGTAAGCAATTGTTCAAGGCAAGGAATGAAGGCCCAGGGCCTGAGTTATATCCCCCTTGCCTTTCTGTGATTGGCTGCCAGCCGCAGCACTTATCAACACTGGGGAAAGACAGACACACCTGATTACTGCACAGGTGTGTGTGGGTCAGGGATCAGGCTGCAGAACTCAGGGAAGTTCACTGGAGACTTAATCACTGGGAATGCAGGGCAGCTGCAACAGCAGCAGCTAGGAGCAAACAGGCATAGAAACCTCAGAAACTGACTGAAGCAAGTCAGGTTCATGACAGTACCCCCTCCTTTAGGGGTGGACTCCGAACACCCCAACGAACTTGGTAGGGACGGGAGGATCGGGCCCTTGAGGCTAGGACTCCACTATCGCTTAAGTTGCATCTAGTAAGATAGCCAGGGGCTTTTGGATAGCAACTTGTAGAATTCAATTTAATTTTTTCCTGAGGCAAAACATAGTTTTCATCTTCGGAACAGGTGGACCATCCATCATCGATGGAAACTGAATTTATCGGAGTATCATCCTGGAGAAAAACATGGTCGTGGAGGATAGGACCTCCTTGGAAAGGAATTTTATGCTGTGTACCCTCTGGACAGGATGTCACACATTCTTTGATATCTTCTCTGATCTGTGGCCATCCATCGGAGCGTTGCAGAGTCTCGAGGGTGTTTTGGGCACCAGGACGCCCGGGGAACAAAGATTTATGAACCCCTGACAACTGTCTTGGGCGGAGCTCAGGGGGCACAAATGTCTTACCAGAAGGAGGTGTAGGAGATACTTGCGTAGGAGCAAATGCGATGGAATCAGGAATGGGGTAGTCTTCCTTCATGGAGCAAGATAGGACATCAGTTTTTACACTCAGAGTACCAGAACGGCACATAATCCTATCATAGGGCTTGTTTTGTCTGAGCTGACGTGGAACCTCTTTTACTGGAGAGCGATGGGATTCTACGTCTCTGGAATCAATACAAGATCGGAGACCACCTTTTTTCTTTGCAGGGCAAACACCTATACCAGCAGGAGGATTAGAAGGTCGGACGAATCTCTTTTGAAGATTCTTTCTATTACCAGATTGCATGGCCTGATTCTTAGGGACTGATACCGGGTAGGTACGGCCTTTAGGAGGAATTTTCCCTGGGCGCAAATTGATGGAGCAATCCCACTCCTGAGGTGGTGGCAGGGTATCGGCAGCATGCTTATCCATAAGGTCTCTGTAGGTGTCAGGCCAACCAGGAAATGGTGCGACATTCGTGGAACCGGTTGGCAGCGCCGGAACAGTACAATGCTGACGACAATATGGACTCCAATGTTCCAACTGTAAAGTGGACCAGTTGATACTGGGGTTATGGAGTCGGAGCCATGGAAGCCCCAGCACAATGTCATAGGATGCTTTGGGAATCACAAAGAATTTTATTAACTCTTGATGCAAAGTACCAACTTTTAAAAGGACAGGTTCAGTACAGAAATGAACCTCACTGCCAGGAATCTTGCTGCCATCCATCACGGTAACAGAGATAGGCGGAGATATGGGTACCAGAGGAATTTTCAACTTGGAGACAAGGTCATAAGAGATGAAGTTTCCACCTGACCCGGAATCTGCTAGGGCAGAACTGGGTATGGGTCCGGCTGGAGTCTCGAGGGACACTGAAAGGACAAAGTCATTATCGTGAGGAGATTTCACAAGTTGACCCAACCTGACTTCTCCATTGCAGGTCAGGCCTTGGCGTTCTCCTGAACGCTCAGGACAGGCATCAATGAAATGATTGGAAGCAGCACAATATATACACAATCTATTGCGCTGCCTGCGGGCACGTTCGACAGGAGTCAGGCGTGATCTACCAATTTGCATGGGTTCTTCACGGTCAGGAGACACAGAACGTGATTCAGGAATCTCTCTAGGAATTAACTTCTTTTGTTTTTCAAGACCTCTCTCATGGAGGCGTAAATCAATCTTGACACATTGGGAGATAAGGTCTTCCAACCGATCTGGAAGATCCCGGGTTGCCAGCTCATCCTTGATGCGATCTGATACTCCTAACCAGAACGCAGCTGTCAAGGCTTCATTGTTCCACAGTAACTCGGATGCCAAAGTCTGAAAGTGGACCACATATTGCCCCATGGGCCGAGATCCTTGTTTGACCTGAAGGATATCTGTGGAAGCAGAGGCTGAGCGACCTGGTCTATCAAAAATACGGCGAAAAGTCTCGATAAATTTGTCATAGTCTGCAAGGAGAGGATCAGACTTCTCCCACAGCGGTGATACCCATTCGAGGGCAGTTCCGGAAAGCAATGAGACGATATATGCAATCTTTATTCTAGCTGTGGGGAAGTTGTGAGGTAACAGTTCAAATTGAATTTGACACTGATTAATGAATCCCCTGCAGGTTTTGGAATCACCGTCGTATTTGCTTGGTACCGGCAATTGGAGACTGGAATGGGAAGTGGGTGGTAAAAAATTTTGGACAGTCGACACATGAGTTGACAATGACTGCTGCATTGTATCCAATCGACTGGATACCTCTTGAAGATATTTTATCACTCGCTGCTGAGTGGCTTCTTGAGTCTCTATCCGAGCGGTAACATTTTGGATGACCGCTGGTCCCACACTGGGGTCTTGAACCGAGTCCATCGGCCTTGAACAAACTGTCAGCGCAAGGATATTTTGTGTTCCCGGCTGTGACCGTGGTGGACCAGTGGAGGGCGCTGGATAGTTGAACGCAGGAGGTTTTGATATGAGAAATACACAGGAGGATCAGGGCACTGTGAACCAGAGTGTTGGCGGAGACCAGGAACAGGGGCGCGGAGTCTAACCTGCCAGCGGTATTCACCAGGGAGCCCCGCAAGGAGCTTTGGACTTAGCTGCGTCTGACAGGCAGGTCGCGGCCCCCTGCCCTGGCCCTCTGGATGCAGGCTGGGGTGATGACACTTGAACTTGGAGAGCTCAATGAGGGAAGTGCAATCTGGGAATTGCTGGGGATGTCGACGTGAGATGTCGACAGTGGTGTCGACAGATGAGGGAAGGCCCCGGGGTACTTGCTGGAAGTATAGGACAGATGATGTAGTCACTATGAGAGCAGCAGGGAGTAGTCAACCCCGGAGTCGACAGAGTCTGTCGGCAGTTTTCAGGACCAGGTGGGAAAGTCACTGATGGGCTGAAAAGCCAAATGATGTTTGTAGCGGAACACCGGCTACTCAACTGCAGGGATGGAATCGCAGGAGTCTTCTGGAGATGGAGAGAACCAGGTAGGATCGCAGGGGTACGCTGGAGATCTCGGAGCCTTGGAAACTTCTCTGACACGAGGAACAGGTAAGCAATTGTTCAAGGCAAGGAATGAAGGCCCAGGGCCTGAGTTATATCCCCCTTGCCTTTCTGTGATTGGCTGCCAGCCGCAGCACTTATCAACACTGGGGAAAGACAGACACACCTGATTACTGCACAGGTGTGTGTGGGTCAGGGATCAGGCTGCAGAACTCAGGGAAGTTCACTGGAGACTTAATCACTGGGAATGCAGGGCAGCTGCAACAGCAGCAGCTAGGAGCAAACAGGCATAGAAACCTCAGAAACTGACTGAAGCAAGTCAGGTTCATGACAGTAGCATTATGTAAATTTTGGCTCAATTCATGTGGAATTATGTGAATTTTGGCTCAATCCATGTGGCATTATGTGAATTTTGGCTCAATCCGTATGGCATTTTATGCATTTGGCTCAATCCGTGTGGCATTATGTGAATTTTGACACAATCCATTTGGCATTATGTGAATTTTGGCTTAATCCGTGTGTGTTATTATGTAAATTTTGGCTCAATCCATGTGGCATTATGTGAATTTTGACACAATCCATGTGGTATTATTTTAATTTTGGCTCAATCCATGTGGCATTATGTCAATTTTGGCTCATTCCATTTGGCATCATGTGTAAGGGGCAAGTATAATGGGGTCTAGTATTTTGTTGCATAATATGTAGAAGTTGTATATGGTGTTGACACGCCCCCTGTTGAGTGGCCACACACCCTTTTCTGGAGCACGCCTTTGGCGCGCGCAAAACTACATCCTTCACTTTTGTCGCCATGGTGGGCCTGCGTACTTTAAATGCCAGGGCCTATTTTTAATTCCATTCCCACCCTCTCCTGCCGCTCTCTTAGCATGTACACTGGCACCACTAACACCGCCCCTCCCCCACCCAAACCCTTTTTTATCATGGTGCCCCCCCTGTCATTTTATCCTGGATCCGCCCCTGGGCATTAGTCTACAAGCATTAGCTCAACCGCTATAGGTCAACATGAAAAAGGTTGACATTAGTTTTTTCATGTTTTTTTTTACTATCCAAGTGGTCACCGAGTATATAATACTGAGTGTGCAGAGGGCAACAAAACACCGTGCCCGATTCATGCTGAGCCAAACAATGGAATGCGGTACATCTATACGGTGTCGACATAGATACCAGAAAACATGAAAATCTCATGTTTACATTTTTCCTGTTGACCTTTTCCATGTTGACCTAATGACCATGTTGACCCGATGCATGTCAACTTATTTCATCTGTCGACCTAGTGACTGTCAACCCTGTGATGCATACCCATCCTGACTTATTATCGCTCTCACATTCCCATCCTCCTGACCCCTGGCCAGCTTTGCTGGGTCACAGTATTGGCCCTCATGCACTGCAGTCACTGAAGTCACACGCATTGCTCCCTTGATATATCACATGTGATCCTGCCACCCATAGGTGCTGATTCTGTGGGTGCTCAAGGGCCCGAGCACCCACAGACATTGACGAGCACCCACGGGCCCGAGTCCCGCTGCTGGGCCGCCATATTAACTTGCTAATTTGCGGCTGCAGCACCCACATCGCCGGACCCGCCACCTGGGAAACAATATGCCGGGAAGAGTGTATTCTGTCCGCTGAGTACCTGCACTGTGGGGGCATTTATGTACCTGCACTGTGGGGGCATTTATGTATGTGGAACTCTGTTGCCGTACTTTGAATATTGGAGACAACTGTGCTCCATAATATAAATTGGTATTATTTTGTGGCCACACCCCTTCTCCATGAAGCCACTCTTCTATATTTTTGGCTTGAGCACCCACCAGCAAAAACATAAACAGCACTCCCAGCCAAGCCAGACTGGAGACGGAAGCAATTCTGCAGTTTGAGTCTCATCCCTGGCAACTCGGAGGGTCCAGTGTGATGCATTGGACCCGCTCTCGATCACCTGCGATTTGGGTTCTTTTCCTGTGATTGATTGCTGCAATCACAGGAAAAGAGCCCAAATTGCAGTTGAATCGCCCTATCATGCAGCCCCCTAAGAATCTGGTGAACATCTCTTAAGGTGCCCATACACGTTACAATTATTGTATACAATATCGCATCTCATCAAATCTAGGTTTTGCGATGAGATGAGATCTAGTACAAAAAGTATGTGCTGCACATACTTTTTGTACTAGATCTCATCGCAAAACCGAGATGCGATGAGATGCGATATTGTATACAATATTGTATACAATAATTGTAACGTGTATGGGCATACATATTTAGCCAGAACTGTCAATCTTTGACTGTGTGTATAATGATGGGCGGAGTCATGGGCGGAGTTATACACACAGTCACAGACTCCAGTCCCCACAAACACTATAGCTCAGCTGCTGCAGGGAACCGAAAAAGTTCCCCATTATGTGCACACATCCCCACAGCCCACACACATTGGCCCTTATTCAGATCTGATCGCAGTAAAAATGTGTTCTCAAAATGGGCAAAACCTTGTGTACTGCAGGTGGGACAGATGTAACATGTAGAGAGAGAGTTAGATTTTTGTGAGTTATTTTGTTTCTGTGCAGGGTAAATACTGGCTGCATTATTTTTACACTGAAATATAGATATCAGTTTCAACACACCCCACCCAAATGTAACTATCTCTGCACATGTTACATCTGCCCCACCTGCAGTGCATATGGTATAGTCCATTTTGTGAACAAATTTGTACTGCAATCAGATCTGAATAAGGGCCATTATGCAGCGATGGGGAGGCACCGGCACAGTCACATACCTCACAACTTCTTCAGTGTATGAAGCGGGACCCTCGCGACGAAAAGGGGGCATGGCCTTTGCAAATGCCATATGCAAATTATGCCCCCCCCCCATCGGGTCACACCCCCTTTTCGTCTTCTGCGTCGCTGAATAGAAGCTGTGCGCATGTGCACAGCATCTATTCCTTCATGCTGGGGGGACTCCCAACTCCACTACAGGGAAAGAACACTATATTGCAGAGCGTGCAGACGTTATCGCTCAGATCCTCCGTACCCCAATTTATTTCAAAGGTGCGTAAGACTAGAGAATCTGTAAATCCAGTTTGGAGATACGTGTGATATTTCCCGCAGCCAGATGATGATGGATTTGTACCATCTACCACGGTCTCAGCAATGGTGGATACTTTTCCCCCTTTAAATCTGACAAATAAATATCACATGGACACCAGTTACTACCTGCCGACCATTTCTGCCAATCTTGTGTAGTTATTAAACGTAATATTCCAGTTATTAACCTGAAGCCGTTGTAAGTGATGTAACTATACATTCTGAGGCCCCATAGAAGCTTCTGCCTCATCATCTAAATATGAAAAAGGCTAACTACTTCTAACCTCTATGAGGTGAAGTACCACCAGTGACCACTCGACGGACCAAATTACTCCTTTGTGTGCTAAAAGATGTTATAACCGAAAGTGAAAGCAATTTTTGCACTGATTCGTTTCAAGCGTTCTGGATATGAAGAGAGGGATCTTTGACGACAGAGATTGGAGGTAGGAGCAGATAGGGACTGGGGGTGGGGTGGAGAGTTTTTCACAAGACTCCATCACATATCGGGTTTATTCGCACCAAAAACGTTTACCGATCTGCAAAGGAAACGCAATATACCAGACATCCTACACTACCAATTAGGGAAGCCAATCCCGGGGCATTTTTTCAATCACGGGATTGAAAAATGCTCAATCCCGGGATTCCCGGGATCCCGGGATTCGGGATTGAAAAATGCTCAATCCCGGGATTCCCGGGATCCCGGGATTGGCTGTCCTAATAAAAAGACACCCTAGCTGCCCCACATTTACCTTCATTTGAGGGTGCAGTAGGGTTGCCAGGAGCCCGGTTGCTGGGTGGGGGCGACGGGTTGTCCATGGTGCGGGCTGGCGTGCTGGCATGCTGGCTGGCTTCGCGCTGGCTGGGCGGGCGGGCGGGTAGGCTTGCTGGCTGGGCGGGCGAGTGGGCTTGCTGGGCGGGTTCATAGCTGGCTGGGCGGGCGGGTTCATAGCTGGCTGGGCGGGCGGGTGGGCTTGCTGGCTGGGCGGGCGGGTAGGCTTGCTGGCTGGGCGGGCGAGTGGGCTTGCTGGGCGGGTTCATAGCTGGCTGGGCGGGTTCATAGCTGGCTGGGCAGGCGGTGCGGCATCACATTGCCGGGCGCGACCTCTGCCTGCGCAACGTGACCTCTGATCTCGTCACGCTGCGCAGTGCTGCCGGGAGAAGTCGGGCAGCGTCTGAGTGATGCTCAGACGCTACCCGGCATTAGACTGCGCGCATGCGCAATCTAATCCCGGGATTGGAAACTCCAATCCCGGGATTGAAATCCCGGCGTTTTGGGGGCCAAATCCCGGGATCCCGCCGATCGCGATCCCGGGATTGGCCACCCTACTACCAATACCTCCAATTACGCCACTTCGCTACCTCCCTCCAAACTTCTAGCACACCCCAAATCCCGTCACCATTTGAAAAACTCTGTATTTAAAGACCTAACGACACTGGCACCATCTCTCAGCTATATAACTCGATATTGTCGCCACACCAGCCCTCACACCTAGAACCCCACGAGCAAGCCTGGGAGACGGACTAAAGGTGCCCTCACACTAGAACGATTTTTGGGCCAATTGGCCGATTTCCGATAAATCGTCCGATATATCGTCCGATGTTTACCGTTAATCGTCGAAAATCGGCCGATATCGGTCCGATGCGCGCTCCCGTGGATCTTTAGCTGAATCTTCTGATCTTAGGTGCTGCACGAAAGATCAGAAGATTTAACAAAAGATCCATAGGAACGCGCACGGGATCTTAAGAAAAATCTTTGGTAAAGATGTGCGATTGCCTGAAATCTTTTGTCCAGGACAGGCAAAAGATTTGAAGGCTTAATTTATGCGCACATCTTATGATCGCAGATCTTTCTAGTGTGTGGGCACCTTTAGGCCGCCACATAGATGAAGAAGAATGGGTTGCAATTCGATCTGCTATATCCAAATGCTCTATAAGTGTTGCTATAAGGGAAAACTCATACAATTTACACTAGATGGTACCTAGTCCCTGTATGCTTGCACCGCATGTATCCAGACACTTCTAACCTATGCTGGAGGAATTGTGGCCAACCAGGAACATTTTACCACACCTGGTGGACCTGCCCGGTAATTCAGTCATATTGGGACATGGTGCGCTCCCTCCTCTCACAAATACTCACCCCCTCCATGACTCCAACACCTGCCATTTTCTTTCTATGTGCCCCTCTCCACCTCGACCACACTCCTACTGAAGCCAATAAACTTTTCTTACATATTACATGCTCTGCTAAATATCAGAAATTGGAAAGTACCTTCAGCTGTAAATGGGGTAGACGTAGAAATGATGGAGTCAGTCAAGTTCCTGGGCTTTCAGGTGTCGGCAAATCTGACATAGGGCCTTATTCTGGTTGGAGCGGCCGGGCCGTACGCGTACGTTCCGGGGTTTTTCATGATCTACGCATGCGTACATTCGCTAATGCGCAGGCGCGAACACTCCACAACGCTTACGGACGGGTCTCTCTGTGCGAAAAAACCTGTACGCGAGAGTACGGCCATTGGGGGCAGCATAGGGGCGTGTTGAGGGGAGCGGCCGAAATAATGAGGGAAAATGGGCGTAAATATGGGCGTACACGGGGGTGTGCACCAAAAATGAGCGGTGCTACTACCGCACGATCGCCTAAAGCACCGTTCATTTCGGGCACAAAACAGGCGGCCGCCAACCGCCACCTCAGACCACCCCTACAGATACCGCATGACAGCGTGCGCCTGGGTTTGCTAATTTACGCTGATTACTACTCAAACACATACACCTGAATGTAATAAGCAATGCTGCAGTCTATTAAGTCCAAACCATGATTTCACTACCTGCAAGCCACACACAGCACTCAAACACATTGGAAGCTTATCTTTCTATACTTCTCTACATTTAAAGGTTTGTTTAATTTAAGGTACGAATCTTTTTAAGACCTGCTTATATATGCTAAGGTAGGTATTTGTTAAACAGTTATACACATTCACTACGTGCTTTCATAGACTTTACACAGTAGCACACTCAATCTACACAAGTCGACATGTGTCAACGTGTTCACTCTAATACAAACATAGGTTTTGTATTTATGATACAATAACATAAACCACATCTAACACCTACAAAGGATGTTTCAGCAATGTTTTAAGCCCATGCCCACAATTTTGCACATTAATTAATTCAATGAATTAATTAATTTTCATAATTATAGTTGAAAGGCAAGATTTGCAGGTCCATATATGTGAAGGGTATGCCAGCGTACACGGACGTACGCTCACTCTCACGAGCGGTGACATAAGCTGAGTTTTCTATTGAAAACAATAGGGACCCGTCCGTGCAAGCTGGCGTACGCTCAGATAGCCGCAAGAAGTCGGTGGGAAGACGGACGAGAGACGTCCGTAAACGGTGGCGTACGCTCAATTGTACGCCAGTTGTCGGAGTGTAAGGGCTGGTCCGTCCGTGTACGTTGGCGTACGCTCAATTGTACGCCACTCCCCTTCGACGTTGTTTCTGCCCGTACGTATGCGGCTGATCTGTGGGTGGACTTAACCCCAACGGCCGCGTACGGATAGCGTACGTTAATAGCGAACGTACGCACGTTTGGCCGCTACGATCAGAATAACCTCCATGGTCTGGCAATGTACTGACACAAATAAAAAAATCCCAACAGCGTCTCTTTTTTTTGAGGTGGTTAAAAGTGGCTGGTGTGAGTAGGCCCAACGTGACATATTTTTATAGATGTTCGATTGAATTGACCTTCGGTATAATCGTTTGGTTTGGCAACTGCACGGCTACCGAACACCCTAAACTAGAGCGTATTGTAAAATCCGCATGTAAAATTATTGGAGTGCAGCTACCAAACCATTCTGGAGTTTTATAGTTCCAGAATTGCAAAGAGAACTAAAAATATTTTAGCAGACTCAAGCCACCCCTTTTGTAGTACATTTGAGAAATTACCCTCGCTAAAAAGGTTCAGAACTCTGAGGCCACCTACAAGTTGTTTGCACAATAGTTTCCTACCATCAGCAGTACGTATGTTGAATCCCTAAATGTTGTTTTTTCTTTTTCAAATTTTCATGTATGTTATATGCGGATATTGCTTTTATTGTATTGGTATTTTATGTACATTACAATTTCGTCTGCAGAGAGAGTTTCTCCTTCTGCTGATGACAATAAACTGACTTGACTTGAGGTCCGAGTCACCAAGAACTCCTAAATAGAATCTGGTACGTAGCAAATATGGAATATATATCACTAGCCTCCAAAACAACCTTGTTAAAAAATTCGGTACTTGTTTCCTAGCACGGCGCCCACAATTTTCAATCGTATGCCATCTTATTCATTGTATCGCATCGCATGCCATATAGCCGCATGCGATGTGATTTTGGCCCCCCTATACAATTTTTAAATGTATAAAGGGTGCTTACAATGTTAAAAGCACCCCCACGCCACCCCCACTATGAACGCCAACCCGAAGCGTGGTGAGCGGCGGCGGTACGCGTCCTCCGACCTTTTCATCCCCCCACTATCCATGTCGGCGTGGAGTAGATTGTAGATAGTGTGGCGAGCGCAGCGAGGCCCGTGAGGGGACGCATATTACTTTACATGTATTCCGCGTCCGCTCGCCACACTATGTAATATCAACCCCACGCCGACGTGGATAGTGGGGGTATGAAAAGGTCGGAGGATGCATACCCCCGCCACTCGCCACGCTTCGGGTTGGCGTTGATACTGGGGGTGGCGTGGGGGTGCTTTTAACATTGTAAGCACCCATTACGGTGCTTATACAATTAATAATCTTATAGGGGGGCCATTTAACATTGAAAACACCCTTTAGGGTGCTTATACAGTTTAAAATCGTAAAATATTTGCATACAATACGATGGTGTACGATTTTAAGTAGTATAACATCGGGTGCCATTGCGTAACATCGCATCGCATACCATTGTAAGGCTTATGGTATGCGATGCGATGGGCGCCGTGCTAGGAAACAAGTACCAAAAATTCCACTCCACATGGGCTCCATGGTACTCTTTCCATAACATCCCTCTTCCTGGCCTTAAGTAACTCACACCTCCCATCCACAATCCCATCCCAACAGCCCAGGCTCATCCTCAATAACACACCATCACCTCCCCTTTCCCCCTCAGTAGAAACTGGCATCATAATTCCACCTACCTTATGTTATGTTACCTTGCACTGTCTTCAAGTTACAAGTTATACCTGTCATAACTGTTCTAGCCTGTATGTTACATAGGCAATTTTGGCTCCCTACAGTTTTTAAAAACAGGTTTTTTTAGGGAATGACCCTTGCGCTCACTGCAGCCTAGGTTCTTGTTGATCCGTTCGGATCACCTTCCGTACAAAATTTACACAAAGACAAAAGAAGATACCAACATAATCTTCGGCGCTGATAGAATTTTTTTCCACAATTTTTCCTTCCCTTTCTCTCTCTCAAGTAAGTACCCAAAAGGAAGACATAAAGGCCCTTATTCTGATCGGTGCGGATATATCCGCGTGCGTTCGGCCCGCCGATATTTTGTGTCTGCGCATGTGCAGAGGCGTCTCTGCGCATGTGCGAGCGGGGCGTACGGCCAAATTCTGCATGATATGTGAACACTCCGAACAGGGGGTGGAGAGGGGCGTGAAGGGCTATTTGGGCTCATTACCATATGCATACGCCCCGCGTTTCATGGGAGTTCCCATGAAAACGCTGGGCGTACGTATGGTAATGCGGCTGTGACGCACGTGTAGGGGGCGGACATATGACATCGCCGGATGTCAGCTGCCCACCCAGATCTCTGCTTTTGCACGGAAAAATGTCCGTGTGGTCTGAGGTTGCGGGTGCTGGTGGAGCACTCGGTCCTGCATTCGATGGTCTGCGACCATCGAATGATGGGGGAGGTTCCCTTAGATGGAGGAGGCGTATTCCGTTAAAAATACACGTGCGGTCCGTTCGGACAGCTTCTTACCGCATACGGACAGGGTTGGCGATCCGTATGGAAGGCGGGGTTTCGCACGCACGGTCCTGGCCGCATAATCGGCTCCGGCCGCACCGATCAGAATAAGGGCCAAAAGGAAGACAATAGTGTAATACTGTTTTTACAATTGGTAATCTTTTGCAAATAAGACAGTATTTGGAGTATTCAGACTCGTACCCTTTAAAATGGTCTACTATGGGGGATAGACTTCAATCACTTTTATAGGGGCGGTAATGTCACCGGTCAGTCATCCAATTCCATTCAGTGAATATGTAAGAAAGTGAAGCTGGTATAGTGTAATACCGCTTACATTTATTCACAACATATATAAAAACACTTAGGTATGTTACAGCAGACTCTCGCCGAATAAAATTGTCTACAGAGATTTGCAGACAAATAAGGCAAGTGGTTTTTGTACCCAGGCATCTCCGGAGCCTTTGGTCCAGTGAAAGTCCAATGTTAAATACCTCCCCTCCACGGCCAACGCATTTCAAAACCGGATAGTTTCTTTTTCAAGGCATGTGGAGAGACATGACTCAGACATGGAATTCCTAACATCTAATTTCCCCTATTGTGCATCATTAGGTCAGCACAATCCAGTCCAGGTTATCCAGCAGTAGCTTTACCACAGGTGTAGCAAACCCCGGCACTTTTCTGCCGTCCTGACACTTCCGCTATCTGCCTCTCACCGGAAGCGGAAGTGATGAATGCGTTCCATATCTTTAAGCATCCTTTTGTCACTTCCTCCTTATGCGTTTCACATGTATAGTGGCACCCGGACTTCCTGGATCCAACTTTTTTATACATATTCGCATCTGCGTTGTGATAACTCTCCCTACAGTTGTTGACCTTGCTACATTACAACTCACATTCATGTTTGTCTTGTTAATTATATTATGGTTGTATTTTTTGCTCAACCAAATAAAATACTGGAGAAATAAAAAACTGTCACAGCTCAAAGTGAAAGTACATGGCAGAAGTCATAATATTACTTGAGTAATGTTTATACTTCTTTTTACTATAACAGATGTGGTCATGCGTTTTTAGAGATACAACAACGCACATGGTTATCAATACTAATAATGTATTGGAAAAGACAAAATAAAACACTAAAACATTCCTTCACAAACTACACACTTAGGGCTATTTCACACGCTCCAGCTCCTGCCGGTTGGCGAAATCCCGCACGGCCAGGAAGCCGTGCCGCACACAGTAGTTTACGACGGAGAGGATGGCCACAGCCCGGCAGCCGTCCCTTCCAGTAGTGGGATCCGGCCGTCCCGTGTGAATGGACACAATTGTGTCCATTATTAACTACAGTGTGCGGCGCGGGCAGGAGCCGGAGCATGTGAAATAGCCTTTGGGGGCAGATATATTAAGCCTGGTGAAGTGATAAAGAGGAAGGTGATAATGCGGCAGCCAATAGGCTCCTAACTGCCAAGTGACAGCCTGGGTTGTCTTTTAAACTTTTGATATATTTTACATAAATATGAAAATACTAATTTTGTGAAATGTTTTTCCTTTTATCTAGGTGGTATATCTAAATGATCGGTCAACAATGCCTAGATACTGTTGGCCTTTTAATTCGGAACCATGTAGGTATGTGTAGTTGAATGTGCTATTTGATGAAAAATAGGTACTTGTGTACTAGCACGGCGCCCCGATAATTAGTCGCCCGATTTTTTAATCGAATCGCATCGATGCGATGCGACGCGATTTTAACTCATATTCGATATTAAATTGTATAAGCACCCTAATGGGTGCTTTTAAGCACCCTAATGGGTGCTTACAATGCTTAAATGCACCCCCACGCCACCCCTCAAGTATAAACGTGAACCCGAAGCGTGGCGAGCGCAGCGAGCCCGCGAGGGGCGGCGGTACGCGTCCTACGACCTTTTCACACCCCCACTATCCACGTCGGCGTGGAGTTGAGAATAGAAAGTGTGGCGAGCGCAGCGAGCCACCGAACCCGAAGCGTGACGAGGGGACGCGGATACCTGTGAAGCCCGCGAGGGGACGCGGATACCTGTGAAGGTATCCGCGTCCCCTCGCGGGGCACGCTGCGCTCGCCACGCTTCGGGCTCGGTGGCTCGCTGCGCTCGCCACACTTTCTATTCTCAACTCCACGCCGACGTGGATAGTGGGGGTATGAAAAGGTCGTAGGACGCGTACCGCCGCCCCTCGCGGGCTCGCTGCGCTCGCAACGCTTTGGGTTCACGTTTATACTTGAGGGTTGCGTGGGGGTGCATTTAACCATTGTAACCACCCATTAGGGTGCTTATACAATTTATAATCGCATCGCATTGTATGCCATATACAATGGCATACAATTTTAAAATTGTATGCCATTATACAACATCGGCCGATATCGCGTCGCATCGCATACCATCGCATGCGATATGGTCTGCGATGCGATGGGCGCCGTGCTAGTACACAAGTACCGAAAAATACATAAGAAGGAATTGGAAGCTTTCTTAATTTGTTATGTAAAATCAAATAAAGAATGTTATGTAAAAAAATGATTATATTTTTAGATAGAGGGTAAACATTACAGGTCATTGATGGAATAAAAATGTTTGCCAATTTTCACACCTATTTGGACAAATTCACTTGGCACTCCAAGGGTTAAAGAATCAAAACAAGTAGAGAATGATACGTCTGGGGAGCATCTGAAGGTAAGTCTATTGGTTCATCCGATATTCTATTAACGCTACTAGAAGACCATATGAACTTACAGTAAGTATCCAATAGACTTACCTTCTGCCAGGGGCATAGCTAGATATTCGTAGGCCCCATAGCAAACATTTGTAAGGGCCCCCTATTTAGCAACTGATGGTGATAAATGTATGTAAAACATATTACTTAGATGGTAAAGATGGGCCCCCCTTCAGCTCGGGGCCCCATAGCAGCTGCATCCCTTTCACCTATGGTAGTTACGCCCCTACCTTCTGCTGTGCCCTGAGACGGGTCATTCCCTACTTTTTTTGTTTCATATATGTATTGATATGTGAGTGATATTTTAGTGGACCATACACCTCGGGCTGCACTGCAGTGCACCACAAGAGGTCACTGTTTATCACTTTTTCCCTATTTCTTGAAGAATCGTCCATGAGACATTGTTCAGCAGGTGTTAAAACAGTGGTTTAACAATCTGGCTACAGATCACATAACCAGTCTGAATCTGCACAAAGGTAATTTCATGGTATAGAGGAAGTTAAGCCCCATATACACTACAGCTCTGTACCAGCTAGGGAATTTGGGAAATGTGACAGTAATGATTACAGCTCTGCACCAGCTAGGGAATTTGGGAAATGTGACAGTAATGGCTGCACCTGGTGATGTGGAAAACGTGGACTATTGGCAGATCTCGAGGACGGGTTTGGCCTCCCATGGTCTAGTGTGTACACTCAACATCGTTAACGATGTGCGCTCACGTGCATCGTTAACCCCCCCTCCCTCTTGGCTGGACATGCAGGTCAGTTTGGCTATATATATATATATATATATATATATATATATATATATATATATAAATACAACTAGGTGATTCATCGTGCCCTACGTGCGCTCTTCACACCATCGTGAGGGGCTGTGCCCCCTTAATTTGTAAAAGTTTGTATTGTGAGAAATATGGTTAGAATTGTATGAATGATGGCCTGTATTGCAACTTGAGTTATAGCGGGAAGGGGGCACGGGGGGTCATGAATCGCGGGAGGGGGGTCGTGGGGTGCCGCGAATCGGGGTTGCGGGGGGTGCCGTGAATCGGGGGGGGCGTGAATCGTGGGAGGGGGGTCCGCGAATCGAGGGAGGGGGTCTTCAAATCGTGGGAGGGGGCGCGGGAGGGGTGTGTGAATCCCGGGGGGGGTGTCATGGAGGGTCGCGAATCGCGGGAGGGGGCACGGGAGGTGCTGTGGGGGTCCGTGAATCGTGGGAGGGGGTCCACAAATCACAGGAGGGGGGCGCAGGGGGTGCCGTGAATCGCGGGAGGGGGCGGGGGTCCGCAAATTCTGGGGTGGGGGGACGCAGCGAGTCACGGAAGGGGGGGCGCGGTGAATGGTGGGGGTGGGCGCGGTGGTGCTGTGAATTGCGGGGGTGCCGCAAATCGCAGAAGGGGGGGTCCCGGGGGGGGGCGCAAATCGCGGGAGGGGGTCCACAGGGGTGCTGTGAATAGCGGGAGGGGGGGGTCCGCAAATCGCGGGAGGGGGCTTGGGTCCGCAAATCACGGGAGGGGGGGGCGCTGTGAATCGCTGGATGGAGGTCGCGGGGGGTGGCGCGAATCGTGGGAGGGGGGTTGCGGGGGTCCAGCGAATTGCGGGAGGGGGGCACAGGGGTCCCGCAAATCGTGCATGCGGGGGTGGGGGTGTCACGGGTGTCCGGGGGGGTTAGGTTTGCTGGCAGATGGAGGGGGGGTGCGGGAGTAATGGGGGTTGCTGGCTGTGGTGTAATGGTGGATGGTGGGCCTGTACTGTAGCCCTGGTTGGGCGGGGGGAGGTGATGTCAAGGGGGTGGGGTGTGTAGAACGTTATACACATAGAACACTTTTCCCTGGGGGTGCGGGTTTGTGTATCCTGCTGGGCGGGAACGTTATATGCATAGGGGATAAGTGACAGATCTGGCTAGATATATAAGAGATGCGAAGTCAAGATAAATCATTCGCTGGTCATGCGAGGGGCTGTGTCTTCGTAACACATCCACCTGACATGGTTGCGAGGGGAAATGGACGCGAGAGGGGTGGGGATTTGTGGGGGGAAGAGTCACATGGACCCATCCTACCTGTGTCAACTAAACTAAAGAGATTGAGAATCCATTTTGAAAACCAGCCAATTACCCCCACATCCCAGAACAGAAGTAACAAATCAGAAACGAAGAAGTCTTCAAGCTTTTAAAACAAACTTTTGATTGTGTATATTTGGTTATTACAATTTTTTTGCAGAGTTTTTGGAAGATTGTAATAAAAATCACAAAAAAATTTTGCTCAGCTACACCGAGGGATTATGGGATTCCATTAGCAGAAACCCCCATAAAAACATTCAAAACACAGTGTTCATTCAGATCACATAAGGAAGTATGGGGAACCAAAACCGGCTGGAGCCCAATGTTTTGATGTAAACAGAGAAATGCGAAGAGCTGATGTAAAGATTAATGTCTCAACCTGAAGATCGAGAACTGTTAACGTCTCAGTCAAATTACAACTGTAAAATCTGCAAAAGTTGTATATGTAACTAGAGAACCAGCCCTGCTTGGCACGGGCACATGGCCGAACGCCATGTACCTAAATGCGTTATATATTGTCACAAGAGCTGAGCCGCAAGCATGCCTGGAACGTATCAATGATTAACTTGATTCACTAAAATAATTATTGCCTGGCTCCCATACGGGATAGGCCAATTTAATATACCTGAACCTTCCTTGAGAACTACACTACATAGGGCGGTATTCAATACCGGATGCTATTTCTTACAGGGGAAATAGTGGTCGCCGCCTATTCAATGCTGCCGCTTTCGACAGCATTGAAGGCGGCTTTCGAAAAAAAAACAACAGATCCGACTTTGAAAATAAGTCGGTCCTGTTTTGGTGGAAAAGGCTGTGGATTTTCAAATTCACGGCTGTTTCTCTACAATCCAAGGCCGTTTTCACCGGAACGCCCACTTTTTGCCACTCGACAGGCAGAACATTGAATTTTGCCTGTTGAGTCTCTGTCGAGCTGGATGAAAATGGGCCAGGATTCTGATTGTCGGAATCCAAGGTTGAATACCTCTCCCCCCATAGTAGTGATAACTGCACAAAAAATCATCCAGTGGTTTTTGAGATTAGCGCGTTCAGACAGACAGATGCGCCTTGGGGACTTTCTTCTATACTATGTAAGTAAAACGAGTGCATTCTTGATTGCCTATTAATAATACATTGACAATAAATAAGACACTGCACTGTTTAGCCAACACGTTCCAGGTTATATGGTGGTAGTACTGTAATGCTGCTTTCCCACTGCAGACCAGTTTAAAGTACTGGGAATCCTAAATGGTATTTAAAACGGTAATAGCATTCCCACTGCAGCAGATTACCATTTTAAATACCATTTAAGTACCATTCCCATTGCAGTGAACCGTGTAAAATGTAGAGTGCCAACCCCCCCCCCCCCCCCCCAGTGTAAAGAGTGCCTAATCCCTCCCCCCCCCCAAGTGTGAAGAGTGCCTAACCCCCGTACCTGCCCTGTGCCCCCACCTCCCCTCCCCTTGTACTTACCTGCACGGGGATGCAGGGCAGTGGGGAGGCAGCGGGGGTCCATGCAGGGTACAGGCAGTCCCAGTGCCTGATGAGAACTAGTAGTTCTCACTTTGCGCATATGTAATGAGTGCACGTGCATACTAATGAGCCGCTCATTACATATGCGCATATGTAATGAGCGGCTCTTTATTATGCACGTGCAGAGCCGGCCTTAGGCATAGGCAAACTAGGCAATTGCCTAGGGCATTTGGAATGCCTAGGGGCATCAGCAGCTTCTGCTGATTAAAATGATATGCAGCATGCCTATATTATGTGTGTGAGTGAGGCTGTATCTGCATATGAAATAGTGTATTCATGGAAATCACTGTAACATAGCATTCCATATGCAGGTACAGCCATAGTCGCACACAGAATATATTCATGCCACATATCATTTTAATCATTGGAAGCTCCTTGTGTGTCTTGGTCACATAACAATGCAAATAAGACAAATTTTCAGCAAAAAAGGCACCCAACGTTAGCAGAACTGGCCAGGAGCTGCATGGCCTATTGAGTCAAGATGTATGAGGAAACATCTGTATCCAAGCACAGGCAGAAGTCACAGTGTTAGCGGCTGTGCGAGTGCTGTCTGCAGGTGGGTTGGTTGTGCAATAGTGTTCGGCATATGTGTAAGGGGCATTATGTGTGTGATGTATAAATGCATTATTAATGTGCGACATATGTGTAACAGGCATTATGTGTGTCATGTGTATAAGGGCATTAATAATGTGCAACATATGTGTAGCAGGCATTATGTGTGTCATGTGTATAAGGGCATTAATAATGTACAACATATGTGTAATAAGCATTATGTGTGTCATGTGTATAAGGGCATTAATAATGTGCAACAGATGTGTAAGGGGCATTATATGTGTCATTATATGTATGAAGGGCATTAATAAAGGTTGGCATAATGTGTAAGGGGCTTTATGGTTATAAGGACATTAATAATGTGTGTCATGTGTAAGGGGCATTACTGTGTGGTATTATCAGGGGTGCCGAGAGAAAGGGGTAGGGGTACAAATTACCCAGGCCAAAGTCTGATGGAAGGGCCCAGTGGGGGCCCCGGGCCCCCTCCCCTTAAGTGACAGCAGCAGCTGCAGCTCTCTCCTCTGCCCAGCACACACTGCTTTGTGCTGGGTTGCAGTGTGGCCATGGTGCTTAAAATACAATATTTTCTCAGGATTTTTTTCTAAGGGTATAATGTGAATAATGTGAGGAGTAATGTACATAAGGTAAAGTGGTACTACTGTGTGATGTAACGTGAATAAGGGACACCATCGCATGATATAATGTGAATAAAGTTGCACTACTGTGTGGCATAACTTGAATTGGGGGTACTATTGTGTGGCCAGGCCCCTTTCCAGCAAGAACACACTCCTGTTTGGGCTGCGCACCGAATGTGTGCACTGTTTCTATTTAAAATATTGCGGGTAGGGACTGCTATGATGAGGGTTGATGTTGCTGGGAAAGGGGAGCAGGGTCAGAGGCAGAACTAGTGGCGGTGCTAGGGGGCACCAGCCAAAATCTTGCCTAGGGCGTCATTTAGGCTAGGGCCGGCTCTGTGCACGTGCACTCATTACACATGCACAAAGTGAGAACTACTTGGTCTCATCAGGCACTGGGACTGCCTGGAGGCTAAATAACGTCTAAGAGGCATTCCCACTGCCTCTTAAACGTTATTTTAACGTGTAGGACTCTGCTTTAAAAACGGGTTGAAATACCATTTAGCTTTAAACGGTATTTCAACTCTGGCACTTTCCCACTGCAGCCTTAAAATGGTAAATTGCACTGAAAATCGGCAATGTACCGTTTTTTAGCTGCAGTGGGAAAGGGTCATTACTGGTGCATTCTTGCATAACTGTTAGTAAATAAGACATTGCATTGTTGAGACAATATATTACATTTTATATGATGTTAGTACAGTGGGATGCAGTCATTTGGTCTACAGCATGATGGTCGACAGTCATTAGGTGGACACCATTAGGTCGACATGGTAAAAGGTCGACATGGGTCTAGATCGACATAGGAAAAGGTCGACATGGTTCTAGGTCGAAAGGTCATTAGTTCGACAGGTCGTTAAGTTCGACAGTTCATTGGTTCGACATTGTCTAGGTCGACAGTCAAAAGGTCAACATCGGGTTTTTCACTGTTTTTTTGAGCCGACATGTGCCGACAGGCGGTATTTCATGCCCTACCATCCACTAGGGCGTGGTGGGAGAATAAAATAGTGGGTACTTGTGTATTATCACGGCGCCCACGATTTCCATCGTATGGGCTCCTAAAAATCTCATTGCATCGCATTGCATCCCCCCTGGAATATTGCGGCATGCGATGCATGTGATGCGATGCGATTTTTAATTGTACAAGCACCCATGCCATGAGATGTAACCCCCAGTATCCACGCCATCCCGAAGCGCGGCGAGCGGTGGCGGTACGCGTCCTCCGACCTTTTCATACCCCAACTATCCACGTCGAGTTGATTTCAGATAGTGTGGCGAGTGTAGCGAGCCACCGAGCCTGAAGCGTGGCGAGCGGATGTGGAATATGAGCCCTGCGAGGGGACGTGGAATACATGTAAAGTAATCCGTGTCCCCTCGCAGGGCTCGGTGCGCTCGCCACACTTCGGGCTCGTATTCCGCGTCCGCTCGCCACGCTTGGGGGCTTGTACAATTAAAAATCCCATCGCATCCCATTTGCTGGCATGTGATGCTATGCGATATTTAAATGTACAAGCATCGCATCGCACACCACTAAATAAGGTACACGATGCCATGCGATGGGCGCCATAATAATACACAAGTACCAAATAGTGTGCCGAGCGTAGCGAGACACCGTGCCCGACGCATCGCGAGCGCAGTGAGCGATCTGAGGGGATGCGGTGCACTTTAAACTGTGTCCATGTCGACTGTGTTGCCATTCAGGTAAAAAAATTGTGAAAAACCCAATGTCGCCCTTTTGACTGTCGACCTAAACATTGTCGAACGAATGAATTGTCAAATTAACGACCTGTCAAACTAATGACCTTTCGACCTAGAAACATGTCGACCTTTTCCCATGTCGACCTAGACCCATGTCGACCTAATGGTGTCCACCTAATGTCTGTCGACCATCATGCTGTAGACCAATTGATCCCAACCCAGTACAGTAACTTGCTTGTTATTAAATTTATTTTTGATATGAACATTAATAAACAGAAAATAAAAAATCAACATTTTTACTCTGGCTCCTACCGTGTTTCCCTGATAATAAGACCTACCCTGAAAATAAGCCCTACCCTTATTTCTGGACATTGGTCCAAAATAAGCCCTACCCTGAAAATAAGCCCTAGCTAAATTTCCATTTTCCCCAGTCCCTGCACTAAAGTACAATGCTTTCAGCTCCGCCCTCCCCCCCCCCCCGCCACCCCCCCCCCCCCACTGCATGAAATGGATGCTGCTGCTCCGGTAGCAGCCCTGGTACCACTGAAGCCTCTGCTGGCATTAGTGGTCCCAGGGATGCATTGCACATGTGATGTCACTGCGCACCGTACAAGGCATGTTAATTAAAATAAGCCCTACCCCAAAAATAAGCCCTATGGTGTCTTATTATCGGGGAAACACGGTACCACCAGTCAGGGCCGTTTCTAGACAATTTAGCTCCCAGGGCGAAGAAATAAAAATGTGCCCCCCTTAACAAAAAGGGCGTGGCTTAATAAAAAAGCAGGAAACCAATCACCTTACATCTCACTTTTGCAACCTGCATGACCGGACATTGGTTACCGCAGGAATTATCATTGTCCTTCCGCACATAAATTGGCGGGCTGAAAATATAAAGGCACACAGTGACCTAGTACACCTCACAGATCAAGGCCAAACAATGACAAACTACTTAAATCATTATACACTGTTTATCCGTGATGCCAATTACACATTATGCCGCACACTGTGATGCCCATTACACATTACGCCGCACACCGTGATGCCAATTACACATTACGCCGCACACCGTGATGCCCATTACACATTATGCTGCACACCGTGATGCCAATTACACATTACGCCGCACACCGTGATGCCCATTACACATTACGCCGCACACCGTGATGACAATTACATATTACCAGGGACGTGCGGTGAGGTAAATGGCTCATGAGTCCCTGGCAAGTTTTGATAAGAGAGGTGCAGAAAAGGTAGCCAGGTGAGGCACTGCCATATACTTTTTACTCCAGAGATTTGACTATAAAAATGATTAGAAAAATAAAAATAAGATTTTTTTATAAATTATTTGTATTTTTGACATAATTTATCAATTCAAAATGCCGGTATATGTGCTAGTATGACAGGAAAGGCAGTGCCTCACCTGCCTCACCCCACGGCACGCCACTGCATATTACGCTGCACACCATGATGACAATTACATATTACGCTGCACACCGTGATGACAATTACACATTGTGCCCATTAAACCCCACACTGTGATGGCAATTACACAATACTCCCCACACACCATAATGCCCATTACACATTATGCCCCATGCGCCGCACAACTGATACCGATTACTAATATGCCCCCCGCAGTGCCAGATATGCCCCCACAGTGCCAGATGTGCCACACATATATGCCTCCATAGTGCTAGGTATGCCCCCCTGTGCCAGATATGCCCCTACAGTGCCACACATATATACCCCCACAATGATAGAAATGCCCAGTAACAGACATGCCCCCACAGTGACAGACAAATTTGCCCCCAAATTGCCAGAATATATTATCCCAGCAGCAGCACAACTCACCATTGTTGCTGCTGCCGAGGAGAGCAGAGTCCAGGTGTCACACCTTCTTATTAAATCTTCAAATCCTTTACTACAGATTGCTGATGTATGGTCAGCTTAACAGAAAGAACGCTGAGTTCAAGCATCACCCTTCTTTTCAAGCTTCCAGTCTGTTATTCTAAAGCAGGGTTGCCGACTTTCAAAAAATCCTCTCCGGGAGAAGCCCGGAGAGGAATCTTGCATTACAAGTTTTTGGGGTGGGGCTTAACTGTGACGTCATTAAGCCCCGCCCCCATTACGGCAAATAGCCGGAATAACTGATATCCATGGAGGGGGCGGGGCTAAAATGACACGATTGTGCCATTTTAGCTCCGCCCCCTCCCCTGAGACCCGCGGATTGCGGCATATACTGTAAATGCCGCGATCGGGGGGCTCAGTGGGGGTCCCCCTGATTCCGGGAGGGTTGCCCACCCTTCCGGGGGCCGGGATGAAGGACCCGATTTTTGGGAGACTCCCGCAAAGGTCGGCAACCCTGTTCTAAAGCCCCCTACACACTAGCCGGTCCCTGCAGTGGCGTAACTACCTATTATGCGCCCCCCCCCCCCCCGCCGCAAAATTTTTGGCGCCCCCCTCTTGCCCTCCCCTTGGCGCACCCCATGCTCGTTCCTGCCCGGCCGAATCTGCAGTCACGGTCCCGTTGCCGGCTCCTGCTGCTATAATGAAAACGGACTCTTAGAAAATGGCTGCCCCCATACTGCAGACAGAAAACTGTCTGCAGTATGGGGGCAGCCATTTTCTAAGAGTCAGTTTTCATTATAGCAGCAGGAGCCGGTGCCGGGAGAGTGGAGACGAAGAGACGGGACCATGAAGGCAGGCAAGACAGCAGCGGGTAACTATAGCACCGCAGACCCCCGGCGCCCACATGTTCTCTGCGCCTCCCCGCCACCGCGGGGGCTGCGGAGCTATAGCTACGCCACTTGGTCCCTGCCAATATTGGTGGTGGTGGGGACCCAGCGGAGGGGGGCATCGTTAGAGAGGACCTCCTTCATCTGAACATGAAGGATGAGGGAGGGAGTCTTAATGATGCACGGGAGCGCACATTGTTAACGATATGGAGTGTACACATTAGGTGATATTGTGAACAATATTGCTAAGAAAGCCCTTGTGTGTATGGGTTCTTAACTCAATCAGCATGACAGAGTGATTTCCAGCCTTTTCCTCATCAACACTCTCAACTGTGTGAAAGGGGGCAATACGGTGCAGCATAATGTGTAACAGGCATTATGGTGTGTGGCATATTGTGTAAGGGGCATTATGGTGTGTGGCATAATGTGTAAGAGGCATTATGGTGTGTGGCATAATGTGTATGGGGCATTATGGTGCATGGCATAATGTGTAAGGGGCATTCGTATAACAAGGAAAAATGACAAGGTAAGCCGCATGAAGATTTTTTGTTTGCTGTGGTGGCTGCCGTCTGGGTGTGCAGATTGTAGAACTGGGGAATACAGTCTTTTCCTGCCAGGCTACATCCCCCCAACCCTCCTGGCAGCCCCCACAGCTCTGCTGTCCCATTGCGCCTGCCCCCATTGAAAATGCCTGGGGTACTGGTTGTTGTGGGGGGATTCGCTTATGCCACGCAGGCCTGTCGCATCCAGAGTGGGAGTGTCATGGGGGGATAATTCCGTCTCCATGTGTGATCGTGGGTATCAGACAGAGATCATTTGCACCAACACGGGGCTGATGCAAGTCCAATTACCAATGAGGACATTTGCAATAGGAGACGGCTACGCAGTGGGCGGGACAGGCTTTTCCTGTCAGTCACCCAGATTCCTGCACACTTCAGTGGATTCTCCCATTAGCTTATGAAAGTTAGTAGAATCCTATCACCACATGAAAAAGTGAAGCACGTGCCTTATACATGAATGTAAGATCTCTCCAGCACAGGTGTTATCTTGATTTTCAAGTTTGCGGCTCACAGTTGTTGGATAAACCCTTACGTACCTGCCCCTGGCCTCCTCTTATGATGGGAACCAAGAGGAAATGTGTTATATTTTTCTAAGCCCCATCCCCTCATTACCTGCTCAGACTTTTCATCTGTGCGGCAGTCTCCTTTCTCAGGTCCTTCTGTCGTATACCTAGTTGCTCTCTATCACATGGTTTCTCTGGGATCACAATCCTGCTGTGCCTGGTGCCATCTCTGCCTGAATCTGGACTTGGTTTTGTCTTTAATAACAGTATTGGCAGATATATAAATAGAGGAGACGGGGACATTACAGCCCAGTGGCCAGAAATCAGGACGACCAGGATTGACAAGGTAACCTCCAATGTTATAGAGCACAGGTTCTCAAACTCGGTCCACAGAACCCCACACAGTGCATGTTTGGCAGGTCTCCTCGCAGAATTGCAAGTAAAATAATGAGCTCCAACTGCGGAGCTTTTAAAATGCGCCACTGAGTAATGAATGCACCTGACCTAGAAAACATGAACTGTGTGGGGCCCTGAAGACCGAGTTTGAGAACCCCCGTTATAGAGAAAGATATTCTACAGGGGTCTTGTATTTCAGGGAATGAATGTTGTTATTTCAGTCATTTCCCAGTTTATTACACTGCAGCTGCCCGTATATACCACATAAGTGGCCGATGAAGAGTTGGGTGTAATCACATTTTTTGGCGCCAATTGCGCTTCTCTTGTACCATGCGCGCACACAGACATTCCTCACACATCTCGTACACATCTCTGCCTATGTGCGTTCAGAGGCCTGTCGCAGCACATAATCATTTCGAGGGACGTTTTAATAGTTTAACATAAATCTGGACTCTGATTGGGAAGGTTCCGAAGCGCGGTGAGCGGAGCGAGCCAAGCTAAGGTACGCGCTCCACTAATTGGTGGTCCACGTGCTTAGTGTGTCGACACCAAACTCATGTTGATCTTTTTATGTGTCAACAATTTCTTTGCCGACCTTTTGCTTGTGTCAGCCTTGTACATGTAGACCATTTGGAGGCACATGATAAATGTGACTTAAGGGTGAGATGTACTAAGCCTTGAAAAGTGATAAAATGGAGAGTAATAAACCACCAACCAATCAGTTCCTAGCTGTCATTTTTCAAACACAGCCTCTGACATGGCAGTTACGAGCTGATTGGCTGGTACTTTATCACTCTCCACTTGATCTTTTTGCAAGCTTAGTACATCTGGTCCTAATGTTATTTATTGCACTGTCCGAACGCAAACAGACCGTCTTACGTATTGGAGATTTTATTAAAGCGCCATGGGTCTTTTTTTTTTATTAGAAAGCAGCAATAGGTCGACAATGGAAAGGTCAAGTGAAAAACTCATGTCGACATTTTTTACTGTCAGCCTTCCCATTGTCGACCTAATGCTTCTGTTGACCTTCCGACCCTGTGGCCCTTAGCCATGTCGACCTAAGGCCTGTTTACCTTCAATGGTTGACATAAATTGGGTTGGTCCAATGACCCATACCCAAGTGAACGATGCTCTGCTCTCTGGCTATACCTGTCATTAGGGTAAGCACCAATGTGTCTCTTATTCACCTAGTCAGGGTACCTGTAAATATGTTGTTTGCTCATATGATCAGGGCCGGATTAACAATAGGCATTTTGTAGATGAGGTCTGGGGCTTTCCAACGAGCCCAGCCCCGTGTCGCTAGCCCCCGGGAACTGGAGATACCGCCGGGCAAAGCTGGAACGTTTTCCCCATAGGATAACATGGGACCCATCCAGTTTCGATGGCTGCCAGTTCCCTCCCTGGCATCATAGAAGCTCAATGTTCTTATTCGAACCCAAATCACTGGGCCTTTAATTTGATACCAGGCTGGTTCATATGGGTTTATAGTTTCCTGAGATATTGCAGGTAAACCGATTTTTTTCATTTCTGAAATGTAATTTCATGGCTGTTCATGTTCTTTGAGTGCCTATTTCTCTGGAACCAAATGGGCAAGTTTCAAGGGACCAAGATCATTTGAAGACACTGGTCTCGTGTAAATGGGTCAGTTGGTTCCAAAGATAATGGGGCAGATGTATTAAGCTTTACGAAGAGATAAACTTGAGATAAAGTGGAGATAAATTGGAAAGAGATAACGCACCAGCCAATCAACTTCCAACTGTCATATTTCAAACACAGCTGATTGGCTGGTGCGTTATCTCCTTCCAATTTATCTCCACTTTATCTCAAGTTTATCTCTCCGCCAGGCTTAATACATCTGCCCCATTGTCGGTTAAACAATATAGCTGGTTAAAGGGGGGAGAGGGGGGGTGGTTTTCTCTCCCCTTCACACCAGAAAATGCAGGGACTAGGCTGGTGTAAAAGGGGCCAGCCCGTGAATGTCCCTGCATGATCCTGGGACCATATTCCTGGGTAAGTCCCTGCATTTTTTGGTGTAAAAGGGGTATTATTTCAAATAGCTGGGACCTGCAGTGCTCTGAATACAGCAGGGCAGCCCCCCACTCTCTGCATGGCTGTCAATGGCTTTCACTTCTGCCTGGTGGCGGCTGTCCCCCAGTTACCATGAGCATGTATTCCCTCTTGGCAATGAGCATGTAATCCCACATGGCAACGAGCATGGAACCCCTGGCAATCAGCATGGTACCCCTGGCAATGAGCACGTAGGTAAGCAGCACTTATGTAGCATAATTTTTAATAAGTATTATGGTGTTTGGCATAATATGTAATGGAAATTATGATGTGTGGTTTAACATGTAATGGGCATTATGGTGTAAATTTTTAATGCAAGCTTTTGGCGCGCAATGTCCCTGTTTGTGAATCATATTGTGAATTTTTCTTATAGTGTGTGTTTTGCCTCAATCCATGTGGCAAAATGTGAATTTTGCCTTAATCTGTGTGGCATAATGTGAATTTTGACTCAATCCATGTGCCATAGTGTGAATTTTGGCTCAGTCGGTGTGAATTTTGGCTCATTCATTGTGGCATAATGTGTAAGAGGCAAGTACAGTATAAGGGGGTTACTATTGTGTTGCATGATTTGTATAAGGGGTATATGATGTGGTAAACTTAAGTGACCACATAAAAGGTGCATTGCATTAAAAGAACTTAATAAGCATTTAGAGGTAGATGTCAGTCCTATCATTCTGGACAATACAGATACAGATAGTTTACAAACACTTGAAACCCTATGGAGAGAGAATAACACAGGGGAAGTTGAAATATTTGACATTAATGCTCACCCTAAGACAGTCAATAAACCATTGTTCAAAAAGAAATCTCTATTTTTTCCCGTCGAACAAAAAAGTCCAGCAATTACACTGTTTTATAATAAGACACTAGAATATTTTAAGAAAATCTGCTCCCACCCCCACTCAAAAATGGTAGAAATAATAAAAAATCATTATATCAAGATAATCTGAGCAAAGCTGAACGCTCAGCAATTAAACAGTTGAAAAATTATCATTCTCTTGTGATAAGACAGACGGATAAGGGGCCGGTGCAAGGCACCGGAGCACCCCAGGTGAGTCGTTGTGGGGGCGCCCCGGTGCCGCGGGGTGGGGGCGGGGGGTACCTGTTGCGCCGTCTGGGGAACGGGCAGGGGGGTCCATTCTGGCGTATGACGGGAGCCTGCAGTGGTGTCCTTGCCGCGCGGGTACCTGCGGCACTGTGTATAAAGCTGGCGGCGGCGTGGGGTCCCTGCAGTGAATAAGAAATAACTAGCGCTTTTGAGCTACTGACAATTAGATACAGTTTTGCGAATAATATTATTAGAATTAACGTATTACTCCAATATTATTTAAATACCCTCCTGAGAATTCCTGACTGTGTATATAATAAACAGTCCGGGTTGCATACCAAACATAGATATTAGTACAGTATATGCAATATTGGTCAGAGCACAGTAGGATAATACGTTAATTCTAATATTATTATTCACAAAACTTTAAAACTGTATCTAATTGTCAGTAGTTTAAAAGTCACAGAATATTCAGAACGATTGGTGACCTCTCATGCAAGATTGAGCAATAGAGAGCAATTAAGTCTTGAGTGTATGATATAATTCAAACATCACTCAAATTTTTTTGGTTTATGTATCTGTCTGTTGTTTTACATGTGTTGTAAGTGCATTTTATTCTTCATTAGAAAAATTAAAAGTTAAGTTTTAAGAAAATATTCTGTAAAAGTTGTGCCCCCAAAACCAGAGAGTACTTTTCTTTCTGTCTTGTACTGTTTCACTTTCACACTCTCAGGGGAGCACCTCCACGTTGTCACTATATAGCTGTATTGCAGAACACTATTGTGGAAACTAACATTGAATTTTGTTTATATACAGCACCACAGATGTAAGTGCTAGTGGATAGTGCATCGGTAACCCCCCACCTACCCTTTCCCCAGATGTATTTATATTTTACAATGTCCGTGTAAATGACAATATATTGGCCGAACCACCCAGAGTCTAGAGTCGATTCAGAGAGCATAGGAGCAATATTCTAAAAAAAATTCCCATCATAGTGTATCACGCCACTTTTCTGAAGCTCATGAGGGAAATCCAAAAGATCTTACACTCTCAGGAATTGAACACATTGTCACCACCAAGAGAGGAGATGACAGATTCAAAAAACTATGTATTGCTGAATCTAGACTAGACTAGACACCCTGGCCCCTGCAGGCCTGAATGAAGCTCTCGATTTTTCATGTTTTGATTGATCAAGGACCATATCCAGAGGCGGAAATAGCAGTGCATGAGTTGGGGTCCACCGCCATGCATATGCATGCTCCTCCCCCTGGTTTCATAGTCAATTCCCTTATCTACTGTACATGTCATAAACAAATTATCACATTATAACATTATCTGCTCTTCAATGACTCCTATAACTTTCCTAATTTAAGTTACGTCAAATCTACCTCGAATTTCTCTCACCATTGTTCACATATATAAAAACATGAATTATCATATGTGCTCAGGGCCTTATTCTAGGTCACTCTTTCTGATAAAATCCTTCTTAGATGGACAAAACCATGTGCACTGCAGGTGGGGCAGATGTAACATGTGCAGAGAGAATTAGATTTGGGTGAGTTATTTTGTTTCTGTGCAGGGTAAATACTGGCTGCTTTATTTTTACACTGCAATATAGATCTCACTTTGAAGCAAAACCCCACCCAAATCTAACTCTCTCTGCACATTTTACATCTGCCCCCCCCCCCCCCCCCCCTGCAGTGCACATGGTTTTGGCCATCTAAGAAGGATTTTGTCAGAAAGAGTGAACTAGAATAAGGCTCTCTGCGTAGACTGCATGAGATTGTCTGCAGTGACTGGAGGAATGGCCAACTACCCTTTAACAGGGTTTGAAGTTGCCCCTCCCTCCACTCCTCGCAGCTATCATCTGCTGTCTTTTTCTATGTCTAGATTTCATTTGATCTGCTTATTAACGAAATAAGACAATATAATATCTGTGTCTGTACCTAGCCAGCTCTTATCCTTCAATGCAATTTTTTGACTGCTTATTATGTGTATTTATGACGTAATACCATCGATGTATATACCTTTTTTCGGAGATCTTGATTTATCCAGGTATACAATTAAACTTATCAACATATTTTGAATATTGAAATGTCCCAGTTTTCTAACCACTCTACTTGTTATATATCAATAACCACAGACTTAGCTTCTTTTCTGAACATAACAAAATAGTAATATTATTGAATTATATGATTTTTTTAAACTGTGTTCCTCTCGGTTTTCATTCTACCATGTATATGAGTCTCTGATTACTCCTCATTATTGGATCAATCAGAGGTGGCTGATTAATTATCACTTTGTTCTTTTCTTTTAAAACATATTGGGAATTCACTCTAATACCCCTTTCCCACTGCAGCTCTTAAACGGTAAATTGCCGTTTTCCCCCCACAATTTACCGTTTAAGGCTGCAGTGGGAAAGCGCCAGAATTGATTTACCGGTTAAAGTTAACCGGTATTTCAACCCGTTTAAAAAGCAGAGTCCTACACGTTTAAATACCGTTTTTAAGGTAGTGGGAATGCCTCTTAAACGGTATTTAAAATACCACACTACTTCCCTCTCCCCTGGTACCTGCCCTGTGCACACCCTCCCCTGATACTTACCTGCGTGGGGGATCCGGGCAGCGGGGTTCACGCACTGCTGGGGAGGCATTGGGTCCGGCATGGGCACAGTATTTCGGGTCCCTCTGGATGCTGGGCAGTGGGGACGCTCCGGGGTCCATCCCACATGGGCACTGTGCTGTGGATGCTGGTGGTGCAGCAGGGTCCATTTGGGGTCCATACGGCGTCGGGGCAGTCCCTGCAGCTGATGGGAACTAATAGTTCCCACTATGCACATATCTAATGAGCGCCGTGCATATTAATGAGCCGCTAATTACATATGTGCGGGGGGTGTGTGTGTGATGCAGCGAATTGCTGGAGGGGGGGGGTCGGGGGGTTGCCAAGAATCGTTGGAGGGGGGGTCAGGGGGCTGGGGGTTGCCGCGAATCGTGGGAGGGAGGGGTCGCAGGGGGTGCCGTGAATCGTGGGAGGGGGGGTCGCGGGGGTGCCACGAATCGCGGGAGGGGGGGTCGCGGGGGGTGGGTGCCACGAATCGCGGGAGGTTGAGGGGGCGGGGTTACTGCGAATCGCGGGAGGAGGGGGGTCGTGGGGGGGGGCGCAAGTCGCGGGAGGGGGGGGTTGCTGGGGGGGTGCCGCGAATCGTGGGAGGGGGGGTTGCGGGGGTTGCTGCGAATCGTAGGAGGGGGGGGTGCCGCGAATTGTGGGAGGGGGTGCCCCTCCCCCTATATACATGTAACATACAAGGGTTTAAATACCTGATACAGGGAGGTGCACAGCCGTCCGTCCCGAGTACCTGCTTCCGCCGGCGTCCACGTGCGGTGTCAAGCGCCGCCTGATGATGTCATGGGCGTCAGCCAGTTGCTAGGAGACGGGCCACGCTATCTGCGTGTGTCCGTGTAGTACAAGCTTCTGCATTCCGCCTGTCCCAACAGGTTGGTTGAATTACATCACGTGACCCAGATAGCGGCTGCTGGTTACTGGGGAACAGTCTACTGGGGAAATAAACAAAAAAAAATGCAAACTTTGTGCTAAGGAAATAGAGAAGAAAAACAATTGTCATAAACATATCAATCACACAATTATCAGAGTCCGTAGGATAGCATCATTATAGCATATTTAATAAAATTGCTATTGGAAAAAGCAATTAAGGTTCAATTGTTCATTCAGTCCATTTGGACTAACAGTGTCCAGGGTGTGGATCCACCGAGCCTCTTTTTGTAAGAGGGCTTTTGCTCGGTCGCCTCCTCTGGGATTGGTGGGCACACTGTCAATAATTTTATACCTAATAGTTGCCGGGCCGTGTCTCATCACCCGAAAATGCCTGGCAACTGGCTGTTCTGAATCACGTCCCTCCCATGCCAAACGGATGGCACTTCTATGTTGTGCCATCCTCTCTTTGAATTTACAGGTGGTCTTGCCAACGTAGGCAAGACCACAGGGGCATTTTACAAGGTATATTACAAAAGAAGAATTGCAGGAATAGATGTGTTTGATTTTGAACACTTTCCCCAGTCTCCTGGTCATTCTTTATTTCATGTGACGAGTGCCGCCTTTACCAAGTTCTACATATATATAAATATATATATATATATATATATATATATATATATATATATATACATATAGCTAGATAGATAGATTCACACTCACCCAATCCATGTAGCAAGCAGAGAGAGCAAAGAAGGACCAGCACTCGTAGTAGATGAAGAAATGCTGTTGTATTTACAAGATAAGAGTGTTTAAACAAACATTGCAGACAGCCTACCCAACAGCCGTTTCAACCAGAAGGCCCCGGTTTTCGTCAGGGGACCTCCTGTTTGAAACGGCTGTTGGTTCAGCTGTCTGCAATGTTTGTTTAAACACGCTTATCTTGTAAATACAACTGCATTTTTTCATCTACTACGAGTGCTGGTCCTTCTTTGCTCTCTCTGCTTGCTACATGGATTGGGTGAGTGTGAATCTTTATGACCCCCTATGGACCTTCCACCACCAAATTACACACAGTGAGTGCCTTCCTGCCTTTTTTCTATATATATATATATATATATATATATATATATATATATATATATATATATATATATAGTCCAGAGAGAGGCCGGCACTCAGGTCTTAGGGGTGGATGCCCAAAGGTACTTGCTCCGGTGCCTTCTTAGCCAGAGGAGAAGGCTCCTCAGGAAATATACAGAGTAAGAGAAATCAGCGGCACTCGGAGACTGGGAAATCAGGTGAAGAAATCTGGAATCTTTATTCCATGTGCAATAGAAAACGTTTCGGAGCTCGATGGCTCCGTCGTCAGTTCAAGGTAAGCAACTGACGACGGAGCCATCGAGCTCCGAAACGTTTTCTATTGCACATGGAATAAAGATTCCAGATTTCTTCACCTGATTTCCCAGTCTCCGAGTGCCGCTGATTTCTCTTACTCTGTATATATATATATATATATATATATATATATATATATATATATATATATATATATATATATTAGGGATGTGCACCGGCCACTTTTCGGGGTTTTGGGTTTTGGGTTCTGATTACCTTGAGGTTTTGGGTTCTAATGGGTTTTGGCAAAACACCACCTAAGTGTTTTGTGTTTGGATTTTTTGGGTTTTGGGTTCTGATTTTTTGTTAAAAATGCATAAAAACTGCGAATATCGCAGAATTTGGTTTTTTTTTTGCTCTACGCTATATTAACCTCAATAACATTCATTTCCACTCATTTCCAGTGTATTCTGAACACCTCACACCTCACAATATTGTTTTTAGGCAAAAGGTTGCACCGAGGTAGCTGGATAACTATGCTAAGCCACACAAGTGTGCGGCACAAACAAGTGACTCATGTAACGTGTGGCACTGCAGCGGTAGATACGGCAGTACTAGGCACCAGACAGGTAGATATGACAGTATTAGGCAGTGGGCCCCAGACCAGACAGGTAGATACGGCAGTATTAGGCATTGGGCCCCAGACCAGACGGTAGATACGGCAGTATTAGGCAGTGGGCCCTAGACCAGACATGTAGATACGGCAGTACTAGGCACCAGCCAGGTAGATAAGACAGTACTAGGCACAAGACAGGTAGATACGTCAGCAATACTAGTATTGTGCACCAGCAGAATTTATAATAATTAATTTTATTATTAGGTACTGCTTGGCAGTGGCACTCAGTGACACACGTCAGTGCACAAGCAGCATGGAATTATTTTTTTACAGTCCCACGCAGCACAAGTATTTTTTTTTTTATTAAATTAGATATAGCAGCCTAGTATGTACTTGTACTACTAGGTAGGTACACTTAGGCAGTAACACTGCCAGTGGCAACAGTGGACTGAGTAAATAATACTGGCAACCTCTATTCACAGTATTCAGTGCAGGCAGGCAGCACCAGTGGACTATATATAATTCAATTAATTTTTAATAATATAGCAGCCTAGTAGGTAGAGAAAATAAACTACTAGGTAGGTAGGCAGTAGCACTGCCAGTGGTCAACACAAAAGGTAGTTATATTACACACCACCAGTAGCTTTATGCAGTGCACCAGCAGAATTTAAATGAATTAATTTTATTATTAGGTACTGCTTGGCAGTGGCACTCAGTGGCACACGTCAGTGCACAAGCAGCATGGAATTATTTTTTACAGTCCCACACAGCACAAGTATTATTTTTTTATTAAATTAGATATAGCAGCCTAGTGTGTACTTGTACTACTAGGTAGGTACACTTAGGCAGTAACACTGCCAGTGGCAACAGTGGACTGAGTAAATAATACTGGCAACCTCTATTCACAGTATTCAGTGCAGGCAGGCAGCACCAGTGGACTATATATAATTCAATTAATTATTAATAATATAGCAGCCTAGTAGGTAGAGAAAATAAACTACTAGGTACTAGGTAGGTAGACAGGCAGGCAGTAGCACTGCCAGTGGTCACCACAAAAGGTAGTTATTATATTACACACCACCAGTAGCTTTATGCAGTGCACCAGCAGAATTTATATAATAATTAATTTTATATTAGGTACTGCTTGGCAGTTGCACTCAGTGGCACACGTCAGTGCACCAGCAGCATGGAATTATTTTTTACAGTCCCACACAGCACAAGTATTATTTTTTAATTAAATTAGATATAGCAGCCTAGTATGTACTAGGTAGGTACACTAGGTAGGCAGTAGCACTGCCAGTGGCAACAGTGGACTGAGTAACGAAATAATACTGGCAGATTCAGTGCAGGCAACACCAGTGGACTATATATATAATATAATTAATTAATTATTAATATATAATATAATATTACAGGCACAGCACAGCACCAGAGGCAGGCCCCGGCACAGAGGAGACAGTAGTGCTACAGGTACACAGTTAGACTGTTCTCCTAAGCAGAGAGGAGAACAGAGTACACAGCAGCACTGAGGGAGACAGCCCCAGCGAATAAAATAATTAATTACAGCACAGCACACCAGAAGTAGACCGCACAGAGGAGACAGTAGTATTTCAAGTACACAGTTAGACTACACAGCAGCACTGAGAGACAGCCCAAGCGATTAAAAAATATTGCGTTCAAGGTCAAGGTCAAACTCAAGTTTAAGCCCCAGCAGCAGCACCAACACACCCTCTCCCAACCCACTACTAGACTGGAGTGAAGATGGCGGGCGCAGCAGCCACTTTTAAAGCCTCGTGAAATCCGGCGCCGGGAGATGACGTTCTGACCACGCGGACGGACCCGAGTCAGGCGGGAATCTCCGAGCGCTGCTCGGAACCGGGCTCGGAATGATGACGTCCGTGGAATCCGAGTCTGCACATCTCTAATATATATATACTAGGTGATTCATCGCGCCCTGCGGGCGCTCTTCACACCGTCGTAAGGGGCTGCGCCCCCTTAATTTGTGAACATTTGTATATGAGAAAGATGGTTAGAATTGTATGAAAGATGCCTGTATTGCAACTTCAGTTATAGGTGAAATGTGTTAAATAGAGAGCATATGATGTGGAAGGGGGTGTGTATTGTTTTGTGTAATTAAAAAGCGGTTACAGAGTAAGATTTACATTGATAGTGTGGATGGTACAGTGACATTTGTGGGTGTGGGGGCTGTGTGTGCATGTTGTTTAGGTGTGTGTGTGCAATAGTATATTAGGGTGTTTTTGAGTCAGCGGCTCCCCACTGGCGGAGGTCGCGACACAGGAAAACAGGAGGCTGGGTAGTGATAGGGGTGTGTGGGCATAAGGGGGACTCAGGGCCGTTTCTAGACAATTTAGCTCCCAGGGCAAAGGAATGAAAATGCGCCCCCCCCCCCCCCCAAAAAAAAAGTGAACATGTCATAGAAGAAATTGCGCGCGCCGCAGGCGCGCGCAGCGAAATAGGGGGCGTGGTTTATTTTAAAAGGGGGTGTGGCTTAATATAAGGGCGTGTTCTAGCAGGAAAACAATTACCTTACATCTCACCTTTGCAACCTGCAGGTCCAGATATTGGTTACCGCAGGAATTGTCATTGTACTGTGATGGCCACACAGTGACATAAAAATATAAAGGCCCACACAGTGACCTAGTACGCCTCACAGATCAAGGCCAAACAAAGACAGGCTACTTGAATCATTATACACTATTTATCCGTGATTCCAATTACACATGACGCCGCACACCGTGATGACAATTACACATTGTCGCACACCGTGATGACAATTACACATTACGTTGCACACCGTGATGACAATTACACATTACGCCGCACACCGTGATGACAATTACACATTACGCCGCACACTGTGATGACAATTACACATTACGCCGCACACTGTGATGACAATTACACATTACACCGCACACTGTGATGACAATTACACATTACACCGCACACTGTGATGACAATTACACATTATGTCGCACACCGTGATGACAATTACACATTATGATGCCCGTTACACCCCACACTGTGATGGCAATTACACAATACTCTCCACACCGTAATGCCTATTACACATTATGCCCCACACGCCGCTGCCGCACAACTCATGCCGTTTACTAATATGCCCCCACAGTGGCATATATGCCCCCACAGTGCCACACATATGCCCCCACAGTGCCAGATACGCCCCCACAGTGCCACATATATATGCCCCCAGTGCCAAATATGCCCCTAGTGCCACAGATATGTCCCCAATGCCACACATATGCCCCCACAGTGTCACACATATATGCCCCCACAGTGCCACACATGCCCATACAGTGCCAGATATGCCGCCACAGTGCCACATATATATGCCCCCACAGTGCCAGATGTGCCAGATATGCCACCACAGTGCCACACATATGCCCATACAGTGCCACATATATATGCCCCCACAGTGCCAAATATGCCCATAGTGCCACAGAAGTGTCCCCAGTGCCACACATATGCCCCCACAGTGCCACATATATATGACCCACAGTGCCAAATACTCCCATTGTGCCACAGATGTGTCCCCAGTGCCACACATGCACCCAAAGTGCCAGCAGCACAACTTACTGTTTCTCTGGGTGACTGGGTCTCCCCCTCCAGTCCCCCGCTGGTGCTGCTGCTTTCACTGTGTCCCTGTGCCGTCAGCCATTCATATCTCGCGGGCTGGCTCCTGATTGGCTGCCAGCCCGCGAGCTCCTATGATTGGCTGACAGCCTAATGACACAGTGAGCGAGGGGAAGGAGAGCGTCGCGCGATGCGCTCCCCTCCCCTCGGAAATAACTCCCGCTGGCTGTGTCTGCTCCCGCTGGCTGTGTCTGCTCCGTTGCGGAGTTGCGGACAGGGAGAGGGGGAGGGAGGCGGAGGAGGCGGCGGCGGGCGGGCGTCATTGGTGTGAGCTTAGCTGCTGGCCGGGCGCCCATCTGTTTAAAAGAGGTGGACAAGCCGTGCGGCGCCCCGGGCTGCTGCACGGCTTGTCCGCCTGTAGAAACGGCCCTGGGGGGACTAAAGAGGAGGGTGGGAGATACTCTGCAGCTTCTGCCAGTGGGTGAGGGTCCAGTGTGGCAGTACAGGAGTACAGGATGGTGGCCCTGAGTCAGTGTCTCCTCCTACTGGGTGGGAGTTAGGGTGCATGAGAGCAGGAGGCTGGGCTATGAGGCATGATAGGGGCATGTGGGCAAAACAGCGTCAGCGACTCCCCAGTGGTGGAAGTTACAGTTCAGGAAAGCAGGAAGCTGGGTAGTGATAGGGGTGTGTGAGTATACGGGGGACTAAAGAGGGGCTTAGGGGTGCTGTGAATTGTGGGAGGGGCACGGGGGGTGCCGTGAATCAAGGGAGGGAGGGGGCGCAGGTGTCCGCGAATCGCGGGAGAGGGCGGGGGTCCGCAAAGCATGGGAGGGGGCGTGAATTGCAGGAGGGGGGGGTTGCGAATTGTGGGAGGGGGTGTGCGGGGGGTGACGTGAATCGTGGGAGGGGGCGTGAATTGCGGGAGGGGGGGCACGATGAATCACCTAGTTGGTTATATATTCTTGTAGAAGGATGGTAGGATGTTGCTGTCATACAGAATGCATTTACATAAACAGTAATAGTAGCAGTAAAAGGTCTGACTTAAAACACCTACAGTAAAACAGAACAGGTGTTATATATTATACAAAGAATTGGTTGATCATGTGTAGGTTGACGTGCACATAGTTGTCACTGGAAAAAAATAGCTACAAGAAAAAATCAACACAGAAAGGTCAACACATGTAAATGTTGACATAAGTGTGGCACTTCATTGGTGTCCATGTCGACACATGAGAATGAATATGAAAACATTCAAAAAAGAAAAATAAATCTTCAAAAACTCATGTCCACCTTTTTTATTGTCGACCATAGCCGTGTCCGTGTTTTGCATGTGCCATTTAATCCTGGGGTTACCGTGAATCGCGAGCGGGGGTGGGGGGGAGGGAGGAGGTGAGGGGTGTCCGTGAATCACGGGAGGAGGGGTCGTGGGTGGATGCTGTGAATTGCGGGAGGGGGGGTCGCGGGGGGTTGCAGTGAATTGTGGTAGGGTGAGTTGCGGGGGGTTGCCGCAATGACAGGGGGGGGGGAATCGCGGTAGGGGGGGTCGCGGGGGGGTACCGCAAACCACGGGAGGGGGGGCCCGGGGGGTTGGCGCAAATCGTGGGAGGGGGGGTCGCGGGGTGTCACAGGGTGGGGCCGCAAATCGCGGGAGTCGCCGCGAATTGCGGGGGGTGTGCTGCGAATCGCAAGAGGGGGGTCGTCGGGGGGTGCCGCGAATCACCACAAGAAAAATCAACACAGAAAGGTCAACACATGTAAATGTTGACATAAGTGTGGCACTTCATTGGTGCCCATGTCGACACATGAGAATGAATATGAAAACATTGAAAAATAAATCTTCAAAAACTCATGTCAACCTTTTTCATTGTCGACCATAGCCATGTCAGTGTTTTACATGTGCCATTTAATCGTGGGGTTGCCGTGAAGGGGGGGGGAGGTGCATACCTCCCAACATGACCCTCTCCAGGAGGGATACATTGCTCTGTTTCTGGACTTTCTTCTTAATTTATGGATTACCATCACCTGTGCTTAAACACCTTTCTTATCAATTACCCTGTTTAAAACAGGTGATGACAATCATAAATTAAGATGGAAGTCCACAAACAGAGCATTCTGTCCCTCCTGGAGAGGGTCATGTTGGGAGGTATGGAGGTGGGGGGCGCTCACCTGGTGTGTCTGGTGAGTAGCTGTGTCTTTGCTGTGTAACATGGAGAGGCAGAGGGTGGGCTCACTGGGCTGGTTCTCTGTCATGTGAGTCAGTCATGTGAGTCAGAGGCTCCACCCAGCGTTACAGCTTCAGACACACTTTGAGTGACAGATGTAGCCAAATATATAAGATATATATATATCGAGAAAAAGAAGGCCACACAATGCGCTCAGTGAATTTAGTTAAGCAGCAACCCTGAGGGGGTCCCCTGTTAGATAGGACCCAGTATAGAAATAGAGAAAAAGAGGATTTCAGGGTGCACTAGGACCTTTCAATTATTAAGACAGTATAGTTTAAAATAGGAAAAATTTAATAAACATTTGCTCACAGAGCATAGCAGTATAAACAAAGGTCGAAATTGATACACTTTACAATGTATAAAATGACAAACACGATTCAGGTCAATAGTCGAAATGCGCCCAATAAGCCCAACGCGTTTCGTCGTGAACACGACTTCCTCAGGGGCACAATACAACAGTAGGCAACGATGGTCACACACCAGCTTGTTTACAGATGGATAAACAAATAGAGAAACCATTCAAAATTGTACGGCTATAATGACCACTTTCAATTGACTCCAAAAGTGAGAGTCTCACTTTTGGAGCTGAGCAGTACACATCTTTCTATTGGGCTACTAATTCCCTTTATCTATCTACAATTGAAAGTGGTCATTATAGCCGTACAATTTTGAATGGTTTCTCTATTTGTTTATCCATCTGTAAACAAGCTGGTGTGTGACCATCGTTGCCTACTGTTGTATTGTGCCCCTGAGGAAGTCGTGTTCATGACGAAACGCGTTGGGATTATTGGGCGCTTTTCGACTATTGACCTGAATCGTGTTAGTCATTTTATACATTGTAAAGTGTATCAATTTCGACCTTTGTTTATACTGCTATGCTCTGTGAGCAAATGTTTATTAAATTTTTCCTATTTTAAACTATACTGTCTTAATAATTGAAAGGTCCTAGCGCACCCTGAAAACCTCTTTTTCTCTCTCTCTCTCTCTCTCTCTCTCTCTCTCTCTCTCTATATATATATATATATATATATATCCTTCCTTGAGGAGGCACTCTCACTGTAGGCTAGAGCAGACAAATAGGTAAGCACATAAACCTGGTGCCTTCCGTGTAGTAGCGTATCGGTATACGCCAGTCATGTAGTCTTCCTGACGGCGGCACTCAATGAAATGAACACACCATAGGCAGTTTTAGTAAGAAACCGACGTTTCAAGGCCGTCCGGCCTTTTTATCAAGGTGCAAAGGGGAGGAGCTGGCGGGAGGAGGAGCTGGCGGGAGAGGAGCTGGCGGGAGACACGAACTGATCTCTTAAGGTATTTAAGTGGATATATTGTCTGTTGTTTGTATCTCTTTGCACCTTGATAAAAAGGCCGGACGGCCTTGAAACGTCGGTTTCTTACTAAAACTGCCTATGGTGTGTTCATTTCATTGAGTGCCGCCGTCAGGAAGACTATATATATATATATATATATATATATATATATACTTGGTAGAATGACCTGGCACTGTGAAGAATTCAGGTACTTGGTTCGGTGTCCCACATCCACTACCCAATGTAGAGGAAAAATAGACAAGTGCAAAGTGCAGCCAGGGCCGGTGAAAGGGGGGGGGGGTCAAGGGGGACATGTAAGCTGTGTGACCCCTGTCTAGTGTGCAGTCTGAGCATGCTGCCCCGCCCCCGCCAGTGTCTATGGACTGTGTGCTGCCTTGATTGGTCCGACTGTGTGTGCACTGTGCAGCCGCCGGGTCTCTCCGGCGGCTGTGTCAGTGTGTGTGGTCTAAACTTAAACTGGAGGGGAAACTAGTGAGTGTCTGAACGTCCGTGCTTACAGTGCAGCAGGCAGCAGCAGCCGCTCAGCATTTGGAGGCTGAGTTGGTTGTCTCCTGGCTGCACTGCGCACGGACCTTACTGCGCATGCGCGGCCGCATTATATGAAACCTGCTCGGCACTGTGCTATGGCTCCCTCCTGCCCTGGCCCTGCCTAGTGCCCTCTTGTCAGGAGATGGACGCAGAGCACGACGGGACAGTTGGAGAAGCCAAGTCCACACCTGAAGTCAGAAAGGGCCCCCCTGTATCTGGACCTCAAAAGTATAGGTGACTAAGGTGAGGAGGTCAAGGAGTGAAGGAGGCAATTAGCTGCCTGGAGCTCATCTCTGCAGAGAGAGCCAGGAAGGGCCATCATTACACATGGGCTTGATGGGCAGTTGCCCGAGGGCCCTACAATCCTAGGGGCCCACTGCCCAGTCCAGGTCATAGGTTACACACCTGAGTTATCGATATCACTACATACCTGCGTCACCCATATCACTACATACCTGCGTCACCCATATCACTACATACCTGCGTCACCCATATCACTACATACCTGCGTCACCCATATCACTACATACCTGCGTCATCCATATCACTACATACCTGCGTCACCCATATCACTACATACCTGCGTCACCCATATCACTACACACCTGCATCACCCATATCACTACATACCTGCGTCATCCATATCACTACACACCTGCGTCATCCATATCACTACATACCTGCGTCACCCATATCACTACATACCTGCGTCATCCATATCACTACATACCTGCGTCACCCATATCACTACATACCTGCGTCACCCATATCACTACACACCTGCATCACCCATATCACTACACACCTGCATCACCCATATCACTACATACCTGCGTCATCCATATCACTACATACCTGCGTCACCCATATCACTACATACCTGCGTCATCCATATCACTACACACCTGCATCATCCATATCACTACATACCTGCGTCACCCATATCACTACATACCTGCGTCATCCATATCACTACATACCTGCGTCACCCATATCACTACATACCTGCGTCACCCATATCACTACACACCTGCATCACCCATATCACTACATACCTGCGTCATCCATATCACTACACACCTGCGTCATCCATATCACTACACACCTGCGTCATCCATATCACAACACACCTGCATCATCCATATCACTACACACCTGCGTCACCCATATCACTACATACCTGCGTCACCCATATCACTACACACCTGCATTACCCATATCACTACATACCTGCGTCATCCATATCACTACACACCTGCATCATCTATACAACTACATACCTGCGTCACCCATATCACTACATACCTGCGTCATCCATATCACTACATACCTGCGTCACCCATATCACTACATACCTGCGTCACCCATATCACTACACACCTGCATCACCCATATCACTACATACCTGCGTCATCCATATCACTACACACCTGCATCATCCATATCACTACATACCTGCGTCACCCATATCACTACATACCTGCGTCATCCATATCACTACATACCTGCGTCACCCATATCACTACATACCTGCGTCACCCATATCACTACACACCTGCGTCACCCATATCGCTACACACCTGCATCATCCATATCACTACACACCTGCATCATCCATATCACTACACACCTGCGTCACCCATATCACTACATATCTGCGTCACCCATATCACTACATACCTGCGTCATCCATATCACTACACACCTGCATCATCCATATCACTACACACCTGCATCACTTATATCACTACATATCTGCGTCACCCATATCACTACATACCTGCGTCATCCATATCACTACACACCTGCATCATCCATATCACTACACACCTGCATCATCCATATCACTACACACCTGCGTCACCCATATCACTACATATCTGCGTCACCTATATCACTACATACCTGCGTCATCCATATCACTACACACCTGCATCATCCATATCACTACACACCTGCATCACTTATATCACTACATACCTGCATCACCCATATCACTACATACCTGCGTCATCCATATCACTACACACCTGCGTCACCCATATCACTACATACCTGTATCATCCATATCACTACATACCTGCGTCACCCATATCACTACACACCTGCGTCACCCATATCACTACACACCTGCGTCACCCATATCACTACACACCTGCGTCACCCATATCGCTAAACACCTGCATCATCCATATCACTACACACCTGCATCATCCATATCACTACACACCTGCGTCACCCATATCACTACATACCTGCGTCACCCATATCACTACACACCTGCGTCATCCATATCACTACACACCTGCGTCACCCATATCACTACACACCTGCGTCACCCATATCACTACACACCTGCGTCACCCATATCACTACACACCTGCACCATCCATATCACTACACACCTGCGTCACCCATATCACTACATATATGCGTCACCCATATCACTACATACCTGCGTCATCCATATCACTACACACCTGCATCATCCATATCACTACACACCTGCATCACTTATATCACTACATACTGTACCTGCATCACCCATATCACTACATACCTGCGTCATCCATATCACTACACACCTGCATCACCCATATCACTACACACCTGCATCACCCATATCACTACATACCTGCGTCATCCATATCACTACACACCTGCGTCATCCATATCACTACATACCTGCGTCACCCATATCACTACATACCTGCGTCATCCATATCACTACATACCTGCGTCATCCATATCACACCTGCGTCACCCATATCACTACATACCTGCGTCATCCATATCACTACACACCTGCATCATCCATATCACTACACACCTGCATCACCCATATCACTACATACCTGCGTCATCCATATCACTACACACCTGCATCATCCATATCACTACATACCTGCGTCACCCATATCACTACACACCTGCATCATCCATATCACTACACACCTGCATCATCCATATCACTACACACCTGCGTCACCCATATCACTACATATCTGCGTCACCCATATCACTACATACCTGCGTCATCCATATCACTACACACCTGCATCATCCATATCACTACACACCTGCATCACTTATATCACTACATACCTGCATCACCCATATCACTACATACCTGCGTCATCCATATCACTACACACCTGCGTCACCCATATCACTACATATCTGTATCATCCATATCACTACATACCTGCATCACCCATATCACTACACACCTGCGTCACCCATATCACTACACACCTGCGTCACCCATATCACTACACACCTGCGTCACCCATATAGCTAAACACCTGCATCATCCATATCACTACACACCTGCATCATCCATATCACTACACACCTGCGTCACCCATATCACTACATACCTGCGTCACCCATATCACTACACACCTGCGTCACCCATATCACTACACACCTGCGTCACCCATATCACTACGCACCTGAGTCACCCATATTACTACGCACCTGCGTCACCCATATCACTGCACACCTGCATCATCCATATCACTACATACCTGCATCACCCATATCACTACACACTTGCGTCACCCATCTCACTACATACCTGTGTCATCCATATCACTACATACCTGTGTCATCCATATCACTACATACCTGTGTCATCCATATCACTACATACCTGCGTCACCTTTATCACACCTGCGTCATACATATCACTACGCACCTGCGTCACCCATATCACTACGCACCTGCGTCACCCATATCACTACATACCTGCGTCACCCATATCACTACATACCTGCGTCACCCATATCACTACACACCTGCGTCACCCATATCACTACGCACCTGCGTCACCCATATCAGTACATACCTGTGTCATCCATATCACTACATACCTGCGTCACCCATATCACACCTGCGTCACCCATATCACTACACACCTGCGTCATACATATCACTACTCACCTGCGTCACCCATATCACTACATACCTGCGTCACCCATATCACTACATACCTGCGTCACCCATATCACTACACACCTGCGTCACCCATATCACTACGCACTTGCGTCACCCATATTACTACGCACCTGCGTCACCCATATCACTGCACACCTGCATCATCCATATCACTACATACCTGCATCACCCATATCACTACACACTTGCGTCACCCATCTCACTACATACCTGTGTCATCCATATCACTACATACCTGTGTCATCCATATCACTACATACCTGCGTCACCCTTATCACACCTGCGTCACCCATATCACTACACACCTGCCTCATACATATCACTACGCACCTGCGTCACCCATATCACTACATACCTGCGTCACCCATATCACTACATACCTGCGTCACCCATATCACTACATACCTGCGTCACCCATATCACTACACACCTGCGTCACCCATATCACTACGCACCTGCGTCACCCATATCACTACATACCTGTGTCATCCATATCACTACATACCTGCGTCACCCATATCACACCTGCGTCACCCATATCACTACACACCTGCGTCATACATTCACTACGCACCTGCGTCACCCATATCACTACATACCTGCATCCCCCCTATCACTACATACTTGCGTCACCCATATCACTACGCACCTGCGTCACCCATATTACTACGCACCTGCATCACCCATATCACTACATACCTGCATCACCCATACCACTACACACCTGCGTCACCCATATCTCTACATACCTGTGTCATCCATATCACTACATACCTGTGTCATCCATATCACTACACACCTGCGTCACCCATATCACTACATACCTGTGTCATCCATATCACTACATACCTGTGTCATCCATATCACTACATACCTGCGTCACCCATATCACACCTGCGTCACCCATATCACTACACACCTGCGTCATACATATCACTACGCACCTGCATCACCCATATCACTACATACCTGCGTCACCCATATAACTACATACCTGCGTCACCCATATAACTACATACCTGCGTCACCCACATCACACCTGCGTCACCCATATCACTACACACCTGCGTCATACATATCACTACGCACCTGCATCACCCATATCACTACATACCTGCGTCACCCATATAACTACATACCTGCGTCACCCATATCACTACACACCTGCGTCACCCATATCACTACACACCTGCGTCACCCATATTACTACGCACCTGCGTCACCCATATCACTGCACACCTGCGTCATCCATATCACTACACACCTGCGTCACCGGTATCACAACACACCTGCGTCACCCATATCACTACATACCTGCGTCATCCATATCACTACACACCTGTGTCACCCATATCACTACACACCTGTGTCACCCATATCACTACATACCTGCGTCACCCATATCACTACATACCTGCGTCATCTATATCACTACACACCTGCGTCACCCATATCAATACACACCTGCGTCACCAATATCACTACATACCTGTATCATCCATATCACTACACACCTGCGTCACCCATATCAATACACACCTGCGTCACCAATATCACTACATACCTGTATCCTCCATTTCAATACACACCTGCGTCATCCATATCAATACACACCTGCGTCATCCATATCACTACACACCTGCTTCATCCTTATATGGTTGTGACTTTATTTGCATGTACTGTTACACAGAGTAATTAGAATATTTAAACTGAAATAGGCAGGAGATTATGGTGTGGGTGAGAGACGTTTTATATTGTAGCGAGTGCCAATAGATGATGGTAGACACACCCATTGGACGATGTTAGACATGCCCAATAGGTGGTGCTGGACACAACCCTTTTGTTTGAAGGTGCACCCTCTAATAAAATGTGCTGTGCAGATGACGTGAATCCCTGACATCCCCCGGCTCTTTTCTAGTATTCCAGTGTTTTATATTTGGAAATACATTTACTGGTACATGCAGAAGAGGGTTGTGTGAGTTCCGGATTATGTGTGTGTGTGTGTGTGGGGGGGGGGGGGGTCCCCCAGAAATATCAGTGTACAGGGCCCCAAGATTTCTGTTGCCGGCCCTGAGTGCGGCACTCAGGACAGCTTGTAAAAAAGATTACAGGACACCATACTCCATTTGTCAACGTTTCATTTCTCTTACAATAAAATTTTATCCTGACAAAATTTCTTGTAAGAGAAATGAAACGTTGATATAGATATATATATATATATATATATATATATATATCTATATATATATATAGATAATATATAAATAGATATAGATATATATCTATATCTATATATATATATATATAGATATATATATATATATATATATATATATATATATATATATATATATATATATATATATACAGTGCTATTTTTCAGCAGGAACCAGCAGGAACTCAGGGGCAGATTTATTAAGCTTGGAGAAGAGATAAACTGGAGATAAAGCAGAGAAAAGGTAAAAGGAGATTATGGGTGACATTCTATGGAATGAGAGTTGTGTTTTTTGGCGAATTTTACTCCAAAAAACGGCTAATTCGCATTTTTCCGTGAAATCGCATATTTAATCTGATGCGAAAAGGTCCCTAAATCGCATATTTTGTGCGATAAGTCATGCGTACTGAAAGTGCGGTAAAAATTCAAACTTTTATCGCATCCAGATGTTTTCCAATAGAAAAGTATACAAATCGCTTATTTAATGAAATGGGATTTCGCAAATAGCACTTTTAAGGTGTCTAATAATCGCAATTTTTTTCAGACCAGGTTCTGTTGGGCGATTTGGCCCAGAACTCAATTTGGTCAAGTGCACACATGGTTAATGTCATCACAGGTGTCCTTAATTTCACTCACAAACACTCCTACATATACCCCCACATCATTAAGGACACCTGTGAGGGTTTGAGACATGGAGATTGTGCAGAGTGGATTTGAGTTGCTCATTTTGGATTTGGCCCATTTGGAGGAGCTGGGCAGGAGGGAGGAAGCTGCGCACCAGAACCAGGTACCACCCCCAAATAGTGCGTACCCCACATATGTATCATGCTAGGCTGTACCTGGACTCCCTCTCGGATCAACAGGTTGTGGGGATGTTTAGGCTAAACCGCAATAACTTGTTGAACTTATATGAGCAGGTGAGAGATGATTTGGACCCTTTGGGGGGGGGGGGGGGGGGCAACTATGCAGTGTCTGGGCTGCAGAAATTAATGTGTACCCTCTACTATTTGGCCACTGGCTCCACTCAGTCCGCGACCTCATGGTCCTTGGGGGTATCACAAGCCTTCTCAAAGCATTTTACTCAAGTGTTACTTGCTTTTAAGAATACATCAGATTCCCCAGTTCAGAGTCAGAGTGGCAGGACCACAAGGTTGCTTTCTATAGACTCTCAGCATTCCCTCACGTGCTGGGAGCTATAGACTGCACACACATTGGGATTAGGGCACCGCATGTGCGGGGCCACGTCTATGTCAATAGGCGTGGGCGGCACTCCCTGAACGTGCAGGTTGTATGTGATGCTCATCTCAAAATCCTAAGTGTGGTTGCAGGCTTCCCTGGGAACTGCCATGACGCCTATATTCTGAGACACTCCGGCCTCTGGAACCGATTTACCAAACAACAAATGCCAGAGGGCTGGCTACTTGGTAAGTACATTTTTACATATTACCCTCTCTATTCGTATTTGTACCTGCTGAAATGTGTGTGTGTGTTTCAATTTTCACCAGCCTACTACTCTTGTCCAAGTAAATACTATTTGCCCACTGCTCATACCTTACCATATAAGGCAATAACTTCCTTTCTTTGGTTTAGGTGACTCAGGATATGGGTGTCTTTCCTGGCTCATGACACCTTTGCGCACCCCCGATGGCCCTGCACAGCACCAGTATAATGAAGCCCATATTGCAACCCGCAATGTGGTGGAGCATACGTTTGGAGTGTTGAAAAGTAGATTCCGGTGTTTGGACCGGTCATCTAGTTTGCTGCTTTACCACCCTGCAAAAGTAGTGATGATCGTACAGGCTTGCTGCATGTTACACAACATAGCCCTATACCAACCAGCCTATGTGGAGGAGGATCATGCAGCAGTCGTGCAGGAAGCCCAACCTACCACACCTCGGGTAGTGAGGGGTACGCAGAGGGGGAATCTGGTGCGTACAGACATCATCAGGCACTACTTTTCTGGTAAGCACATGTGCCCTCTATTCCTACATGTACCTTTGCTGGAAGTGAACTCACCTACATTACATTTATCACTAACATCTTTTTGCCCCCACATTTAGGCCAATAGACACAGTCCAAGGGAGTTGGTGGTGCAGACCTATCCCTTGCTGTAAAAAACCTTATAAGTATATTAACAACATGTATGTGATTTTTGTGCAATCAACTATGGCTCACCTGTTGTTGTGGAACTACATGGGCCAGCATGCCCTGACACACTGTAAGCATGACAGCTCAAAACATGACTGCCACAGCTTGCTGAAATATGTAGTTCCACAACCTCGGACGGGCCAGATTTGAGACAACAGCATCTTCCACCAATACCTTGCCCATATATCATTACATTATGGAACAGATCACACAACAAATGTTTGAAAAATAACACACAGACAAAATGGTATGCGTTGTGACATTTTTACTACAGTATATTATGTCATACATAACCTGCATTTGTCAGTCGCAAACAATAGAAATGTGTATTAATGTAACAAAAATTCAACCATAGTACATGCATTATCAATTTATTTTATGTAAAATAATTATTTTTTCCCTCCATCAGGCCGCGCACTACCACCTCTTGACCCTGCGCACACGCCACCCCGGGTCCTAATACTCAGACGGGGTGGGGAAGTTGGTGAGCCACTTACTGGTGTGCTAGATACACTACTAATTGTAGATGTAGTTGCGCCTATGACACCTGACACCTCCATTTGATGGATTTGTGCCTGCATAGCGATCAACGCATTGGTCTGCGCAGTACACGATTGACTAATTGAATGAATACTTTGTGCAAGGCTGCCATTATGGATATTCTGCTCCCTTACAGCAGAACTAAGTTCAGCCAGACGGGTGTCTATGCTATTTGCCATACGCGCCTGAGTGCCTACACCAACCCGTACACTCCTAGACAATTTTCTCAACTGTAGAAAGGTGTCACGTATGTACCCCTTAATGTTGGCCATTTCCAGACTTTGAGAGGCCATAAATTCTAGTTATTTGTCCTTGAACTGTACCAAGGAGGTATCTACTTGGGCAGCAGAAGCAGCTGTAGGGGGAGTATTTCTGGGTGGGGGTGGGTTTGGAGTCACCCTACTTGGTGGAAGATCACTCTGTGATGATGTGTTTATTTCCTCCTCAGCCGCAAACGTGTCCACTGGTTCCAGAATTATCTCTATGTCATCCACCGGCATATCAGAGGATTCTGTGGATTGTTGTCCTAGTTGTACAGTACCTGTGGATACAGAGGAAGAGGTAAGTACAGATGCATATATTGTCCTTTCTGTCGTCAGTACTGTTTTGGAAAGGGTCTGAGATGGTAGACGCCCATACCTAGGGGTGCTATGTACTTACAAATGGACCCCGATCCTGCATGAAACATTGACAATATCTTCATTGACATGGCTAGGCCACATTACATTCATGTCCGTTGCAATGTAGCAGCTGGAGATGACTTTAATGTGATTTATTATTTGATGTGACATGGGTGCGTGTACTGTATGTGTAATGGCCTGTGGTTTGAACATTTACCTGCTTCCACAGATGCGGCACCATCAGAGCTTCTTCTCTTGGATGCTTGATCACTTCGGGACGGACAATCTGTGAAAGGAAAGATCGGCAGACTTTATGTACCGAGCAATGGAGATGCTTTTGTGCAAAATCATCAAATACATTACAATAATGGACACATTTACCTTTGGTTTAGGGCTATATTATTTACTATTCATATTTTTACATTGAAGTTTTGCACCTGTAGTCAGGCAAAAAATTAAAACACTGCTTAACACATTACAACTGTTGACAAATCTGTGGTATGTAGGCGTGACTGCTAAACCACCAGTACACCAATGTTTTTGGGACACATAAATATGAAGCTGCTAGAAAAAATGTTACAGTGTGGAACAATAGATGTGCAGTTGTGGAACTACAAGGCCCAGCATTCTGATCATTTTTAAAGTAGGTGTAAACTATTGCCATTGACAGACCTTGCTGGGCTATGTAGTTCCACAGCACCACATTAATTAGTATAACAATACAAAATAACATTGCAGTTTAACTACATTGGCATGTATGTTTCATATTGCATGTGGTGACACTTACCAGCTCGGGGTGGGCTTGCCGGCCTATCGGTATCCGCAATGTTCCTCCCAGGCAGGACTTTAGGGGGATAATTCTTTGGAGCTTCACCTCATATGATGTGTAGGTTATTGTGGTGGGGCTTCCTCCGCCAGTCTTGGTGGCCTCCTCCATCTCCATGGCCATTTTCTTTTTCAGCTGCCGCTTGATGTCGTTAAACCGCTTTTTAACGTTTTTGATGAGCCTCTTGCGGTGACTGACAGAGTTGACCACCTGGGTGATGTCCTTCCACATACCACGTTTACGATGTGAGGGGGTCTTGTGCTGGCTTTTCCCCAGTAAGCGGTCATACAGGGGTATGATGGCCCGGACAAGTGCCACATTCTCCTCATAACTGAATCGGACCTTTCTCCCACTTTTGGTACGGCCAGTATCACCCTCCTCCTCATCCTCTATATCTTCCACATGCATGTCAAAATCCTCCTCCATGCCAGAGTCTTCCTCCTCCTCCTCACCTCCATCTTCCTCCATCTCGGACATGTGGCCCTCCTGCAGCTGCTGTGGGGTATGGGCAAGGTCCTGGCTACAGGATGGGGATGCCAGCGGATCCTCCACCTCCTCCTGCTGGGCCTGGTCCGCCAGGGCCTGGTCTGGGGCTCCCCTTGCAGTGGCCATGGTGGCTGCCACACTGCTGCCACTCCCTGTAATGGAGGTCGACCTCACCAGTCCTCTGCTGCCTCTCCTACTGGCTCCTCTTGCCTGGCTGCTGCCACTGCTCCCTCTGCCACTGGCCCCTCTTCCTCTGGTCACACTGCCACTGCTCCCTCTGCCACTGGCCCCTCTGCCACTCCTCACTCTGTCACCAACACCTCTTCCTCTCCTCACACTGCCACTGCTCCTCTCCATGCTCCTTACTTCCTATCAAAGAGTGAAATGGCGCCAATGCCCCTTTATATAGGGGGTGTGATGCATAATGGAGGGGACCTAGGTGGGCCAATAGATTAGGGGGTTATTTGGCATGTGGAGACAGTCTTGTAAATCGCACTCCGGTTGGTCTAAAATTCGCACATGACGGGCAGAAGAAATCGCACTTTTTAGTGACATAATTTCGCATCAGTTCGCCGCAAATCGCACTACATCGCACTTTTTAGCCTCTAATGCGCATCCCATTAAATATGCGAATTATGACAAAAAAATGCGATTTCTAAAAGTGCGAAGAGCGGCGATGTGGAGTGCGAAAAATATATGCGCTTTTCTCTCATTCCATAGAATGTCACCCAAAGCACCAGCCAATCAACTGCCAACTGTCTTTTTCAAACACAGCTGATTGGCTGTGCTTTATCTCCTTTTACCTTTTCACGGTTTTATCTCCAGTTTATCTCTTCTCCAAGGTTTTTTTTTTTAAATCTTTTTATTGAACATTTTCAATATGACAGAGCTAGCAATAATAAACACATTTGTGAGTCAGTGTGAAATGCATCCAGTTAGATTAAGTTCTTCATGGTGTTTCAACTTCGATAACAATTTGCGATACATCTTAGGTATAATATGACTCCAACAGATTATCGATCAACATATCATTTGCAACCATTATAAGGATTCAGGTCTAACTTTTACTTACTGCAAGAGTCATGTATCTGACTTTACCTTAGCATATTCACACTAAAATCAATAACTATATACTATATACTCTATACATAGACACGTAGACAAGAGGGGCAAAGGATTATGGGTGGGAAGGGGGGGGGGGGGGGGGGGTAATTCCATTCTTCTTTATATTCTGATATTCCGTTGTTTCCAATGCTAGTTCTTTTATAATATACGGCTGTGCTTAAGCACAAATATGATAGCACACTAAACAAGATAGATAATAAAATAAAATAGAAATATATAAAGCTGTTGTACATAAAGTACATAGAGTACTAAGTCCATCTAAGGTAGACCTCTACCCCACCAGGGCCTGTAACAGGGTTACCATTCTTCCTGCCTATGTTATTAACAGGTACCTTAAAATGGGTATTTTTCTACTAAACCTCCGTCTGTTTATATTTCGTTCTAAGCATTTTCTATGTCAAACATAATGTGTGATTTTGTTGTTTCATCCACTGTGTTAATAAATGGCAACCACTTTAAATAAAACTTCCGCATTCCGGACTGCCGTTCCAACCGCGCATACTTTCTTTCAAAAAACAGTATCTGCAGGAGTTTCTGCTTGACATTGTCCAGAGTCGGCGCTGATTTCTTAGTCCAATTAATTAAGATGCATTTCCTTGCTACCGTAACTGTTGTTATTAGTATATGGAAGTCCTCTGACCTAATAGAGTCCAAAGGCCAATGTTCACATGATATTCCCATGCATGCAGAAGGTTCCATAGTCCAATTGACTGAGAGCATCCGGTTAATGAAGCCTGTTACTTTGCACCAAAACCTCCGCAACTTATAACAGTCCCACATGCAGTGAGCATAATTTGCCTTAGTAATGCCACATTTAATACAAAAACCCTTTTCTTCGGGTACCATATGTCTGCGCCTATACGGCGTTACATAAGCTCTATGAATCGTGCGGATATGTACTTCTTGCAAATAAACCGATTTAAGTGATTTCAGAACTTTTACATGTAGTTGAACCAGTTGTTCAGCAGTCCGGATATGCGGTATGTCTGCATTCCACCTCTCGGCCAAAAGACTCCATTGGTCACTCCTAGCAAATAGTTTGTTTACTAGGAGGTTATATAATAAGTTCAGCTTATATGGTTTAATATTTATATATATTAACAATGTTTTAATATTATTAATCTGCGAACGATGTGAGACCAAGGGTAAATCCGTCTGGAGAGTCTTAATGTGGGCCGAGAAGTGTCTTGCCTGATAGTACATAAAAAGATGTGTGTTAGGGAGGTCATACCGTTGAACTAGATCTTTAAAAGAAAGTATGCTGCCTACTGGATCGAACATTTTGTTGGCTAAATCCAAGCCCTTCTCTCTCCAAATATTATATCTCTGGCCCATGATGGTGGGCAGGAAGGCAGGGTTACCCCATAATGGCGTGTAATAGGTTACAATTGGGTTTTCAGTCATAATTTTATTAACATGAATCCACTCCAGATAAGTATCTTTAAAGAGAACGTGCTCCCTGACCTCTGGTGGAATTTCCTTCAGCCTCAGCTGCAGCATTGCTCCCGGTGAGTAGGTATAGAAGGCCCCTCTTTCCAAGGCCATGTCAGTATATGTAGACTTGTTTAAAAGCCAGTCTCCTATGTACCTGAAATGAATTGCCAAGACATAACTTTGTATATCTGGATACCCTTGCCCTCCTTCTGATATGGGGGACTTAAGTTTTGCCCTGGCAATCCTGGGGCGTTTGCCCATCCATATAAATTTGGAGAATAACAAATCTAGTTTGACAACATCTGATTTCTTCAGAGTGATAGGCAACATCTGTGTACAATAAAAGATTTTTGGAAGGATAATCGACTTTATCACTGCCAATCTACCTATAAGAGATAACGGTAAATCCCTCCAACCCTCCAATTTAGTTGCTATCTGCGAGACTATGGGTCCAAAATTAAGAGCATATAGCTTGCTAATATCATTCCCCACTTGAACTCCTAGATATTTGAAATGTGATTGACAGACGGAGAAAGGGGAACCGAGCGACTGTAACAACTGGGGGGTGGTACTGCCCAACGGGAGAACTTCAGATTTTGTAATATTGACTTTATACCCTGATCTCTCACCAAAGGATTCAATGAGGCGAAGAATAGCTGGCAGAGTATGGGTAGGGTTAGACACAAAAATAAGTGTATCATCCGCAAATAGTGCGATTTTCACTTCTTCACGATGGATTTTTATTCCCTGTATCAGAGGTGATGTCCGAATAGCTATGGCAAATGGTTCCACTGCCACCGCAAATACAAGCGGGGACAGTGGACAGCCCTGGCGGGTACTGTGGAGCTTTTAAAATGCGCCACTGAGTAATGAATGCATCTGACCTAGAAAACATGAACTGTGTGGGGCCCTGAAGACCGAGTTTGATAACCCCCGTTATAGAGAAAGATATTCTACAGGGGTCTTGTATTTCAGGGAATGAATGTTGTTATTTCAGTCATTTCCCAGTTTATTACACTGCAGCTGCCCGTATATACCAAATAAGTGGCCGATGAAGAGTTGGGTGTAATCACATTTTTTGGCGCCAATTGCGCTTCTCTTGTACCATGCGCGCACACAGACATTCCTCACACATCTCAGACATTATGGTGTGTGGCATAATGTGTATGGGGCATTATGGTGCATGGCATAATGTGTAAGGGGCATTACGATAACAAGGAAAAATGACAAGGTAAGCTGCATGTAGAATTTTTGTTTGCTGTGGTGGCTGCCGTCTGGGTGTGCAGATTGTGGAACTGGGGAATACAGTCTTTTCCTGCCAGGCTACATCCCCCCAACCCTCCTGGCAGCCCCCACAGCTCTGCTGTCCCATTGCGCCTGCCCCCATTGAAAATGCCTGGGGTACTGGTTGTTGTGGGGGGATTCCCTTATGCCACACAGGCCTGTCCAGAGTGGGAGTGTCGTGGGGGGATAATTCCGTCTCCATGTGTGATCGTGGGTATCAGACAGAGATCATTTGCACCAACACGGGGCTGATGCAAGTCCAATTACCAATGATGACATTTGCAATAGGAGACGGCTACGCAGTGGACGGGACAGGTTTTTCCTGTCAGTCACCCAGATTCCTGCACACTTCAGTGGATTCTCCCATTAGCTTATGAAAGTTAGTAGAATCCTATCACCACATGAAAAAGTGATTGCACGTGCCTTATACATGAATGTAAGATCTCTCCAGCACAGGTGTAATCTTGATTTTCAAGTTTGCGGCTCACAGTTGTTGGATAAACCCTTACGTACCTGCCCCAGGCCTCCTCTTATGATGGGAACCAAGAGGAAATGTGTTATATTTTTCTAAGCTCCATCCCCTCATTACCTGCTCAGACTTTTCATCTGTGCGGCAGTCTCCTGTCTCAGGTCCTTCTGTCGTATACCTAGTTGCTCTCTATCACATGGTTTCTCTGGGATCACAATCCTGCTGTGCCTGGTGCCATCTCTGCCTGAATCTGGACTTGGTTTTGTCTTTAATAACAGTATTGGCAGATATATAAATAGAGGAGACGGGGACATTACAGCCCAGTGGCCAGAAATCAGGACGACCAGGATTGACAAGGTAACCTCCAATGTTATAGAGCACAGGTTCTCAAACTCGGTCCACAGAACCCCACACAGTGCATGTTTGGCAGGTCTCCTCGCAGAATTGCAAGTAAAATAATGTGCTCCAACTGCGGAGCTTTTAAAATGCGCCACTGAGTAATGAATGCACCTGACCTAGAAAACATGAACTGTGTGGGGCCCTGAAGACCGAGTTTGAGAACCCCCGTTATAGACAAAGATATTCTACAGGGGTCTTGTATTTCAGGGAATGAATGTTGTTATTTCAGTCATTTCCCAGTTTATTACACTGCAGCTGCCCGTATATACCACATAAGTGGCCGATGAAGAGTTGGGTGTAATCACATTTTTTGGCGCCAATTGCGCTTCTCTTGTACCATGCGCGCACACAGACATTCCTCACACATCTCGTACACATCTCTGCCTATGTGCGTTCAGAGGCCTGTCGCAGCACATAATCATTTTGGGGGACGTTTTAATAGTTTAACATAAATCTGGACTCTGACTGGGAAGGTTCCGAAGCGCGGTGAGCGGAGCGAGCCAAGCGAAGGTACGCACTCCAGTAATTGGTGGTCCACGTGCTTAGTGTGTCGACACCAAACTCATGTTGATCTTTTTATGTGTCAACAATTTCTTTGCCGACCTTTTGCTTGTGTCAGCCTTGTACATGTAGACCATTTGGAGGCACATGATAAATGTGACTTAAGGGTGATATGTACTAAGCCTTAAAAAAGTGATAAAATGGAGAGTGATAAACCACCAGCCAATCAGTTCCTAGCTGTTATTTTTATAAACACAGCCTTTGACATGGCAGTTACGAGCTGATTGACTGGTACTTTATCACTCTCCACTTGATCATTTTGCAAGCTTAGTACATCTGGTCCTAATGTTATTTATTGCACTGTCCGAATGCAAACAGACCGTCTTACGTATTGGAGATTTTATTAAAGCGCCATGGGTCTTTTTTTTATTAGAAAGCAGCAATAGGTCGACAATGGAAAGGTCAAGTGAAAAACTCATGTCGACATTTTTTACTGTCAGCCTTCCCATTGTCGACCTAATGCTTCTGTTGACCTTCCGACCCTGTGGCCCTTAGCCATGTCGACCTAAGGCCTGTTTACCTTCAATGGTTGACATAAATTGGGTTGGTCCAATGACCCATACCCAAGTGAACGATGCTCTGCTCTCTGGCTATACCTGTCATTAGGGTAAGCACCAATGTGTCTCTTATTCACCTAGTCAGGGTACCTGTAAATATGTTGTTTGCTCATATGATCAGGGGCGGATTAACAATAGGCATTTTGTAGATGAGGTCTGGGGCTTTCCAACGAGCCCAGCCCCGTGTCGCTAGCCCCCGGGAACTGGAGATACCGCCGGGCAAAGCTGGAACGTTTTTCCCATAGGATAACATGGGACCCATCCAGTTTCGATGGCTGCCAGTTCCCTCCCTGGCATCATAGAAGCTCAATGTTCTTATTGGAACCCAAATCACTGGGCCTTTAATTTGATACCAGGCTGGTTCATATGGGTTTATAGTTTCCAGAGATATTGCAGGTAAACCGATTTTTTTCATTTCTGAAATGTAATTTCATGGCTGTTCATGTTCTTTGAGTGCCTATTTCTCTGGAACCAAATGGGCAAGTTTCAAGGGACCAAGATCATTTGAAGACACTGGTCTCGTGTAAATGGGTCAGTTGGTTCCAAAGATATTGTCGGTTAAACGATATAGCTGGTTAAAGGGGGGGAGAGGGGGGTGGTTTTCTCTCCCCTTCACACCAGAAAATGCAGGGACTAGGCTGGTATAAAAGGGGCCAGCCCGTGAATGTCTGCATGATCCTGGGACCATATTCCTGGGTAAATCCCTGCATTTTCTGGTGTGAAAGGGGTATTATTTCAAATAACTGGGACCTGCAGTGCTCTGAATACAGCAGGGCAGCCCCCCACTCTCTGCCCGGCTGTCAATGGCTTTCACTTCTGCCTGGTGGCGGCTGTCCCCCAGTTACCATGAGCATGTATTCCCTCTTGGCAATGAGCATGTAATCCCACATGGCAACGAGCATGGAACCCCTGGCAATGAGCACGTAGGTAAGCAGCACTTATGTAGCATCATTTTTAATAAGTATTATGCATGTTTGGCATAATATGTAATGGAAATTAGATTGTGTCGCTTAACATGTAATGGGCATTATGGTGTAAATTTTGAATGCAAGCTTTTGGCGCACAATGTCCCTGTTTGTGAAGCATATTGTGAATTTTTGCTCAATCAGTTTCGTATAGTGTGTGTTTTGACTCAATCCATGTGGCAAAATGTGAATTTTGCCTTAATCTGTGTGGCATAATATGAATTTTGACTCAATCCATGTGCCATAGTGTGAATTTTGGCTCAGTCGGTGTGAATTTTGGCTCATTCATTGTTGCATAATGTGTAAGAGGCAAGTACAGTATAAGGGGGTTACTATTGTGTTGCATGATTTGTATAAGGGGTATATGATGTGGTAAACTTAAGTGACCACATAAAAGGTGCATTGCATTAAAATAACTTAATAAGCATTTAGAAGTAGATGTCAGTCCTATCATTCTGGACAATACAGATACAGATAGTTTACAAACACTTGAAACCCTATGGAGAGAGAATAACACAGGGGAAGTTGAAATATTTGACATTAATGCTCACCCTAAGATAGTCAATAAACCATTGTTCAAAAAGAAATCTCAATTTTTTTCCCATCAAACAAAAAAGTCCAGCAATTACACTGTTTTATAATAAGACACTAGAAGATTTTAAGAAAATCTGTTCCCACCCCCACTCAAAAATGGTAGAAATAATAAAAAATCATTATAAAGATAATCTGAGCAAAGATGAACGCTCAGCAATTAAACAGTTGAAAAATTATCATTCTCTTGTGATAAGACAGGCGGATAAGGGGGGGGGGTGGTTTGTATTAAGGGCCGGTGCAAGGCACGGGAGCACCCCAGGTGAGTCGTTGTGGGGGCGCCCCGGTGCCGCGGGGTGGGGGTGGGGGGTACCTGTCGCGCCATCTGAGGAACGGGCAGGGGGGTCCATGCTGGCGTATGACGGGAGCCTGCAGTGGTGTCCTTGCCGCGCTGGTACCTGTGGCACTGTGTATAAAGCTGGCGGCGGCGTGGGGTCCCTGCAGTGAATAAGAAATAACTAGCGCTATGCGGTGGCGCGGGAAGCCCTTCTGTTTCGAAGACACTGGCCGCACGCTGATTGGCTGAATCTCAGCCAATCATCGTGCGGCCACTGTTTCAAACCCGGCAGTGCTTCCCGCGCCGCCGCATAGCCCGGCAATTAGCGCTAGTTATTTCTTATTCACTGCAGGGACCCCCCACCGCCGACAGCTTTATACACAGCGCCGCAGGTACCCACGCGGCAAGGACACCACTGCAGGCTCCTGTCAGAAGCCCGCATGGACCCCCCTGCCCGCTCCCCAGACGGCGCAGCAGGTACCCCCCTTGCAGGGGGGGCGAGGGGCGAACTGCCACCTCCAGTGTCCAGCGCCCTAGGCAAATGCCTAGACCTGCCTAGTGGTGGTGCCGGCCCTGGTTGTATTACTAGATAGACACTGTTATATTACAGAAGCGTTCAGGCAACTTAAAGATGCAAGTTACTACTGTCCATTACCTTTGAATCCCAGTACATTATTCCAGTCAGAATTCAAACTTATGCTGGAAGACGCTTTATTGGAGAATGTGATATCCAAGGAGGAATTTATTTTTCCTACCCATCCCCGTCACTCCGATTTTTTATTATCTTTCTGAAATTCATAAAAATCTCACATCACCTCCTGGTCATCCCATCATCTCATGTGTTGGCTCCCTCACTTCCAATTTATCCCATTTTGTTGATTTTCATTTACAGAAATTTGTTACCGCACTCCCTTCACATATTAGAGACACTACACACATCCTTAATAAAACTTTGGATATTACCTATACCGAGGGTTGGGCTTTCCTCACCTTCCATGTCCAGGCTCTGTTCACCAATATTCCTCACTCCAAGGGCTTGGAGGCTATAAGTTATTATTTAGATATGGATGCCAATTTTACAGCAAATAAAAAACAATTTATTCTAAATGCAATTCTTTTCATTCTTAAACATAATTATTTTACTTTTGAAGATCAATTTTATTTACAGCAACTCGGAACGGCCATGGGGACCAGATTTGCACCAAGTTTTGCAAATCTCTATATGGTTTGCCTAGAAGAACAACTTATATGGGGCGGCCCATATAGAGATGATCTGGTCCTCTATGGTCATTTCATCGACAACCTCTTTATTATTTGGAAACGGGGTCTCGATCGAGCCCTTAAATTTGTTAAATTTCTCAATACTAACACATTTAATTTGACCTTTACTCACACCTTTAGTTTCTCCACTGGATATCTTGGATATCACATTCTCCACATGTCATAATAAATTAGTTTCCTCAAACTATATGAAATTAGTAGGGACAGGCAATTATTTAAATTTTGATAGTAGTCACCATAGACCCTGGATCTCAAATTTTCCTAAAAATCTAATTCTCAGACTGAGACGTAATTGTATCACAGAATGCGATTTTTTGGCCCAGTCTGATATCATCATGCATGACTTCAGAAGGAGAGGCTATCCAGAGGATAGATGCACTCCTAGTTTCCAGATCAAAATTGTTGATAAAAAAACAACAAAAAATCACCCCAGAATCAGGGTCCCACAGCCAAAGTCTCCTCTTCAGCTCTAAATTTAGTACGAGATCTAAATCCATCCAGAAAGTAATTCTCGAAAATTTTGAGATTCTAGAACATGATAAAGTACTATCGAAACATCTTTCAAAACCCAAAATCATTTTCAAGAGAAATCAGAATCTTAGAGACCTCATAGCACCTAGTATGCTATCACTGAGCTTTCTAATCCTCAAACCTCTTGGTTACCCCCCAAACCTAAGGGCAACTTTAAATGTAATAAATCCATCTGTCTAACCTGCAACCACATGAAAAATAACAATTATTCAATAACATCTACCCATAATTCCAGTATACATCCAATTAAACAATTTATTAACTGTGATATGACTTACTGTATTTATATTTTACAAGACAGAAAGAAAGTACTCTCTGGTTTTGGGGGCACAACTTTTACAGAATATTTTCTTAAAACTTAACTTTAAATTTTTCTAGTTAAGAATAAAATGCACTTACAACACATGTAAAATGACAGACAGATACATAAACCAAACAATTTTGAGTGATGTTTGAATTATATCATACACTCAAGACTTAATTGCTCTCTTAATTGCTCTCTATTGCTCAATCTTGCATGAGAGGTCACCAATCGTTCTGAATACTGGGTGACTTTTGAGCTACTGACAATTAGATACAGTTTTACAGTTTTGCGAATAATATTATTAGTATAGTATACGTATTAACGTATTAACGCAGAGGCTCTGATTAACCGTGCGCGTGCCGCTCTAGCTCAGACAGAGTGTGCTTGCGCCGCTCTAGCTGTATTGACAGCTACGTAAACAGCGTATAGCTGTATTGACAGCGTAGCGCCGGGCAGAAGCAGCGTGCTGCCCAGGCGCTGAGAGGTCACTGTCACTGTGGCACTTGTAGTGCCACAGTGAAATAGGCAGCGCCTGGGCAGCGCTGACAACGGGGGTATGTTAAAGTGGACACCCCGGCACAGCGATGCCGGGGCTTCTAAACTGTACGCGAGATTCAGACGCAACTGCGTCTGAATCTCGAGTCGCATAGATAGCCGCTAAGAAGCCGGAAAGCCTGGATTCAGACGCTAAAGCGTTAGAATACAGGTGCCTTGCAAGCCGCAAAGGTGTTGGCAGAGCCGAATTTCCCATTAGGCACGTGAGGCACCGGCCTAGGGGCGGCACATGTTTGGGGGCGGCACTTGGATGCCTGTGATAGTACTGTCAGCCCAAAATGTACCAATAACTGCAAAATATCCACTGTACTGTACTATATTACATCTTAAATAAAGTGTAAATGGATAGGACACGCAGATACTGCCCCTATAAACTGTCCTACTTAGTAAACATTATTGTTGTGCCTAGGGGCGCCCTCATCCCTAAATCCACCCCTGGGTGTTGGGGCTTGTAAACCCAGACGCAAATGCGTCTGGATTTACTTAGGTGAAGGGGTACATCTAAATTTAGACGCAAAAGGATCTAAATTTAGGTGGCCCTAGGGGAACACTATTGAAACCCACCCTCAGTGCCACTAGTGGACGCCACAGCTGTGGACCGTGTAAATCCCACTATCCACGCCCACCCGAAGCGTGGCGAGCGCAGCGAGCCCCGCAAGGGGCGGCGGTACGCGTCCTACGACCTTTTCATACCCCCAATATCCACGTCTGCGTAGAGTTGAGAATAGATTAGTGTGGCGAGCGCAGCGAGCCACCGAGCCCGAAGCGTGGTGAGCGCAGCGAGCCCCGCGAGGGGACGCGGTTACCTTCACAGCTATCCGCGTCCCCTCGCGGGCTTCACAGGTGTCAGCGTCCGCTCGCCACGCTTCGGGCTCGGTGCGTGGCGAGCGTACGCTGACACCTGTGAAGCCCGCGAGGGGACGCGGATAGCTGTGAAGGTATCCGCGTCCCCTCGCTGGGCTCGCTGCGCTCGCCACATTTCGGGCTCGGTGGCTCGCTGCGCTCGCCACACTAATCTATTCTCAACTCCACGCCGACGTGGATAGTGGGGGTATGAAAAAGTCGTAGGACGCGTACCGCCGCCGCTCGCCACGCTTCGGGTGGGCGTGGATAGTGGGGCTGATTCAGGAACACATTCACCTCAGTGTCTCATACAGGGCTACTGCTGGCTGACTGACTGACTACGCAAACTGCGTAGCTCCCTGATTGACTACGTAACGCTGTCCGCACGCGTCTAAGCCGAAGTGCCGGGAGTATGAATTGAGACGCTAAATAAGTTAGCGTCTACATTGGGAACACCAGCGGTGTGCCGGGGTGTGCGATGTGCCGGGGTGTGCGATTTATAAGCCCCGTTTGTCTGTTTTTAAGCCCCGTTTGTCTGTTTTTTACACGATACACTTCATTACATTTGGCGCGCGCAGCGCTACGCTACCTGGCAGGCTGCCAAGTTTCATAGCTAGAGCGGCACGCGAGCCTCTGCACTTCCGGCGCCGTGAAACTACACAAGTACCATCTATATATATATATATATATATCTATATATATATATATATATAGATATAGATATATAGATAGATATATATATATATATATATATATATAGATAGATATATATAAATAGATATATATATATATATATCTATATATTCACCAGATGGCTGGCACTCACATGTTCAAATAAATAATTGCTGGGGTGACATTCCAAAAAGGGCCAAGGAGTGGTCCAATATAGATACACGTATGGAGCAGGAGTCACTCACCAGTCTTGCAGTAAACAAATTGTTTTTAATCAGGCAGCATGACAGATATTTGTGCGGTCGACGTTTCGGTCCACCTCTAGGACCTTTGACAAAGGTCCTAGAGGTGGACCGAAACGTCGACCGCACAAATATCTGTCATGCTGCCTGATTAAAAACAATTTGTTTACTGCAAGACTGGTGAGTGACTCCTGCTCCATACGTGTATATATCTATACGTATATATATAGATATATATAGATATATATATCTATATATATATCTATATATATATAGATATATATATATATATCTATATATATATATACAGTGCTATTTTTCAGCAGGAACCAGCAGGAACTCAGGGGCAGATTTATTAAGCTTGGAGAAGAGATAAACTGGAGATAAAGCGGAGAAAAGGTAATAGGAGATTATGGGTGACATTCTATGGAAGGAGAGTTGTGTTTTTTGGCGAATTTTACTCCCAAAAATGGCTAATTCGCATTTTTCCGTGAAATCGCATATTTAATCTGATGCGAAAAGGTCCCTAAATCGCATATTTTGTGCGATAAGTCATGCGTACTGAAAGTGCGGTAAAAATTCGAACTTTTTTCCCATCAAGATGTTTTCCAATAGAAAAGTATACAAATCGCTTATTTAATGGAATAGGATTTCACAAATCGCACTTTTAAGGTGTCTAATAATCGCCATTTTTTCAGACCAGGTTCTGTTGGGCGATTTGGCCCAGAACTCAATTTGGTCAAGTGCACACATGGTTAATGTCATCACAGGTGTCCTTAATTTCACTCACAAACACTCCTACATATACCCCCACATCATTAAGGATACCTGTGAGGGTTTGAGACATGGAGATTGTGCAGAGTGGATTTGAGTTGCTCATTTTGGATTTGGCCCATTTGGAGGAGCTGGGCAGGAGGGAGGAAGCTGCGCACCAGAACCAGGTACCACCCCAAATTGTGCGTACCGCACATATGTATCGTGCTAGGCTGTACCTGGACTCCCTCTCGGATCAACAGGTTGTGGGGATGTTTAGGCTAAACCGCAATAACTTGTTGAACTTATATGAGCAGGTGAGAGATGATTTGGACCCTTTTGGGGGGGGGGGGCAACTATGCAGTGTCTGGGCTGCAGAAATTAATGTGTACCCTCTACTATTTGGCCACTGGCTCCACTCAGTCCGTGACCTCATGGTCCTTGGGGGTATCACAAGCGTTCTCAAAGCATTTTACTCAAGTGTTACTTGCTTTTAAGAATACATCAGATTCCCCAGTTCAGAGTCAGAGTGGCAGGACCACAAGGTTGCTTTCTATAGACTCTCAGCATTCCCTCACGTGCTGGGAGCTATAGACTGCACACACATTGGGATTAGGGCACCGCACGTGCGGGACCACGTCTATGTCAATAGGCGTGGGCGGCACTCCCTGAACGTGCAGGTTGTATGTGATGCTCATCTCAAAATCCTAAGTGTGGTTGCAGGCTTCCCTGGGAACTGCCATGACGCCTATATTCTGAGACACTCCGGCCTCTGGAACCGATTTACCCAACAAAAAATGCCAGAGGGCTGGCTACTTGGTAAGTACATTTTTACATATTACCCTCTCTATTCGTATTTGTACCTGCTGAAATGTGTGTGTGTGTTTCAATTTTCACCAGCCTACTACTCTTGTCCAAGTAAATACTATTTGTCCACTGCACATACCTTACCATATAAGGCAATAACTTCCTTTCTTTGGTTTAGGTGACTCAGGATATGGGTGTCTTTCCTGGCTCATGACACCTTTGCGCACCCCCGATGGCCCTGCACAGCACCAGTATAATGAAGCCCATATTGCAACCCGCAATGTGGTGGAGCGTACGTTTGGAGTGTTGAAAAGTAGATTCCGGTGTTTGGACCGGTCATCTAGTTTGCTGCTTTACCACCCTGCAAAAGTAGTGATGATCGTACAGGCTTGCTGCATGTTACACAACATAGCCCTATACCAACCAGCCTATGTGGAGGAGGATCATGCAGCAGTCGTGCAGGAAGCCCAACCTACCACACCTCGGGTAGTGAGGGGTACGCAGAGGAGGAATCTGGAGCGTACAGACATCATCAGGCACTACTTTTCTGGTAAGCACATGTGCCCTCTATTCCTACATGTACCTTTGCTGGAAGTGAACTCACCTACATTACATTTATCACTAACATCTTTTTGCCCCCACATTTAGGCCAATAGACACAGTCCAAGGGTACAGCTGGTGGTGCAGACCATTACCTTGCTGTAAAAAACCTTGTAAGTATATTAACAACATGTATGTGATTTTTGTGCAATCAACTATGGCTCACCTGTTGTTGTGGAACTACATGGGCCAGCATGCCCTGACACACTGTAAGCATGACAGCTCAAAACATGACTGCCACAGCTTGCTGAAATATGTAGTTCCACAACCTCGGACGGGCCAGATTTGAGACAACAGCATCTTCCACCAATACCTTGCCCATATATCATTACATTATGGAACAGATCACACAACAAATGTTTGAAAAATAACACACAGAAAAAATGGTATGCGTTGTGACATTTTTACTACAGTATATTATGTCATACATAACCTGCATTTGTCAGTCGCAAACAATAGAAATGTGTATTAATGTAACAAAAATTCAACCATAGTACATGCATTATCAATTTATTTTATGTAAAATAATATTTTTTTCCCTTTATCAGGCCGCGCACTACCACCTCTTGACCCTGCGCACACGCCACCCCGGGTCCTAATACTCAGACGGGGTGGGAAAGTTGGTGAGCCACTTACTGGTGTGCTAGATACATTACTAATTGTAGATGTAGTTGCACCTATGACACCTGACACCTCCATTTGATGGATTTGTGCCTGCATAGCGATCAACGCATTGGTCTGCGCAGTACACGATTGACTAATTGAATGAATACTTTGTGCAAGACTGCCATTATGGATATTCTGCTCCCTTACAGCAGAACTAAGTTCAGCCAGACGGGTGTCTATGCTATTTGCTATACGCGCCTGAGTGCCTACACCAACCCGTACACTCCTAGACAATTTTCTCAACTGTAGAAAGGTGTCACGCATGTACCCCTTAATGTTGGCCATTTCCAGACTTTGAGAGGCCATAAATTCTAGTTGTTTGTCCTTGAAATGTACCAAGGAGGTAGCTACTTGGGCAGCAGAAGCAGCTGTAGGGGGAGTATTTCTGGGTGGGGGTGGGTTTGGAGTCACCCCACTTGGTGGAAGATCACTCTGTGATGATGTGTTTATTTCCTCCTCAGCCGCAAACGTGTCCACTGGTTCCAGAATTATCTCTATGTCATCCACTGGCATATCAGAGGATTCTGTGGATTGTTGTCCTAGTTGTCCAGTACCTGTGGATACAGAGGAAGAGGTAAGTACAGATGCGTATATTGTCCTTTCTGTCGTCAGTACTGTTTTGGAAAGGGTCTGAGATGGTAGACGCCCATACCTAGGGGGTGCTATGTACTTACAAATGGACCCCGATCCTGCATGAAACATTGACAATAATTTTCATTGACATGGCTAGGCTACATTACATTCATGTCCGTTGCAATGTAGCAGCTGGATATGACTGTAATGTGATTTATTATTTGATGTGACATGGGTGTGTGTACTGTATGTGTAATGGCCTGTGGTTTGAACATTTACCTGCTTCCACAGATGTGGCACCATCGGAGCTTCTTCTCTTGGATGCTTGATCACTTCAGGACGGACAATCTGTGAAAGGAAAGATCGGCAGACTTTATGTACCGAGCAATGGAGATGCTTTTGTGCAAAATCATCAAATACATTACAATAATGGACAAATTTACCTTTGGTTTAGGGCTATATTATTTACTATTCATATTTTTACATTGAAGTTTTGCACCTGTAGTCAGGCAAAAAAATTAAAACACTGCTTAACACATTACAACTGTTGGCAAATCTGTGGTATGTAGGCGTGACTGCTAAACCACCAGTACACCAATGTTTTTGGGACACATACATATGAAGCTGCTAGAAAAAATGTTACAGTGTGGAACAATAGATGTGCAGTTGTGGAACTACAAGGCCCAGCATTCTGATCATTTTTAAAGTAGGTGTAAACTATTGCCATTGACAGACCTTGCTGGGCTATGTAGTTCCACAGCACCACATTAATTAGTATAACAATACAAAATAACATTGCAGTTTAACTACATTGGCATGTATGTTTTATATTGCATGTGGTGACACTTACCAGCTCGGGGTGGGCTTGCCGGCCTATCGGTATCCGCAATGTTCCTCCGAGGCAGGACTTTAGGGGGGATAATTCTTTGGAGCTTCACCTCATATGATGTGTAGGTTATTGTGGTGGGGCTTCCTCCGCCAGTCTTGGTGGCCTCCTCCATCTCCATGGCCATTTTCTTTTTCAGCTGCTGCTTGATGTCGTTAAAACGCTTTTTAACGTTTTTGATGAGCCTCTTGCGGTGACTGACAGCGTTGACCACCTGGGTGATGTCCTTCCACATACCACGTTTACGATGTGAGGGGGTCTTGTGCTGGCTTTTCCCCAGTAAGCGGTCATACAGGGGTATGATGGCCCGGACAAGCGCCACATTCTCCTCATAACTGAATCGGACCTTTCTCCCACTTTTGGTGCGGCCAGCTTCACCCTCCTCCTCATCGTCTATATCTTCCACATGCATGTCAAAATCCTCCTCCATGCCAGTGTCTTCCTCCTCCTCCTCACCTCCATCTTCCTCCATCTCGGACATGTGGCCCTCCTGCAGCTGCTGTGGGGTATGGGCAAGGTCCTGGCTACAGGATGGGGATGCCAGCGGATCCTCCACCTCCTCCTGCTGGGCCTGGTCCGCCAGGGCCTGGGGCTCCCCTTGCAGTGGCCATGGTGGCTGCCACACTGCTGCCACTCCCTGTAATGGAGGTCGACCTCACCAGTCCTCTGCTGCCTCTCCTACTGGCTCCTCTTGCCTGGCTGCTGCCACTGCTCCCTCTGCCACTGGCCCCTCTTCCTCTGGTCACACTGCCACTGCTCCCTCTGCCACTGGCCCCTCTGCCACTCCTCACTCTGTCACCAACACCTCTTCCTCTTCTCACACTGCCACTGCTCCTCTCCATGCTCCTTACTTCCTATCAAAGAGTGAAATGGCGCCAATGCCCCTTTATATAGGGGGTGTGATGCATAATGGAGGGGACCTAGGTGGGCCAATAGATTAGGGGGTTATTTGGCATGTAGAGACAGTCTTGTAAATCGCACTCCGGTTGGTCTAAAATTGGCACATGACGGGCAGAAGAAATCGCACTTTTTAGTGACATAATTTCGCATCAGTTCGCCGCAAATCGCACTACATCGCACTTTTTAGCCTCTAATGCGCATCCCATTAAATATGCAAATTATGACTAAAAAAATGCGATTTCTAAAAGTGCGAAGAGCGGCGATGTGAAGTGCGAAAAATATATGCGCTTTTCTCTCATTCCATAGAATGTCACCCAAAGCACTAGCCAATCAACTGCCAACTGTCTTTTTCAAACACAGCTGATTGGCTGTGCTTCATCTCCTTTTACCTTTTCACGGTTTTATCTCCAGTTTATCTCTTCTCCAAGGTTTTTTTTTTTTTAATATCTTTTTATTGAACATTTTCAATATGACAGAGCTAGCAATAATAAACACATTTGTGAGTCAGTGTGAAATGCATCCAGTTAGATTAAGTTCTTCATGGTGTTTCAACTTCGATAACAATTTGCGATACATCTTAGGTATAATATGACTCCAACAGATTATCGATCAACATATCATTTGCAACCATTATAAGGATTCAGGTCTAACTTTTACTTACTGCAAGAGTCATGTATCTGATATGTTTTAATAACTTTACCTTAGCATATTCACACTAAAATCAATAACTATATACTATATACTCTATACATAGACACGTAGACAAGAGGGGCAAAGGATTATGGGTGGGAAGGGGGGGGGGGGGTAATTCCATTCATCTTTATATTCTGATATTCCGTTGTTTCCAATGCTAGTTCTTTTATAATATACGGCTGTGCTTAAGCACAAATATGATAGCACACTAAACAAGATAGATAATAAAATAAAATAGAAATATATAAAGCTGTTGTACATAAAGTACATAGAGTACTAAGTCCATCTAAGGTAGACCTCTACCCCACCAGGGCCTGTAACAGGGTTACCATTCTTCCTGCCTATGTTATTAACAGGTACCTTAAAATGGGTATTTTTCTACTAAACCTCCGTCTGTTTATATTTCGTTCTAAGCATTTTCTATGTCAAACATAATGTGTGATTTTGTTGTGTCATCCACTGTGTTAATAAATGGCAACCACTTTAAATAAAACTTCCGCATTCCGGACTGCCGTTCCAACCGCGCATACTTTCTTTCAAAAAACAGTATCTGCAGGAGTTTCTGCTTGACATTGTCCAGAGTCGGCGCTGATTTCTTATGTAGGGTACACACCAGGACGACCCGCTCACGATGCACATCGTAAACGGGTCGTCAGTGTCTCGTCCGACCCGCTCACAGTGACGCGGGGGGGCAGGACCCGCTCACGATGTGCACCGTGAGCGGGTCCGATCCGATGGCGACCCGCACCCGGCTGTATGGTCGTCATTGAGATCCTACCTGCAGCAGGTAGGATCTCAATAACGACCGACCGACCCGCGGGACCGCGCATCGGATCGGTATCGGTCCACACCAGGTCAGAAAAGGGCCCAATCAGCACACAATCTACATCCAATTGGTCGGAATTGGATCTAGATTGTGGGGATCAGGCCCTAGTCGTCCTGGTGTGTACCCAGCATTAGTCCAATTAATTAAGATGCATTTCCTTGCTACCGTAACTGTTGTTATTAGTATATGGAAGTCCTCTGACCTAATAGAGTCCAAAGGCCAATGTTCACATGATATTCCCATGCATGCAGAAGGTTCCATAGTCCAATTGACTGAGAGCATCCGGTTAATGAAGCCTGTTACTTTGCACCAAAACCTCCGCAACTTATAACAGTCCCACATGCAGTGAGCATAATTTGCCTTAGTAATGCCACATTTAATACAAAAACCCTTTTCTTCGGGTACCATATGTCTGCGCCTATACGGCGTTATATAAGCTCTATGAATCGTGCGGATATGTACTTCTTGCAAATAAACCGATCTAAGTGATTTCAGAACTTTTACATGTAGTTGAACCAGTTGTTCAGCAGTCCGGATATGCGGTATGTCTGCATTCCACCTCTCGGCCAAAAGACTCCATTGGTCACTCCTAGCAAATAGTTTGTTTACTAGGAGGTTATATAATAAGTTCAGCTTATATGGTTTAATATTTATATATATTAACAATGTTTTAATATTATAAATCTGCGAACGATGTGAGACCAAGGGTAAATCCGTCTGGAGAGTCTTAATGTGGGCCGAGAAGTGTCTTGCCTGATAGTACATAAAAAGATGTGTGTTAGGGAGGTCATACCGTTGAGCTAGATCTTTAAAAGAAAGTATGCTGCCCCCTGGATCGAACATTTTGTTGGCTAAATCCAAGCCCTTCTCTCTCCAAATATTATATCTCTGGTCCATGATGGTGGGCGGGAAGGCAGGGTTACCCCATAATGGCGTGTAATAGGTTACAATTGGGTTTTCAGTCATAATTTTATTAACATAAATCCACTCCAGATAAGTATCTTTAAAGAGAACGTGCTCCCTGACCTCTGGTGGAATTTCCTTCAGCCTCAGCTGCAGCATTGCTCCCGGTGAGTAGGGATAGAAGGCCCCTCTTTCCAAGGCCATGTCAGTATATGTAGACTTGTTTAAAAGCCAGTCTCCTATGTACCTGAAATGAATTGCCAAGACATAACTTTGTATATCTGGATACCCTTGCCCTCCTTCTGATATGGGGGACTTAAGTTTTGCCCTGGCAATCCTGGGGCGTTTACCCATCCATATAAATTTGGAGAATAACGAATCTAGTTTGACAACATCTGATTTCTTCAGAGTGATAGGCAACATCTGTGTACAATAAAGGATTTTTGGAAGGATAATCGACTTTATCACTGCCAATCTACCTATAAGAGATAACGGTAAATCCCTCCAACCCTCCAATTTAGTTGCTATCTGCGAGACTATGGGTCCAAAATTAAGAGCATATAGCTTGCTAATATCATTCCCCACTCCTAGATATTTGAAATGTGATTGACAGACGGAGAAAGGGGAACCGAGCGACTGTAACAACTGGGGGGTGGTACTGCCCAACGGGAGAACTTCAGATTTTGTAATATTGACTTTATACCCTGATCTCTCACCAAAGGATTCAATGAGGCGAAGAATAGCTGGCAGAGTATGGGTAGGGTTAGACACAAAAATAAGTGTATCATCCGCAAATAGTGCGATTTTCACTTCTTCACGATGGATTTTTATTCCCTGTATCAGAGGTGATGTCCGAATAGCTATGGCAAATGGTTCCACTGCCACCGCAAATACAAGCGGGGACAGTGGACAGCCCTGGCGGGTACCCCTTTTCAATTGAAACAAACTCATTAAAAGGCCATTACATGCTATAGTCGATCTAGGGGAGGAGTAAAGTGTGCGAATTATATTTATAAATTTAGGGGGGAAACCAAAGTTCTCCAAACACTGAAACAGATGTGGCCAGAGCACCATGTCGAACGCTTTCTCGGCATCCAGCGTGAGGACCAACTTATCAACTCCACCGGATGCCGAGGAAGCGCCTGAACTCTGTATGGCTGCTAATAATTTTCTCACATTAGTGACAGAGTGCCGACCGGTAATAAACCCGGTCTGGTCTCTGTGTACAATAGCTGGAAGAATTCATTTTAGCCTTTCAGCCAAGATTTTTGTGAACAGTTTATACTCTGTGTTCAGGAGGGATATAGGCCTATAGGAGCCAGGCAGATTCAGATTACGGCCTTTTTTTGGTAGAACCTTGATGATAGCATCAGAAAAATAAGCTGGCAGAATGCCCTTCTCTATAATGGAATTAAACCCTATCGTCAATGAGTATGCTATTTGTGGGGCCAGTAATTTAAAGAATTTGTTGGAGTACCCGTCAGGGCCTGGCGCCTTTGCGAGCTTTAATTTGCCAATCGCCCACAAGACCTCCTCCTCCGTCACAGGTTCAATTAAACCAGTCCCCAAGGCTTCTGGAACCTGCGGGAATGGCAATGAGTTCCAATAATCAACTGTTATTGGAGAAGAGGGTGGCGTCAATGTTGCCTGAGTATCAGGGGTAATATTGGAATCCCTTGGATTGTGACTAGGAACAGAATACAGAGATTCATAATATTTTTTTAAGATGTCCGCTACCTGGGAGTCTGTAGTAGTTAAGGTGCCATCCTTCAGCAACAGTGGTTGGACTAAGGTTTTATGCCTAGAGCCCTGAAGTAGATTAGTTAACATCTTTCCAATTTTATTTCCGAACTTATAGAACCTTGAGTTAACATTGAAAAGATATTTATCCCCTATACTCTCCAGATATTCTTTGCTTTGGGTCTGAGCCATCAAAAATTTTGTTTTGTTTAGTGGGTTGGGGGATTGTTTAAATCTTTGAAATGCTTCCGATAAGTCTGTCTGTAGTTCCACATATTTTTTGTTTAGCTTTTTCCTTTGGTGAGAGACATAAGAGATAATCTCGCCTCTCAGGACAGCCTTTGCCGTCTGCCAGAATATCATGGGGTCAGCCGATTGATGTCCCTTATTGTCTAACTGAAACTGATCCCAGGCCCTCTTGATGTGGGCTTGAAACTGCTTAGAGTGTGCTAGATGGGAAGGGAATCTCCACAGTGGGTTTGCTTTGGTGGATGCACGAAGTTCCATAACCAAAGACACCATGCCATGATCCGACAGCACTGGAGGTGCTATTTCCGGAGGAGATACTCTAGTAAATAATGGTTCAGCTATCAAAATATAATCAATATGTGACCATGAATTGTGAGTAAGAGACAAGCATGTATATTTTCTTTCTATTGGGTTATGAACCCTCCAGGCATCCACCAAATTAAGTGCCTTACTTAGGTAGGGAACCCCTATTTTTGGGAGATGTGCCATTACCGTGTGTTGCGATAATCGATCTAAACATACTGAGGAGATAAGGTTCAGATCTCCGCATACTATCAATGTAGTCGGATCCACTTTGTGTAATTGTGCCAAGAGCCCTATGAAAAAAGATTTCCTGTATCCCGTGGGGGCATATACATTACAAACTGTGATAATCACATTTGTTACCAAAGCTTTGACTATTAGTATTCTACCACCAGGATCAGAGAACACTGACTCAACTTTTATATCCAGAGGTTTTTTAGCTAAAGTAACAACCCCACATGACTTGGAGTTCAATGATGAGGACCCCAACACCTTCCAGCCCATCATCTGGAGCTTTTTGACCTCAGGGGGCAGCATATGTGTCTCTTGGAGACAAACTATATCTATCTTTTGTTTATTAAAATATGAAAACAGCTTCTTTCTCTTAGCAGGGGTATGTATTCCCCTTATGTTTAATGAAGCAAATTTAAGTGCCATCATAAGGTCCTTCTGTATTTAATAAATTGCTAAACATCGGATTGTTTATAGGAGAATGGAAAGGGGGAAGGTAGACACATAAGGGATACATCGGACAAATATAGACATACAAAAACTTTAGATGAGCAGAAAATAAAATTTTGTTAATGGACTTCCAGTGTTTAGGAAACCTGTGGGTACTAAACGGTCCCACGTTCCTATGTTTAAAACCTGAAATTATACTAACTTTTCCAGCTAGCTCCATCCAACCGCCCCCTCCAAATATTATAACATAACTGTATTAATTATTCTGGATCCAACCTGGTTTCACCTAATGTTCCTTAGAGCCTTACAGCTCGTAATCTACAAAATATTCTACACCTATATTGTATAAAAAAAGGAAAACAAAAAGGAGGTATACCAAAAGTTCAAGTCCAGCTAGGGAGGTACCCTTAATAGTTGAAACATCTCGTTAGCAGGAGCTCCATCCGCAATTCGAGACATCCCATACTCCCAAACAGAAATACCTCTGGAGTTACCATGGATGACTTTAAGTAGACCCGTAGCATCCTTCATCCATTTGGGGATGTGATTTTATCCGAGATGTCCTCAGGATTAAAAGCAGCCTCTTCTTGTTTCAGGAAATCTTCTGCTTCTCTTGCAGATCTGAAATCTCTAAAACTATTTCCAGAAAAGATACGTAGACAAGCAGGGTACATCATGTAAAACCTTCTGTTTGCCTTAGCTAGTGTAGAGCACACATTAGAATAGGAGCGTCTCTCCTTAGATAAAGCCACCGAGAAAACCTGGAAAAACCTCAGGGAGTGTCCTTCCCAATTTATTGGGTTGTTTTTTCTGGAGGCAGACCAAATAATTTGGCGGTGCAAGAAGTTCAATACTCTGAAAATTACTACCCTTGGGCGATCTTTTCTCTGTGGGTCTATCTGGCCCAACCTGTGCACGCGTTCAATTACTATGTCCGCACACTGCGTGTTCACCTTGAGAAGTAAAGGGATAGTATTTCTCACGAAATGATCGAGCTGTGCCCCTTTTACCGTTTCTGGTATCCCAGATACCCTTAAATTATTGCGTCTGGCCCTATTTTCTGCATTTTCCAGTCCCTCCCTTGGTGACTTCTGTTCTTTTTCTAGCTTAAGAACAGTCTTTCTTAAAGTGAGTAACTCTCCCATATTGCTCTCTATTTGCGCTTCAGCAACGTCCAGCCTCGTGGTGAGCTTTCCCATCTGGGCGGTGATTTCCCCAACCGCGTTCTGTAATAGCGGCTGTATCGCTGCATGAATAATGGCTGTTAAATCTTTTTGTGATGATAAGGACATACCTTTTATGTTTTGTATGTCAGCCGTCTTGCCACCGTCGTCTGTGATGGATTTTTTTGCGGCAGGAGTACCCCGGGCGTTGTCCGGGTCTGGCGCCATACTGTGTTCTCCCCTTCTTTTTTCCTGGCGCTGCTGCAATGGCGCAGGGTTACTGCTACCTCCGAGCGCCGGACTCTGAATTGAGTCCATGTTGGTATAAAATCTTGGTATATGTATGTATGTATGTATGTATGTATGTATGTGTAAGGTATATGTATGTATGCATGTATGTGTGTGTGTGTATATATATATATATGTACATATATTATTATTTATCCCTGTTTATATGCATTATATCTATATTGCCTTTAAGTATATTATCACCTTTAAAAAAAAGAAAAAAGAAAAAGAGATGCCTCTATATTTTCTTGATTGTATTATATTTGGTCCAGGTTTTGGGAACCTCTGCGTATGTTCCTAATTTTTGCATTAATTTGTACATATTTGGACCATGTTCTTCACTATGTCTATTTGTCTAACTATTTCTTTATGTATCCATGACATCTCATTAATAAAATTTATTAAAAAAAAAAAAAAAAAAACAGTCCCACATGCAGTGAGCATAATCTGCCTTAGTAATGCCACATTTAATACAAAAACCCTTTTCTTCGGGTACCATATGTCTGCGCCTATACGGCGTTACATAAGCTCTATGAATCGTGCGGATATGTACTTCTTGCAAATAAACCGATTTAAGTGATTTCAGAACTTTTACATGTAGTTGAACCAGTTGTTCTGCAGTCCGGATATGCGGTATGTCTGCATTCCACCTCTAGGCCAATAGACTCCATTGGTCACTCCTAGCAAATAGTTTGTTTACTAGGAGGTTATTTAATAAGTTCAGCTTATATGGTTTAATATTTATATATATTAACAATGTTTTAATATTATTAATCTGCGAACGATGTGAGACCAAGGGTAAATCCGTCTGGAGAGTCTTAATGTGGGCCGAGAAGTGTCTTGCCTGATAGTACATAAAAAGATGTGTGCTAGGTAGTTCATACCGTTGAGCTAGATCTTTAAAAGAAAGTATGCTGCCCCCTGGATCGAACATTTTGTTGGCTAAATCCAAGCCCTTCTCTCTCCAAATATTATATCTCTGGTCCATGATGGTGGGCGGGAAGGCAGGGTTACCCCATAATGGCATGTAATAGGTTACAATTGGGTTTTCAGTCATAATTTTATTAACATGAATCCACGCCAGATAAGTATCTTTAAAGAGAACGTGCTCCCTGACCTCTGGTGGAATTTCCTTCAGCCTCAGCTGCAGCATTGCTCCCGGTGAGTAGGGATAGAAGGCCCCTAAAGAGGCCAAGGCCATGTCAGTATATGTAGACTTGTTTAAAAGCCAGTCTCCTATGTACCTGAAATGAATTGCCAAGACATAACTTTGTATATCTGGATACCCTTGCCCTCCTTCTGATATGGGGGACTTAAGTTTTGCCCTGGCAATCCTGGGGCGTTTGCCCATCCATATAAATTTGGAGAATAACGAATCTAGTTTGACAACATCTGATTTCTTCAGAGTGATAGGCAACATCTGTGTACAATAAAGGATTTTTGGAAGGATAATCGACTTTATCACTGCCAATCTACCTATAAGAGATAAGGGTAAATCCCTCCAACCCTCCAATTTAGTTGCTATCTGCGAGACTATGGGTCCAAAATTAAGAGCATATAGCTTGCTAATATCATTCCCCACTTGAACTCCTAGATATTTGAAATGTGATTGACAGACGGAGAAAGGGGAACCGAGCGACTGTAACAACTGGGGGGTGGTACTGCCCAACGGGAGAACTTCAGATTTTGTAATATTGACTTTATACCCTGATCTCTCACCAAAGGATTCAATGAGGCGAAGAATAGCTGGCAGAGTATGGGTAGGGTTAGACACAAAAATAAGAGTATCATCCGCAAATAGTGCGATTTTCACTTCTTCACGATGGATTTTTATTCCCTGTATCAGAGGTGATGTCCGAATAGCTATGGCAAATGGTTCCACTGCCACCGCAAATACAAGCGGGGACAGTGGACAGCCCTGGCGGGTACCCCTTTTCAGTTTAAACAAACTCAATAAAAGGCCATTACATGCTATAGTCGATCTAGGGGAGGAGTAAAGTGTGCGAATTATATTTATAAATTTAGGGGGGAAACCAAAGTTCTCCAAACACTGAAACAGATGTGGCCAGAGCACCATGTCGAACGCTTTCTCGGCATCCAGCGTGAGGACCAACTGATCAACTCCACCGGATGCCGAGGAAGCGCCCGAACTCTGTATGGCTGCTAATAATTTTCTCACATTAGTGACAGAGTGCCGACCGGTGATAAACCCGGTCTGGTCTCTGTGTACAATAGCTGGAAGAATTCCTTTTAGCCTTTCAGCCAAGATTTTTGTGAACAGTTTATACTCTGTGTTCAGGAGGGATATAGGCCTATAGGAGCCAGGCAGATTCAGATTACGGCCTTTTTTTGGTAGAACCTTGATGATAGCATCAGAAAAATAAGCTGGCAGAATGCCCTTCTCTATAATGGAATTAAACCCTGTCGTCAATGAGTATGCTATTTGTGGGGCCAGTAATTTAAAAAATTTGTTGGAGTACCCGTCAGGGCCTGGCGCCTTTGCGAGCTTTAATTTGCCAATCGCCCACAATTTGCCAATCCTCCTCCGTCACAGGTTCAATTAAACCAGTCCCCAAGGCTTCTGGAACCTGCGGGAATGGCAATGAGTTCCAATAATCAACTGTTATTGGAGAAGAGGGTGGCGTCAATGTTGCCTGAGTATCAGGGGTAATATAGGAATCACTTGGATTGTGACTAGGAACAGAATACAGAGATTCATAATATTTTTTAAGATGTCCGCTACCTGGGAGTCTGTAGTAGTTAAGGTGCCATGCTCCAGCAAC
>NC_139225.1:27338246-27429987 GCF_055691185.1 Crinia signifera
GGGAGATTAATATATAAATATTCAGTCAGATGCAGCCCACAATTGCTGCAAACATGTCTGACTCAGACGATTCCGCAGCTGAGGACGCTCTGCAGAGAGCTACAGCAGAATCCCTGCTTGATGCACTCAACAAGAGGGAACAGGAGCGGAGAAGGAGGGCCCAAGAGAGGAGTCGCCTGCAAGATCAAGCGGGCCCCTCAGTAACAGGCCCTGGTGAACCTCCACCAGCTCCACAAGGGCCAAGCAACCAGCCAGAACAAGAGGTTGCATCTCTCCAAACAGGTGTGACCCAGCAGGTGCATGGTGAGAGAACTGGGGCCACCAGAAAACGTGCTGCAACATCTAGGGTGATGACTGAGCAGGATACCACCACCAGAAGGAGAAACCCTGCATTTGTAGAGGCCGAAATGCGAATTCTAGTGCCCAGGGCACGCGAATGGATTGAATTGGCAACCAGGAAGCCGGGTGCCAGTGCAAGGAGAAACCTTTGGGACAAGATCACAGAGGAAGTGAACCAGGTGTCACCAGTGGTCAGAACTTGGGACGCGGTGAAGAAAAGGTTAGTGTGTTTGTCAGGGCAATTTTTCAGCAGTCTCCAGCAGGAACTGAGGCCCTTATTCTAGTTCACTCTTTCTGCCCAAATATTTCTTAGATGGACAAAACCATGTGCACTGCAGGTGAGGCAGGTGTTACTTGTGCAGAGATAATCAGATTTGGGTGGGGTTTTACACCTGCCTCACCTGCAGTGCACATGGTTTTGTCCATCAAAGAAATATTTGGCCACACATGGCAAAAAAACATAAGATCACCCACACTAGGAAATGTCACGTAGCTAGGGGTACCACATAGTCCCTTTAATTCCGGACACATATTAATTACACAGGTTCTGTGGCTGGCTGACTTCAAGACTCCACTTCACCTAATTTTAAACTGCCACAGAACCTGTGTAAGTAACATGTGTCCGGAATTAAAGGGACTAGGTGGTAACCCTACACGTAGCACAGTGGTGCACATATCTCATGGTGATATTTGTATTTTTAAACTTGTAGGTGGACTGACTTCAAAAGTGCCCTGAAGAGGAAGATGACTGACCGGTACAACCACAGCACGTCCACCGGGAGCGGTCCTATGCCTGACCATTTGGAGTATACCCCCCTGGAGCTGGACTCCTGTGACGTGATCGATGTGGGGGAGATCAGGGGGATCTCCAATATGGACAGTGAGCTCCCGGCGGAGGTCTTTGCTGCTGCTTTTGATGGTAAGTCACAGTAATGCATTGTATTTAGAAAGATATTTTTTATTGCGTATGTGATGGTGACATTGTTTTCAATTCTTATTCTAGCAGAACCAGAAAGTCAGGATGTACCGGCAGCATCTTCCTCTGCAGAGCCACAGGTGGAGCAGGTGGTCCAGCCTCCACCAAGACGTCGCCCCCAGCCCCAGCCACAGGAGACATGGAGTGAGAGCCTGTTGGTGACGCTGGACAGGATCGAGCAGCAAGGGGTGGATGCTGCGATCCGTCAGCAGCAGGTGGCGGATTTTCTGGCGGAGTGGAAGGCCACAAACCAGCTGCAGGTTGAGGCGTTGAACCGCATTACTGAAACTCTGGCGGCTGGCATGCTAAGCATTGGCCAACACCTCAGCCGCCAGAATGAACTTCTTGCGGAGCAGCTGTCCACCGCCAGGTCCCTAAGGGACAATCCCCCATCTGCTGCCCCACCCCAAGCTGCTCCCCAACCTTCCACCTCGGCTGACCCTCCTGTGTCGACTAGGGGAAGACGCCGAAAGCCAGCTGAGCCAAAGGCCCCTGTCCCCAAGGCCCCATCTAAAAGGGGCAAAAAAGGGCCCAAATGAGACCTGGTTCACTTCCTCTGTGGTTGGAGCCCAAAGGTTTAAATTGCACTGGACATCCGCTTCCTGAGTTGCCCATCGATCCATTTGCGTGCCATGGGCATGAAAGTTCGTATTTTGACCTCTACAAATGCAGGATATTTTTTTTTGGTGGTGTGTATCTTGCTTAGTATTCACCCTGGTTGTTGCAGTACGTATTCTGGTGTCCCCATTTCTTTCACCATTGCATTTGCAGGGTAACACATGTTTGGAGATATGCAACCTCTTGTTCTGGCTGTTTTATTATTTGTGTGTCTATTTTATTTGTTTATTTGATTTCTCACATTAAAGTGTCAAGCTGTGATGCTGAACAGCAAATAAATTTATTTTACAAATTAAATCTAAATTGTGGTATGTGTCATTTCTTGTGTGAAACAAATACTAGATTTATGTGTACTTACTGACCAGGGTATTTTTGAACATTTGTTGAAGTGTGGTCGAAGTTTCCCATGTGTAACCCTCTCCATGGCCATTCCCATGTTCCTATCCAACTTTTCCCTGCTAATTAGTTTGTGTCAGCACATGTGCAGAGCAACTTAATAGGTGAGAAAGCAGTTTGTGTGCAGGTGAGGTAGCTCCTACAGTAGTAGGTAAAAGCAGGTCCAGAACAATGCTTTTCTCATGGAGTGGGTGAGGCAGACAAACAAGGGTGAAAAGGTACATTTGTGTAGGAATGCATATGTGTCCTCCCTAAAAAAAGATGTGTGAATGGGCCAAACATGATAAATTAGCTTGTGAACAAACATGCATAACTTTTTAAATATATATGATTTGACAGTGTCATAAGCAGATGTAGGAATCCTTTGTTAGAGAGATGAGAGTGCAATAATGTGATTGGTGGCATCTTACATCCAGAGTGTAGTCAAATCCAAATCATAGCAGATGAGATAGTGGTACAGGTCATTATTTTGGGTACTATACAAAGATTGTGTGGAAAATAGTGGTCATGGGCTTCAAACATTGCTGAAACATCCTTTGTAGGTGTTAGATGTGGTTTATGTTATTGTATCCTAAATACAAAACCTATGTTAGTATTAGAGTGAACACGTTGACACATGTCGACTTGTGTAGATTGAGTGTGCTACTGCGTAAAGTCTATGAAAGCACGTAGTGAATGTGTCTGTTTAGCAAATACCTACCTTAGCGTATAAAAAGATTCTTACCTTAAATTAAACAAACCTTTAAATGTGGAGAAGTATAGAAACATAAGCTTCCAATGTGTTTGCGTGCTGTATGTGTGGCTTGCAGGCAGTGAAATCATGGTTTGGAGTTAATAGACTGCAGCATTGCTTATTACATTCAGGTGTATGTGTTTGAGTAGTAATCAGCGTTAATTAGCCAACTCAGGCGCACGCTGGCATGCGGTATCTGTAGGGGTGGTTTGAGCTGGCGGCTGGCGGCCGCCTGTTTGGTGTCCGAAATGAACGGTGCCTTAGTCGAGCGTGCGGTAGTAGCACCGCTCATTTTTGGTGCACACCCCCGTGTACGCCCATATTTACGCCCATTTTCCCTTATTATTTCGGCCGCTCCCATCAACACGCCCCTATGCCGCCCCATTACCCGTACACTCGCGTACAGGTTTTTTCGCACGTTGAGACACCGGCCGTAAGCGTTGTGGAGTGTTCGCGCCGGCGCATTAGCGTATCTGCACATGCGCAGATCGTGAAAAACCCCGGGACGTACGCGTACGGCCCGGACGCTCCAACCAGAATAAGGCCCACTGACTCAACTTTTATATCCAGAGGTTTTTTAGCTAAAGTGACAACCCCACATGACTTGGAGTTCAATGATGAGGACCCCAACACCTTCCAGCCCATCATCTGGAGCTTTTTGACCTCAGGGGGCAGCATATGTGTCTCTTGGAGACAAACTATATCTATCTTTTGTTTATTAAAATATGAAAACAGCTTCTTTCTCTTAGCAGGGATATGTGTTCCCCTTATGTTTAATGAAGCAAATTTAAGTGCCATCATAAGGTCCTTCTGTATTTAATAAATTGCTAAACATCGGATTGTTTATAGGAGAATGGAAAGGGGGAAGGTAGACACATAAGGGATACATCGGACAAATATAGACATACAAAAACTTTAGATGAGCAGAAAATAAAATTTTGTTAATGGACTTCCAGTGTTTAGGAAACCTGTGGGTACTAAACGGTCCCACGTTCCTATGTTTAAAACCTGAAATTATACTAACTTTTCCAGCTAGCTCCATCCAACCGCCCCCTCCAAATATTATAACATAACTGTATTAATTATTCTGGATCCAACCTGGTTTCACCTAATGTTCCTTAAGGCCCCCATACACTAGCCGATTTTGGTTAGATTTCAGCCAGATCAGTCGGATCTGGCCGAAATCGGACCAAAATCGGCTAGTTTTGATGTCCCCTCAGATCCGATGCGCGGTCCCGTGCGCATCGGATCTGCGTCGGGTGGTCGGACCTGCTGCACGTCCGACCACCCGACTTGGGACCTAGTGGGGCGGCGCGGCGGTAGAGGGAGCAGTGGGGGTTAGAAAAGCTGCGGGGGACACAGGCGGCATAGAGCCGGGCAGGGGGAGCCGGCGGGAGCTGTCAGTACGGAAGGAAAAAAAAAAAGCCCATACAATGAATGGGCAGCCTGTGATTGGCTGAGCGCTCTCTCAGCCAGTCAGCAATTGGCTGAGAGAGCGCTCAGCAGCCAATCACAGGCTGCCCATTCATTGTATGGGCTTTTTTTTTTCTTCGGTACAGACAGCTCCCGGCTCCCCCTGCCCGGCTCAGCTGTAAGTAATTGCCGCAGCTGTGTCCCCCGCAGCGTCCGTCCCCCCAGCCGCCTCAATGTCCCCCTGCCCCCTGCTCCCTTCACATTGCAGCTCCCCTGGAGTTGCAAATGATACATCGCATGCGATGTATCATTTGCAAAACTTGGCACATCAAGTGCCAAATCGTGTGTCCCCCTCCCGGGGAGCTGCAGGGGGGAATCAGGTCCGACTTGTCCTTAGGACAAATCGGACTAATGTATGGGGGCCTTTAGAGCCTTACAGCTCGTAATCTACAAAATATTCTACACCTATATTGTATAAAAATAGGAAAACAAAAAGGAGGTATACCAAAAGTTCAAGTCCAGCTAGGGAGGTACCCTTAATAGTTGAAACATCTCGTTAGCAGGAGCTCCATCCGCAATTCGAGACATCCCATACTCCCAAACAGAAATACCTCTGGAGTTACCATGGATGACTTTAAGTAGACCCGTAGCATCCTTCATCCATTTGGGGATGTGATTTCATCCGAGATGTCCTCAGGATTAAAAGCAGCCTCTTCTTGTTTCAGGAAATCTTCTGCTTCTCTTGCAGATCTGAAATCTCTAAAACTATTTCCAGAAAAGATACGTAGACAAGCAGGGTACATCATGTAAAGCCTTCTGTTTGCCTTAGCTAGTGTAGAGCACACATTAGAATAGGAGCGTCTTAGATAAAGCCACCGAGAAAACCTGGAAAAACCTCAGGGAGTGTCCTTCCCAATTTATTGGGTTGTTTTTTCTGGAGGCAGACCAAATAATTTGGCGGTGCAAGAAGTTCAGTACTCTGAAAATTACTACCCTTGGGCGATCTTTTCTCTGTGGGTCTATCTGGCCCAACCTGTGCACGCGTTCAATTACTATGTCCGCACACTGCGTGTTCACCTTGAGAAGTGAAGGGATAGTATTTCTCACGAAATGATCGAGCTGTGCCCCTTTTACCGTTTCTGGTATCCCAGATACCCTTAAATTATTGCGTCTGGCCCTATTTTCTGCATTTTCCAGTCCCTCCCTTGGTGACTTCTGTTCTTTCTCTAGCTTAAGAACAGTCTTTCTTAAAGTGAGTAACTCTCCCATATTGCTCTCTATTTGCGCTTCAGCAACGTCCAGCCTCGTGGTGAGCTTTCCCATCTGGGCGGTGATTTCCCCAACCGCGTTCTGTAATAGCGGCTGTATCGCTGCATGAATAATGGCTGTTAAATCTTTTTGTGATGATAAGGACATACCTTTTATGTTTTGTATGTCAGCCGTCTTGCCACCGTCGTCTGTGATGGATTTTTTTGCGACAGGAGTACCCGGGTCTGGCGCCATACTGTGTTCTCCCCTTCTTTTTTCCTGGCGCTGCTGCAATGGCGCAGGGTTACTGCTACCTCCGAGCGCCGGACTCTGAGTTTAGTCCATGTCTTCGTGGGGACAGCGAGGCGACCGTGAACGGTGTCTGCGCGGTGTATTCAGGATGAAATCCTTTTTGTTCTCGGGCGGCTGACGGAGCGGTGGAGAGAAGCTGCTCACCTCTCCATGCCGGAACCGGAAGTCCATCTCTTCTCCAAGCTTAATAAATCTGCCCCTCAGTTCCTGAACCTCTAATTAAATATGACATCATCAGGAACTGAAAATTTACTTTTCATAAGATAAGTTTTATTTTAGTCACCTGTGAGTGCCTTTGTTTCTAAATACAATATATACATCTATCTCTCCCTCCCTCTCTCTATTATATATGTTTTTTTGGTACTTATGTATTATCTGGGCTCCCATGTTAAATGCACCCAATTTTTTCATACCCCTACTATCCAACTACGCATGGAGTTGATTCTATATAGTGTGGCGCGCGCAGCGAGCCAGCGTGCCCGAAGCGTGGCGAGCGCACGCGGTCTCATAAGAAAAACGGGAGGCCAGATATTACAAAAGTACCGTTTTTTTTTATTTAATTGATCCACCCCCAGACCTGGAGTTCCTGAACCTATTTTTCCAGAAAAATAGTACTATATATATATATATATATATATATATATATATATATATATATATATATATATATACGATTTAGAAGGAGCGGCACTCTGCAGACTTGTAAAGATGATAAAAATCCTTTATTTAGCCCAACGGCGTTTCGGGGTATATCCCCCCGTCTTCAGGGACTTACAGCACACAAATGACATGAACAAGTACATATATATAAGCATAGACATCATTACATAATTAAAACAGCTGGTGCCTCACCTGCTCAGCGTCGCCGCCCGCTCCGGGTGCTTCCTGCCTCCCTCACCCGACGTGCATAACCCACGTGGGACGGCGGCGCCAAGCAGTGACGTCACCGCTCATTGTTAGCCTCGTTGCTAGGCTGCGCTGTCATACTCTGCAAGGAACAATAACAAAGCGCGGCCATGATTATTTTGCCCAGGCTACATTTTACATTTAAAATGACAATTACCAACATCAAAAACATATAATAAAAAGTGCTTAACATCACTGCTGCCAACGGTGTTACTACTTGTGTTTCCAAGCAGGTACACTTTGTATGTGAAAACGAAGATCAATATAATTAATCCTTTACGAGCTGGCCGTCACTATAAAATGAATAACGTGCCAGACTAGGCTTTTTTGACTTTCTATTGTGTCATAATGTGGCCTTTCATTAATCATAGGGATTGAGGCATTATTACAGGTGATCGATAATATTTATACGCATCATATGAAACACTGAAGCCCCAATGACTCATTGAGCCCCCTGGGTGCTATAGTATCCAGGGAATATATCCATTTACATTCTCGTTGGAGCAGGGCTTTTTCTCTATTCCCTCCTCTCAATGTGGGGGGGACGTGATCTATTATGATAGCCCTGATGCTCGGAATGGGATGTCTTTTAATGGCAAAATGCCTGGCTACAGGCTGTTCACTAGTACCACTACTTAACGCTTGTTTAATGGCACTTCGATGTTGGGCCATGCGTTCTCGAAATTGTCGCTGCGTCTTGCACACATATGACAGTCCGCAGGGACAAGTTAACATATACACTATATATGTGGTGGTACACGTGACAGCCTGATGAATTGTAATACGTTTGCCAGTATGGGGGTGATTGAAGGTTTTTCCTGGGGTTAACGTATTACACGTTGTGCACCCCAAGCACCTATAACAGCCTGTCTTACGGGTCAAGAAATGGGTATGTTGTTTTTTCAGGATGGGTGTAATCCTGAAAAAACAACATACCCATTTCTTGACCCGTAAGACAGGCTGTTATAGGTGCTTGGGGTGCACAACGTGTAATACGTTAACCCCAGGAAAAACCTTCAATCACCCCCATACTGGCAAACGTATTACAATTCATCAGGCTGTCACGTGTACCACCACATATATAGTGTATATGTTAACTTGTCCCTGCGGACTGTCATATGTGGGCAAGACGCAGCGACAATTTCGAGAACGCATGGCCCAACATCGAAGTGCCATTAAACAAGCGTTAAGTAGTGGTACTAGTGAACAGCCTGTAGCCAGGCATTTTGCCATTAAAAGACATCCCATTCCGAGCATCAGGGCTATCATAATAGATCACGTCCCCCCCACATTGAGAGGAGGGAATAGAGAAAAAGCCCTGCTCCAACGAGAATGTAAATGGATATATTCCCTGGATACTATAGCACCCAGGGGGCTCAATGAGTCATTGGGGCTTCAGTGTTTCATATGATGCGTATAAATATTATCGATCACCTGTAATAATGCCTCAATCCCTATGATTAATGAAAGGCCACATTATGACACAATAGAAAGTCAAAAAAGCCTAGTCTGGCACGTTATTCATTTTATAGTGACGGCCAGCTCGTAAAGGATTAATTATATTGATCTTCGTTTTCACATACAAAGTGTACCTGCTTGGAAACACAAGTAGTAACACCGTTGGCAGCAGTGATGTTAAGCACTTTTTATTATATGTTTTTGATGTTGGTAATTGTCATTTTAAATGTAAAATGTAGCCTGGGCAAAATAATCATGGCCGCGCTTTGTTATTGTTCCTTGCAGAGTATGACAGCGCAGCCTAGCAACGAGGCTAACAATGAGCGGTGACATCACTGCTTGGCGCCGCCGTCCCACGTGGGTTATGCACGTCGGGTGAGGGAGGCAGGAAGCACCCGGAGCGGGCGGCAACGCTGAGCAGGTGAGGCACCAGCTGTTTTAATTATGTAATGATGTCTATGCTTATATATATGTACTTGTTCATGTCATTTGTGTGCTGTAAGTCCCTGAAGACGGGGGGATATACCCCGAAACGCCGTTGGGCTAAATAAAGGATTTTTATCATCTTTACAAGTCTGCAGAGTGCCGCTCCTTCTAAATCGTATTGTTTGGACCCCTAAAAGGTTACCTGAGAAGGCACAGGCAGCAGGATAATTGCGGAGATTAAGCAGAGTGCCGGGCATTCCCTACACATATATATATATATATATATATATATATGTAATTAGTTGAAAGTATTTACACAAATGGAGACACACCCATGAGCAGACCACCCAAACAGAACACTGCACAAGTTTGTCACTAGTGGGGTGCCTGGAGGGAGGGGGGGTCGTTGGCGACCACAGTGAGTGTAGTCGCCGGGGAGGGTATTGGCAGCAGCTGGCTGGAAGGTGGAGGAGGTGGCGGCCACGGTGAGTGGCTGTGCCTCTTTCAGTAGCACACGCAGGGGGGTTTCTGAGTACCCAGAAACCCCCCAGGGTCCCCTCTTTCCATGGGTACAAGAATTTTAAAAATCGGCCCTCGGGAACCGGAGATATCTGACTTCAAAGCCTGTTAATTGCTCTGCCCAGTCAGATATTTCAGGTCCTGTCTGACTTAGTGTTTTTCTGAGGGTATATTCCAAAAGCTGGGACTCTCCCACTTTGATGAACACTAGTAGCTTGTCTCTACTGTGCCCAGAACCAGAGATATCGGCCTTCTAGCAGCTGGTTACTGCTCCAGCTCCACACACCTGGTATGTAGTTTTATATACTCGTTGGCAGATTGGTAATGGTAATGTCCCACCCATGGGACATCAAAGCTTCCTCCACCCCTACCGCTGGAGGATCGGTAAGGGCCCCAATACATTGCTATGCCCAGGGGTCTACACTGCTGTTGACACCCCTGTATGTATGTATGTATGTATGTATGTATGTAATTATTTATATACATTTGGTCTATCTATAATACTTTAACTGACCCGGCATATACTGGGTCACCTAAGTGTCTATCTCCGTGCTTTGCTCCGCCCCTCTGGAAACCCCCTTCTGAAAATCCTGCATTTGCCCCTGTCTTTGGACACAGCCACCACTGCACTAAGTTCACTGGCAAGATTAATTTCCTCCCTCGGCGGCCCCTCACTGTCAGTCCCACTGCTAGGCAGAGCTAGGCAGCAGACAATCCCTCCTCCCTCACACTCTTTTTTCCGGACTCTCGCCACGCCCCCCCCACCCGGCTCCTTACTCCTCCGGCGAGCAGCTCAGCTTTACACAGGCGGCCGCGGCAGCAGCTCCCTTAAAAAATAATTAAAAACCTAAGCAAGGTGCACGGGAGTGCTTGCTGTCCATCGGGCCCCTCCAGTTGCTGTGCCCCATAGCAGTTGCACCCCCTACACCCTAGGTAGTTCTGCCATTACAAGGAGCTTCAATGTTTATTTTTCAACAATTCCTGAAGCTGATGCTCTCATTACACTGTCAGAGAAAGATTTTCCCTCAGGGTGTGATATGTACAATTGAACGTTGGCAGATAGTATAACGGCTAGTTAAACTCCAACACAATAGACCATAAGAGATGTGCTCTGCAGTGTGACTGTCATTTTGACACAGTCACACTGCAGAGCACATCTCTTAAGCCCCGTACACACGGGGGGAGATATATTGCTCAGCTATATATTGCTAGCAATACATTGCTGAGCAATATATTGCCCATTGTCTCCTTTTCATCAGCGAACAGAGATGGTCGCTGATGAAAGGGAACCCCTGCGGGCCGTCTCTGCTGTCGCACAGTGATGATGTCACCGGACCCTGAATGGAGGCAAGGCATGGTTTTTGGGCGCACTAAACTGTAAGTTTTGTTTCTCTATATATATGTCTGCTTGTTTTATGTTCTTTAAGTCTTGATAAAAGGGCCAAAGCCCTGAAACGTTGGCTAAAGATACTATCTTCTTTGTCTGCTTTATTTGCTGAGTGACATCCGTTTGGGATACTATATATATATATATATATATATATATATATATATATATATATATATATATATATATATATATATGCAATAAGATCGCACTCCATACAAAATATGCAACCGCTGGGGTGATGTCCAGAACTTTCCTTACAAGAAACAAAGTCCATGTATATAAAGACCAAAAAGACACACTCTCCAGACTGTTTGATGCAAAATAAAAAGCTGTGTATTTGTATTCACATAGACATCATAGTATAAAGAAGGGTACTCAACGTTAGCGTTTCAGTCCATATAGGACCTTCCTCAGGAGTTAGACAACAAGGGCATCCATTTGGGGTGAAGCACAGCGTGGACCACACAGCAGGTTCCTACGGGTGGTAGGGGGTATTATATCAACCGCTCAGCATGTAGGGCCTTAATCAGTAATTTTCACTAATTACCCCTTTACTGCACAGATGGTGGGAGAAGGGGGCATTGGGCTGAATGAAGGGGCCCTGATACATAACTTCCAGGATGGTAGAGGATGTTTAATATGCAGAGGAGGGGTGTATAGTTGAGTGGGCTTATTATTCATAATTTTCTGGTGGGAGGACAGCTTGCTTGACTGCAGATACTGTATCTCCAGTTTCCGGAACTTATTTCTTAGCTTTTAATGGAATTAAAAACTATAGAATCTCTCCTACCAAATGGTAATGGGGACTAGGGGATCAGAGTTCAGGAGGGAGAGCAATCTGCCAATGAGTATATAAAACTACATACCAGGTGTGTGGAGCTGGAGCAGTAACCAGCTGCTGAAAGGCTGATATCTCTGGTTCCGGGAACAGTAGAGACAAGCTACTAGTGTCCATCAAAGAGGGAGAGTCCCAGATTTTGGAATATATCCGCAGAAAAACTGTAAGGGGCCAATTTATCAAACTATATTTGCGGCTAAATCCCCGAAAACGCACGTTTTCGGGGTTTAGCCGCAAATATTAACTTTCTCCTAAATGTTTCTCCGATCCCTGCTGCGATCCTCCCTGCAGCGCCGCCGGCCGCATCCCCCATAGGTTTCTATGGGGGATGCGATGCTGCCCGATGTATTAACATCGGGCAGCCGGGCATCGCAGCCCTGGGCTATCGCCATTCTGATATGGCGATAGCCCATTGTAGCCTATGGCTACACTTCGCACTGCCCGAGCAGGGCAGTGCGGTCAGAGAGGTCGGCGGGGGTCAGCGCATAACTGCGCATGCGCAGACCCCCCGGCTTCTGGGTTAGGGCTTCGCAGGGACGGGCTCCTATCGGAGCCCTGTCCCTGCGCCCTTAAAAATGATACATTGCCCCGATATGATCGCATTTTACAATGCGATCCTGGGCGGTAATATTCCGCCCAGATCGCATTGTAAAATGCGATCTTGATAAATGCGCCTGTAAGTCAGACAGAACCTGAAATATCTGACTGGGAAGAGCAATTAACAGGCTTGGATGGGGACCACTGCTTTGAAGTCAGATATCTCCAGTTTCCCAGGGCTAATTTTTAAAATTCTTGTACCCATGGAAAGAGGGGACACTTAGCTTTCAATCTAGGGCCCTTAGATTCCTGGGGGGTGTTTCTGGGTACTCAGAAACCCCCCTGCGTGAGCTACTGAGGAGTGCTGATTTTTCATCCAAATTGTATGCTGTTTTGCAATCGGGCACATGCCCCAGGAATTTCTTTACATACTGGAGTGCCCGACTTGCTGTGGTATATATATAACATTACATATATATGCATACATATATACACAAATGGAAATCCAGACCGCGCACAGCCAAAGTTTCACATATACAGTAGGAGTGCCTCCTTGTTCTGAATGTACTGCAGCTCTCTCCACAAAGCCAGACCGTAGCTTTGATTATCCCAAACACATGCAAAAGAAATTGGAGAGGAAGCGCAATATGAGCAATAACTAAAAACAAATTTACTAAAAGTGCAGGCTCACATACATCATAGTAAACAGCAAACAGCTTGCCAAAGTAGAATCCACTACAGTGCACAGTCGACAGAAATAACCGGGACCATCTTTTTCACCGCCGAGCATAGGCGTGCGCACGGGGGGTGCCAGGGGTGCACAGGCACCTCCTAATGACTAGCACCTCCCTCACGATTGCATGCAAAATGTATTACTGTAAATTCCCAAAGCGGCACCTGGTTCCCGGCAGCTGTCAGGACTGCATTAGATGCCTGCCCCCGCTGACCTCCAGCCCACACACAAGGGAAACACACCGCCGCCGCAGTCCGATGCAGGGTGTTGCGGCAGACCTCCATTGTCCCGTTCAGCAGCCCCGCCTCCATAGATGTCACAGCGCGCACTCCCACCCGCCTGCCCTGCTTACTCAGTGCGTGATTGTCAGCTCAGGGAGCTCATTGAGTTCAGTCACCTCACTGTGTGCAACTGAATTGCCACGCAGGGCAGGCTGGCCACAGCCAGTGTTCCACCTAAGAGGAAGGAAGATTGAATATTCTTGATTGGTGAGAAAAAAAAATAGTAATGGTAAAGTGATAAATAAATGGTGTTGGGCAGGAGCTGCTGCAGCAGTCACTGAGTGTCTGCTGCAGGCAGCCTTATTAGGGGAGAGAGGGCCAAGGTGTTGTAACAAACTTATTGCTTGATTCATTAAAGGCTTAATTGGTGAGTAATGCCACATTTACATTTACTGATCCCGCAAATGCCACTATTAGGGGCAGGGGGCAGCATCGCAAGTTTATATACACTTGCCAATGAGGGACACGAGGGAGGCAGCGGCGAAGGGAGCGATGAGCATGACCATCATTAATGAGGATTGCCTTGCCTGAACATGTAATGAGCATTACAATGTGTGACATGTGTAATGGGCAGTACAGTGTGTGCCGATATGTGTAATGGGCATTACGGTGTGTGGCATTATGTGCAATGGGCATTACAGTGTAAATTTTTGCACTGTCCCTCTTTCTGGTGTGTGGGGAGAATGCTTCATTCTGAAGCCCATATACATAAATAAGTCACCTATTTAGTTTGCATTGATGCCCATTAGGCAGTGATTGACATGCCCAGTAGGCGGGGATAGACACACACAGTAGGCGGGGATGACACGCCCCTCTGAAGGTGCACCCCCTAATAAAATGGGCTGCGCACGCCTATGCCGCTGAGGCTTCCGTGGGTCAGGAACGTCAAGGCACAGCGTCGTTAGATCAGGCCACGCCCAACACGTTTCATCATCTAGGGACTTCATCAGGGGGTGTGGCCATCCAAAGTACTGGTGTAGTATTTATCATGGACCACACTATGCTGTGAGCAGGTGGGGGCGGCAGGCAGGGGCTGGCGGTGTTTCGCCCTGTGCCGCTCCCACTACAAGGCGGCGGCGGGTGTCGGCAGCGGCGCGATGTGTGAAGCTGGGGGCGTCTGGCATGGGCTGGCGGTGGCCACTGCAGCTTGAATGGGTGATGTTGGTGATCCGAGCGCAGTGGCGTAGCCACCGTGCGGTAGCCCCCGCCGCTGCTTGGAGGAGCAGAGTCTGCGGGGGGCGCCGGGTTCAGGATGCAGTACAGGCGCTGTCAGTGTAAGAGGTGCAGAGGCGGCCAGCAGCAAGATGAGCAAGGTGCAGAGAGGGACCTTGTTGATCTTGCTGCCAGCCGCCTTTGCACTTCTCACGCCAGTATTCAATGCTCCCAATTCTCCGTTTTTTTTTCGGTGAATCGGCCTGTTTTCACTCCTTTGCGGTGAATCTGTTTCACTGAAAATGTGATTTACCCTATTCAATGTTCACTGTTCGCCGAAAGCAAACAGTGAATGCCGGCCAGTTCTCCATTTCATGTTTGCTGCAAGTCTCTGGAGTATTTCAATGGGGTTTTCACTGGAATTCGCCAAGAGTATATTCAATGCTAGGATGGAGAACTGCTTTCTCTATGACTTTTGCCATGATTCGCCGTTTTGCATTCGACATCTTTTTTAGGTGAACAGGAAAGTGATCTTTTGAAATAAAGGGTTTTGGGGGGGAAGTTTGGGGTCAAAAAATCTGATTTTTTTTCTAAGAAGGGGCATGCTATTTGTAATCATGTGCTTAAAGCACGTTAATATATATTTAATTTTAATTTTTTTAAACATTTTTTTATACACTTTGGCCAGCAGGGGGCCGGGAGCCGAGAGCAGCTCATTAATATTAATTTATTCACTGCACTCTGGTCCCGATCATTACATATGCATGATCGGGACCAGGGAGTGCAGTGGCTGATGATCCCAGCCCCCTGCCAGCTCTGGGGGGGCTGTCCTCAGTGTCAGGCGCAGGCATGGAGACTTGGAGAAGGAGCCCTGTGACCAGGTACCATAGAGGCTGTGTACCGTGGCCGGGGGTGTGATCGTGCTCATTATCCCAGCACCTGCACAGTACCACCGCTATTACTCCCATTGGGGAGTTTTGGCTTGGGGGCGCAACATTTTAAATTACGCCCCTTTCCAAGCGGGTGTGGGGGGTCGTGCCTTGCACGTGTGGGCAGTAAGGGTTGTGGAGGGTGGGCGGGGCTAAAGTGCCTGTACAGAGGGCGATGGTGTGTGGGGGTGGGTGGGTGGGCGGGGCTAAAGTGCCTGTACAGAGGGCGATGGTGTGTGGGGGTGGGTGGGTGGTATGCAGGCGTGGGGAGGTGTGCCTGGGTGGACATGGGGAGGAGGGGGCGGGAGCTTCTTGGTAAGCTTATCAATTCTTGGTAAGAGTTGCCCGACTCAATGGTAATATTATATAGCCAATGTGCTAGAAAGAGAGGCGATAAGAGATAAAAAGACAAATATTAGTCATAATAGATCATATAAAGGATCACGACCCATTTTAACAAATCCAATTAAAGACAGACAGATAATAATATATATACAAAAAGGAGAGAAATCAGGATGCATCGTCAGCCAACACCAGGACCACTCAAGCCAATATGCTGTTTGCGGAAACTCTGGGGTCCGCGGACACTATGATGTATGTGAGCCTGCACTTTTAGTAAATTTGTTTTTACTTATTGCTCATATTGCGCTTCCTCTCTAATTTCTTTTGCATATATATATATATATATATATATATATATATATATATATATGCAACAAAGATATAGAGTGCGCCTTTGTATGTGTCACCACCACCACCATAAGACAGGTGTATAATTGACACTTTTTTTGTAATTTCATACAATTTATTAAAATAAATAAAAAGATTTTTCAGCAATATTTCATTCGTATGCAGTCATATTTTCCATCATTCCAATTCCCCGACGCATTCCGTCACTTGGACTTCATCAGGGGTATAACAAAAAATTACTCAATAGAAACAAGCTTCAGCTTAAAAAGACTGTATGCCCAGGGGTCATACAATGCTGTTGACGCCCCTGTATGTGTGTATGTATGTGTATATATATATATATATATATATATACTAGGTGATTCATCGCGCCCTACGGGCGCTCTTCACACCGTCGTAAGGGGCTGCGCCCCCTTAATTTGTGAACATTTGAATATGAGAAAGATGGTTAGAATTGTATGAAAGATGCCTGTATTGCAACTTGAGTTATAGGTGAAATGTGTTAAATAGAGAGCATATGATTTGGAAGGGGGTGTGTATTGTTTTGTGTAATTAAAAAGCGGTTACAGAGTAAGATGTACATTGATAGTGTGGATAGTACAGTGACATTTGTGGATGTGGGGGGGGGGGGGCTGTGTGTGCATGTTGTTTAGGTGTGTGTGTGCGCAATAGTATAGTAGGGTGTTTTTGAGTCAGCGGAGGTCACGATACAGGAAAACAGCAGGCTGGGTAGTGATAGTGGTGTGTGGGCATAAGGGGGACTAAAGAGGAGGGTGGGAGATACTGTGCAGCTTCTGCCAGTGGGTGAGGGTCCAGCGTGGCAGTACAGGAGTACAGGATGGTGGCCCTTAGTCAGTGTCTCCTCCTACTGGGTGGGAGTTAGGGTGCATGAGAGCAGGAGGCTGGGCTATGAGGCATGATAGGGGAATGTGGGCAAAACAGCGTCAGCGACTCCCCAGTGGTGGAAGTTACAGTTCAGGAAAGCAGGAAGCTGGGTAGTGATAGGGGTGTGTGGGCATACGGGGGACTAAAGAGGGGCTTAGGGGTGCTGTGAATTGTGGGAGGGGCGCGGGGGGTGCCGTGAATCAAGGGAGGGAGGGGGCGCAGGTGTCCGCGAATCGCGGGAGAGGGCGGGGGTCCGCAAAGCATGGGAGGGGGCGTGAATTGCGGGAGGGGGGGTTGCGAATTGCGGGAGGGGGGGTGTGCGGGGGGTGACGTGAATCGTGGGAGGGGGCGTGAATCGTGGGAGGGGGGGTGCGCGGGGGGGTCCGTGAATTGCGAGAGGGGGGGCACGGGGCGCGATGAATCACCTAGTTGGTTATATATTCTTGTAGAAGGATGGTAGGATGTTGCTGTCATACAGAATGCATTTACATAAACAGTAATAGTAACAGTAAAAGATCTGACTTAAAACACCTACAGTAAAACAGAACAGGTGTTATATATTATACAAAGAATTGGTTGATGATGTGTAGGTTGACGTGCACATAGTTGTCACTGGAAAAAAATAGCTACAAGAAAAAATCAACACAGAAAGGTCAACACATGTAAATGTTGACATAAGTGTGGCACTTCATTGGTGTCCATGTCGACACATGAGAATGAATATTAAAACATTTAAAAAAAGAAAAATAAATCTTCAAAAACTCATGTCAACCTTTTTCATTGTCGACCATAGCCATGTCAGTGTTTTACATGTGCCATTTAATCGTGGGGTTGCCGTGAATGGGGGGGGGGGGGAGGTGCATACCTCCCAACATGACCCTCTCCAGGAGGGATACATTGCTCTGTTTCTGGACTTTCTTCTTAATTTATGGATTACCATCACCTGTGCTTAAACACCTTTCTTATCAATTACCCTGTTTAAAACAGGTGATGACAATCATAAATCATCAGTGTTTTGCATGTGCCATTTAATCCTGGGGTTACCGTGATTCGCGAGCAGGGGTGGGGGGGGAGGGAGGAGGTGAGGGGTGTCCGCGAATCACGGGAGGAGGGGTCATGGGTGGATGCTGTGAATTGCAGGAGGGGGGGTCGCGGGGGGGTGTGTGGGTGCCGCAAATCGTGGGAGGGGGGGACGCGGGGGGTTGCAGTGAATCGTGGGAGGGTGAGTCACGGGGGCAGGGGGTTGCCGCAATGACAGGCGGGGGGGTCAGGGGGGGGAATCGCGGTAGGGGGGTCGCGGGGGGTGGGGGGTACCACGAACCGCGGGAGGGGGGGCCCGGGGGGTTGGCGCAAATCGTGGGAGGGGGGGTCGCGGGGTGTCACGGGGTGGGGCCGCAAATCGCGGGAGTCGCCGCGAATTGCGGGGGGTGTGCTGTGAATCGCGGGAGGGGGGTCGCCGGGGGGTGCTGCGAATCGCCACAAGAAAAAATCAACACAGAAAGGTCAACACATGTAAATGTTGACATAAGTGTGGCACTTCATTGGTGTCCATGTCGACACATGAGAATGAATATGAAAACATTGAAAAAGTGAAAAATAAATCTTCAAAAACTCATGTCAACCTTTTTCATTGTCGACCATAGCCATGTCAGTGTTTTACATGTGCCATTTAATCATGGGGTTGCCGTGAATGGGGGGGGGGGAGGTTCATACCTCCCAACATGACCCTCTCCAGGAGGGATACATTGCTCTGTTTCTGGACTTTCTTCTTAATTTATGGATTACCATCACCTGTGCTTAAACACCTTTCTTATCAATTACCCTGTTTAAAACAGGTGATGACAATCATAAATTAAGATGGAGGTGGGGGGTGCTCACCTGGTGTGTCTGGTGAGTAGCTGTGTCTTTGCTGTGGAGAGGCAGAGGGTGTCTGGCACTGTGGGGTCACTGGGCTGGTTCTCTCTCATGAGAGTCAGTCATGTGAGTCAGTCATGTGAGTCAGAGGCTCCACCCAGCGTTACAGCTTCAGACACACTTTGAGTGACAGATGTAGCCAAAATATATATATATATATATATATATATATGAAGTAGAGTGTGGTACAGAGTGCGCTACCAAGATTTAATCCACAATTGTTAAAAATATGATACAATTTAATGACACAATGCCTACAATAGGCAGCATAAAATACATATAGACTTTTTTACAGCATGTATTTGTCAATATCTCTGATTCAGGTTATATCTGTGATGAAAACAAAGGACCAACGAGTTTCGTCAGATAGTTGACTTCATCAGGGGCTTACAAGCAGGATTTGACAATCCAAATGACACTTCGTACAAAACATTAGTTTTATACACACTTTCAAATCGGCATCAGTAATTTATATACGGTATAGCATAAAAACCAAATGTAAAAACAGCCAAAATTTTGGGCTGGTAACAATGAACGGACAGTTTTTTAGACTCAGTACATGGGGGTTGGTGTCCACCCCAAAAAGCAGATGTGACCGCAGTCCAATTTTCCTCCAATAGTATAGGCTTATATAAGTCTGGACTACCGGATGTGCACTCTTTGGAATCCAAAAGCTGAATGATTCCAAAGAGTGCACATCCGGTAGTCCAGACTTATATAAGCCTATACTATTGGAGGAAAATTGGACTGCGGTCACATCTGCTTTTTGGGGTGGACACCAACCCCTTGTACTGAGTCTAAAAAAACTGTCCGTTCATTGTTACCAGCCCAAAAAAAGCTTTTTGGCTGTTTTTACATTTGGTTTTTATGCTATCCCGTACATAAATTACTGATGCCGATTTGAAAGTGTTTATAAAACTAATGTTTTGTACGAAGTGTCATTTGGATTGTCAAACCATGCTTGTAAGCCCCTGATGAAGTCAACTATCTGACGAAACTCGTTGGGCCTTTGTTTTCATCACAGATATAACCTGAATCAGAGATATTGACAAATACATGCTGTAAAAAAGTCTATATGTATTTTATGCTGCCTATTGTAGGCATTGTGTCATTAAATTTTATCATATTTTTAACAATTGTGGATTAAATTTTGGTAGCGCACTCTGTACCACACTCTACTTCATCTCTAAACCAATTCGGGTCCTGTCTAACAGGGGTCCTTCAGAGGTGCCGCAACCATATAGGTGTGCGCGGTTGGGGTCCCTTTTTCTCTTTATATATATATATATATATATATATATATATATATATTTTATTATTATTTATATACATTTGGTCTATCTATAATACTTTAACTGACCCAGCATATACTGGGTCACCTAAGTGTCCATCTCCGTGCTTTGCTCCGCCCCTCTGGAAACCCCCTTCTGAAAATCCTGCGTTTGCCACTGCTACATGACCAGGGCCCAAGGTACCTGCAGCAGCTTCTGATCCCTTATTGTCCCACTCGATTACTGTGATCAGTTGATGAAGGACTACTAACAGTACCCAGAATTTCTCTGAATTCATTGGGGGGGGGGGGCAGTAGCGCACGCAGGGGGGTTTTCTGAGTACCCAGAAACCCCCCCAGGAGTCTAAGGACCCTCAGCTGAAAGCTGAGGGTCTCCTCTTTCCATGAATATAAGAATTGTAAAAATCGGCCCCATGGAACCAGAGATATCTGACTTCAAAGCAGTGGTCCCCATCCAAGCCTGTTAATTGTTATTCCCAGTCAGATATTTCAGGTTCTGTCTGACTTAGCGTTTTTCTGAGGATATATTCCAAAAGCTGGGACTCTCCCCCTTTGAGGGACACTGGCAGCTTGTCTCTACTGTTCCCAGAACCAGAGATATTAGCCATCAAGCAGCTGGTTACTGCTCCAGCTCCACACACCTGGTATGTAGTTTTATATTCTCGTTGGCAGATTGCTCTGCCTCCTGAACTCTGATCCCATAGTCCCCAATACCATATGGTAGGTGGGATTCTCTAGTTTTTCCATTCCAATCTAAGAAACCTATTTCTGGGAACTGGAGATATCTGCAGTCAAGCAAGCTGTCCTCCCACCAGAAAATTATGAATAATAAGCCCACTCCACTATACACCCCTCCTCTGCATATTAAACATCCTCTACCACCCTGGAAGTTATATATCAGAGCCCCTTCATTCAGCCCAATGCCCCCTTCTCCCACTCCATCTCCCACCATCTGTGCAGTAAAGGGGTAATTAGTGGAAATTACTGATCCAGGCCCTACATGCAGAGCGGTTGATATAAAACCCCCTACCACCCGCAGGACATCAAATTTTCCCCCACCCCTACCGCTGGAGAATCGGTAGGGGCCCCAATACATTGCTATGCCCAGGGGTCATACAATGCTGTTGACGCCCCTGTATGTGTGTATGTATGTGTGTGTGTATATATATATATATATATATATATATATATATATATATATATATATAAGTCCTGGAATGGATGTCACTCAGAGCATAAGTTCAAAGAAAAATACGCGACAACTGTGGTGTGGTCAATGTTTCAGGGGAGTAAGCCCTTTTATCAAGACCTGAATAGAACAGTGAACAACAAGTATATATAGCAAAACATAAACTTACATGAATCTGTGCGCCCTTCACCGTGAGTGCGGCCCGTTCGGGTCCGGTGACGTCATACCTGCGCGCCCGCAGTGACAGACCGGCACCTCCCCGGGGCGCGGCTACCATGATGCCTCCTCATGTTGCCATAGTAACTGTATAGTGTATACGGACACTGTGCGTAACTACCCCTAGGAGGGAATTTCTTACCGGTGTCTGGCTAAAGCGTTGGTGACTACCGTAACTCCTTCGGCGGCTGCAGCTTAGGTGGTTAAGAGCGTGCTGAGGAAGCAAACATAAGTAAATTAAAATCAGTGTACCAAAACAAGTGAAACATATGCAAAGCAAAAAAGTCGACATGCATGATGTGTCGACAGCAAGTCAATACATAACAGGCAAGAGATACAGCATGAGTCCAACATGTAAATTGCATATAGTGAATCATGATGGCAAAGCAACAACTTGGAAGAGAGAAATATATAACTCATGAAAACAGAAATATAATGAGAAGGAATGTTATATTATTGGCCGCCTCAGAGAACCCGAGTGTTATGCATGTAAACACTCTACAGAAATGCCGTGAATGATAGGAGTTCATTCAATCCTTTTGGATAGACCGTCTGTAAGGAATGTATCCAAAACGTTTCTCTTTGAAGAAGGATGCGACCTCTATCCCCCCCTCGATTATCAGGCGGTATATGGTCGATCATCTTGAACTTGATACTGGAGAGACTATGTTTAGCATCCCTCCAGTGCCTGGCAACCGGTTGGTCCGCAGATTTACCCTCGAGGGCAGCACGTATATGCGATTTATGCAATGCAAACCTCTCTTTCATTTGCCTAGTAGTTTTTCCAATATAGCGCATATCACAAGGGCATTTAATTTGGTACACAACGTACCTGCTTGAACATGTCAATGGAAACTTAATAGTGAATGCTTTGCCCGTATGTGGATGGAAGAATTTATCGCCTACTTCCATTGAGCTACAAGTGGTGCAGCCCATACATCTGAAATTACCGGGTTTTCGAGTAAGGAAATGTTGTGGTTTTGGCACCGACCAGTTGGAAACATCATTGTGTACTAAAATGTCTTTAATATTCTTGCTCCTCCGATATGAGGGTAGTAGTTTGGAGTCTTTGAGTGTGGGTAAAGTCGGATCTTGCGAAACGATCGGCCAAATACTTTTGGCATCTTGCATCAGTTCTTGGCTGGCCGTGGTGAACTCTTGTGTCCAGACGACTGTATTCTGTGTTGCCTTGGGCGGTTTAATCGCTAATGCTTCAGATCTCGGAATGGCTAAAGCCTTAGCTTTAGCTGCAGTTAGGGTTTTACGATGATAGCCCCTCTGAAGGAATCTTATCAGCATGATTTGCATCTGAGTGATGGTGTCAATCGGATCACTGTATATGCGTCTTATTCTCAGAAACTGAGAGAAAGGCAATGATTTTTTTAAAGCGGTGGGGTGATGACTGGTTCCCTGCAGGCAAGTGTTTCTATCCGTGGGTTTGTAGTAAATAGAGCTGCTGAAACTACCCAGGGTACTTTGGGTAATTTGTACATCTAAAAAGTGTACTGTTTCAGTACTACACTCGAAGGTAAGTTTGATGGGACAATTCTGTTGGTTAATGTTTGCGATGACTGTTTCAAAGTCAGTTTGACTCCCCGTCCATAGTAGAAAAATGTCATCAATGTAGCGGGTGTAGCCCGCTACATACTGGGAGATTTGTTGATTGGCGAAGAAAAAGTCATTTTCAATTTCAAACATGTAGATATTGGCAAAGCTCGGGGCGACGCAAGATCCCATCGCGCACCCCGAGCTCTGCAGATAAATGGTGCCGTTAAACAAGAAATAATTCCTTGTTAATGTCAATTCTAACAGCGTTAAGAAAAACATCAAATCTGGACCCTTATAATCCAAATTGTTAGATAGGAAACGTCTGACACTATGCAGCCCCGCCATTTGCGGAATACTAGTGTACAGGCTGGCTACATCTACTGTACACATGAGGACTTGGTTGAATTTGCCAGACCATTCCTCCAATTTGCGTAGAAAGGTTGTGGTATCTTTCAAGAATCTTGGTTGCGCATATATTAGTGGCTGCAGAAAATGATCTAAGTACTTAGACACGTCATAATATAGCGAGTCTCTTGCCGCAATGATAGGGCGACCCGGGGGATTGAGAGCGTCCTTATGCATTTTCGGTATTGTGTAAAGCGCTGGGATTCTCGGAAATTCCTTGGTGAGGGCATCTTTGACTGTAGAGGTGGTGATTTGGTCTGTTACGGCTTGTTGTAGGGTTGTATCTAATTCGCTTTTATAAACCAGCGTGGGGTCCTTGTCCAATTTGATGTATACATGCGAATCTGAAAGTTGACGGTCGATTTCAGCTATGTATTTATCGAGATCCTGGACTACAACACCTCCCCCTTTGTCAGAGGGTCTGATGATGATATCTTTGTAATCACCCAATTTTTTGAGTGCTTGCCGTTGTATCTGTGTCAGGTTGGGATTATCAGTGGGTGTGTATCTGGCAGAATTGCTGATTTTATGCTCCATGTGCTCCGTGAAGCATTTTATGTTTCTATTGCCAGATTTGGGCACAAAGGTTGATTTTCTACGAACTGGTTGGACCAATTGTTCATTCAATTGAGTACTTGCACCAAAGTATTCACGTAGTTTTAATCGACGGTCAAATTTGAATAAATCAATTTTATCCTGGAACTGGCTTGGGTGGTGAGTTGGGACAAATGACAGGCCTAGATTGAGGACTTGTACTTCACTGGTGGATAGAGTTCTGGAGGAGAGATTGAATACTACGTTGTCTTGGTATTCTTTGGATTTCTTGATCTTCCTCGCCCACTGACCTCCGCGCCTGGTGCGGGTTCGTGCCTCAGATCTAGGGTGGCCCTGGTAGCAACCCCTAAAGGGGGACGTTTTGTAGTTGTTTGACCGGCACATTCCGCGTCACTGGATGACGCGGCACCACTTGAATTGTCCGTTTCTAGTGGGAATTTTCTCTGCCGTCTGAATTTCGGGCGTCTATCACGCTGGGGTCCTCTGTTGTAAGCCCAACTGTAAACACGTTGTTCAGAGTAATCTCTGTTAACCGTTTCAAATTTGGCTTTTTTGAACTGGATTAAATCTGTTCTGTACTTGTCGATCTGTGCACTGATGTTGGCCAACCAATCCTGGCTTGTGTCTGACTTGATAGTGGCAATGTGTTTGATCTCAAAATCTTTAATTTTGTCAGTTGTAGTGGTCCATTCTCTGCGGGACTCCTCAATGACTAGGAGTAACAAATCAAAAGAACATCGGTTTAGCACAGCGGCCCATTTACGGCAAAATTCCGTGTTATAACGGCCGATTGTAGGGGTATTGCGAATTCTGAAACCGCGTGGAATTTTCTTCTCTCTGAAATAGTCTGACAGAGAGACACCGTGAAGATAAAAATCCACCTCTTTCTTTTTCAATCTAATGAGTTGAGCCGTGAGTTGTTGCACTGATTCCTCTCCTGCTGTTTTATTTAAATTGTCGCTGAAGAGAATCGATTCAGCTTCGCTGTCCGTATGCGTTAGGACTTCACCCAACGGTAGTGTTATGTTTGTAAATCCTGTGCTGTTGTCTTGTGACGACATCCCTGGCAGTCGACTTTTGTAGAAAACCAGTGCAATAGAAGAAAGAAAACGGATGGGGTAGTGCACACAACTCTGAAGTCTTGTAGAAGAAAAGCACTTTAACTGCTTTAAGGTTGAGTGGGTGCCTTGACATGAGGTGTATACAACACCTTTGTTATATAGACCAATAGTGACCGTCACTCCTGTATAAATAACAGCTGACCCCGGTGCTCATCCTGTATATTTGATATAAAGTCCTGGAATGGATGTCACTCAGAGCATAAGTTCAAAGAAAAATACGCGACAACTGTGGTGTAGTCAACGTTTCAGGGGAGTAAGCCCTTTTATCAAGACCTGAATAGAACAGTGAACAACAAGTATATATAGCAAAACATAAACTTACATGAATCTGTGCGCCCTTCACCGTGAGTGCGGCCCGTTCGGGTCCGGTGACGTCATACCTGCGCGCCCGCAGTGACAGACCGGCACCTCCCCGGGGCGCGGCTACCATGATGCCTCCTCATGTTGCCATAGTAACTGTATAGTGTATACGGACACTGTGCGTAACTACCCCTAGGAGGGAATTTCTTACCGGTGTCTGGCTAAAGCGTTGGTGACTACCGTAACTCCTTCGGCGGCTGCAGCTTAGGTGGTTAAGAGCGTGCTGAGGAAGCAAACATAAGTAAATTAAAATCAGTGTACCAAAACAAGTGAAACATATGCAAAGCAAAAAAGTCGACATGCATGATGTGTCGACAGCAAGTCAATACATAACAGGCAAGAGATACAGCATGAGTCCAACATGTAAATTGCATATAGTGAATCATGATGGCAAAGCAACAACTTGGAAGAGAGAAATATATAACTCATGAAAACAGAAATATAATGAGAAGGAATGTTATATTATTGGCCGCCTCAGAGAACCCGAGTGTTATGCATGTAAACACTCTACAGAAATGCCGTGAATGATAGGAGTTCATTCAATCCTTTTGGATAGACCGTCTGTAAGGAATGTATCCAAAACGTTTCTCTTTGAAGAAGGATGCGACCTCTATCCCCCCCTCGATTATCAGGCGGTATATGGTCGATCATCTTGAACTTGATACTGGAGAGACTATGTTTAGCATCCCTCCAGTGCCTGGCAACCGGTTGGTCCGCAGATTTACCCTCGAGGGCAGCACGTATATGCGATTTATGCAATGCAAACCTCTCTTTCATTTGCCTAGTAGTTTTTCCAATATAGCGCATATCACAAGGGCATTTAATTTGGTACACAACGTACCTGCTTGAACATGTCAATGGAAACTTAATAGTGAATGCTTTGCCCGTATGTGGATGGAAGAATTTATCGGCTACTTCCATTGAGCTACAAGTGGTGCAGCCCATACATCTGAAATTACCGGGTTTTCGAGTAAGGAAATGTTGTGGTTTTGGCACCGACCAGTTGGAAACATCATTGTGTACTAAAATGTCTTTAATATTCTTGCTCCTCCGATATGAGGGTAGTAGTTTGGAGTCTTTGAGTGCGGGTAAAGTCGGATCTTGCGAAACGATCGGCCAAATACTTTTGGCATCTTGCATCAGTTCTTGGCTGGCCGTGGTGAACTCTTGTGTCCAGACGACTGTATTCTGTGTTGCCTTGGGCGGTTTAATCGCTAATGCTTCAGATCTCGGAATGGCTAAAGCCTTAGCTTTAGCTGCAGTTAGGGTTTTACGATGATAGCCCCTCTGAAGGAATCTTATCAGCATGATTTGCATCTGAGTGATGGTGTCAATCGGATCACTGTATATGCGTCTTATTCTCAGAAACTGAGAGAAAGGCAATGATTTTTTTAAAGCGGTGGGGTGATGACTGGTTCCCTGCAGGCAAGTGTTTCTATCCGTGGGTTTGTAGTAAATAGAGCTGCTGAAACTACCCAGGGTACTTTGGGTAATTTGTACATCTAAAAAGTGTACTGTTTCAGTACTACACTCGAAGGTAAGTTTGATGGGACAATTCTGTTGGTTAATGTTTGCGATGACTGTTTCAAAGTCAGTTTGACTCCCCGTCCATAGTAGAAAAATGTCATCAATGTAGCGGGTGTAGCCCGCTACATACTGGGAGATTTGTTGATTGGCGAAGAAAAAGTCATTTTCAATTTCAAACATGTAGATATTGGCAAAGCTCGGGGCGACGCAAGATCCCATCGCGCACCCCGAGCTCTGCAGATAAATGGTGCCGTTAAACAAGAAATAATTCCTTGTTAATGTCAATTCTAACAGCGTTAGGAAAAACATCAAATCTGGACCCTTATAATCCAAATTGTTAGATAGGAAACGTCTGACACTATGCAGCCCCGCCATTTGCGGAATACTAGTGTACAGGCTGGCTACATCTACTGTACACATGAGGACTTGGTTGAATTTGCCAGACCATTCCTCCAATTTGCGTAGAAAGGTTGTGGTATCTTTCAAGAATCTTGGTTGCGCATGTATTAGTGGCTGCAGAAAATGATCTAAGTACTTAGACACGTCATAATATAGCGATGATAGGGCGACCCGGGGGATTGAGAGCGTCCTTATGCATTTTCGGTATTGTGTAAAGCGCTGGGATTCTCGGAAATTCCTTGGTGAGGGCATCTTTGACTGTAGAGGTGATGATTTGGTCTGTTACGGCTTGTTGTATATATGAAGTAGAGCGTGGTACAGAGTGCGCTACCAAGATTTAATCCACAATTGTTAAAAATATGATAAAATTTAATGACACAATGCCTACAATAGGCAGCATAAAATACATATAGACTTTTTTACAGCATGTATTTGTCAATATCTCTGATTCAGGTTATATCTGTGATGAAAACAAAGGCCCAACGCGTTTCGTCAGATAGTTGACTTCATCAGGGGCTTACAAGCAGGGTTTGACAATCCAAATGACACTTCGTACAAAACATTAGTTTTATAAACACTTTCAAATCGGCATCAGTAATTTATGTACGGTATAGCATAAAAACCAAATGTAAAAACAGCCAAAAAGCTTTTTTTGGGCTGGTAACAATGAACGGACAGTTTTTAGACTCAGTACATGGGGGTTGGTGTCCACCCCAAAAAGCAGATGTGACCGCAGTCCAATTTTCCTCCAATAGTAAAGGCTTATATAAGTCTGGACTACCGGATGTGCACTCTTTGGAATCCAAAAGCTGAATGATTCCAAAGAGTGCACATCCGGTAGTCCAGAATTATATAAGCCTATACTATTGGAGGAAAATTGGACTGCGGTCACATCTGCTTTTTGAGGTGGACACCAACCCCTTGTACTGAGTCTAAAAAACTGTCCGTTCATTGTTACCAGCCCAAAAAAAGCTTTTTGGCTGTTTTTACATTTGGTTTTTATGCTATCCCGTACATAAATTACTGATGCCGATTTGAAAGTGTGTATAAAACTAATGTTTTGTACGAAGTGTCATTTGGATTGTCAAACCCTGCTTGTAAGCCCCTGATGAAGTCAACTATCTGACGAAACGCGTTGGGCCTTTGTTTTCATCACAGATATAACCTGAATCAGAGATATTGACAAATACATGCTGTAAAAAAGTCTATATGTATTTTATGCTGCCTATTGTAGACATTGTGTCATTAAATTTTATCATATTTTTAACAATTGTGGATTAAATCTTGGTAGCGCACTCTGTACCACACTCTACTTCATCTCTAAACCAATTCGGGTCCTGTCTAACAGGGGTCCTTCAGAGGTGCCGCAACCATATAGGTGTGCGCGGTTGGGGTCCCTTTTTCTCTTTATATATATATATTTTATTATTATTTATATACATTTGGTCTATCTATAATACTTTAACTGACCCGGCATATACTGGGTCACCTAAGTGTCCATCTCCGTGCTTTGCTCCGCCCCTCTGGAAACCCCCTTCTGAAAATCCTGTGTTTGCCACTCTGGGGTGTCAAGCTTATTTATTTATTTACAGTTTCTTATATAGCGCAGTACTCACTATTACCGCACAGAAATGTGCACCGCAATCACTCGTGAAATATGGAATGACACAGGGGCGTACTTTCAAAGTAGGCTAAACTGGGCGGAAACATGGGCGGACACGGGGGAGTGCACTTATTTTGGTAGGCGTGCATTCGGACAGCACACCGAATGCACGCGACCAAAAAGGCAAGAAATATGCGGTGTCCATAAGCAAGTATTGCTTTGCGGACACCACTCGGTCATGCGCTAGGCAATCGGAACGCCTAATCACTACAACCAATGTCAGGTGAACACAATACAATCCACTCCTTTACTCATTCCTTGTTAATTACACGCTTGTCACTGCTTCAATTGGAACCATTGCAGCTTAAATGGAACATTACTAAACACACACATAAACAGTTGACTTTGCACTTGTTGACCTTATAGCGGTCCACCTATTGTTGATCGACCTTGTAATTTTCGACCTTGAAACGGTCGACATATTTACCGGTCGACCTAATAGCGGTCTACCTTTCTGCCGTAAGACCTTGCATATTTCTATCTAACTATGATGGACCATATGCTACTGTCTATCTATACACTTTCGATAAAAACGTACAGTCTGACTAACGGCTTCGTCCAAAACACCGTCGATCTAATACTCGTCGACCATATAATCCCATTCCGTATTTGTATTATTACTATGAAGTTGTGTTAATTATTTGCAGTGTAAAAGTGTGTGAAAAGTGCAGCATATATGATTTGAGCACATTTAGGACGCCTTACACAAGGTTCACCGTTAATAGGTTGACACATAAACCACGTTGTACAGCAGTATTCTGACGTGGCACCACAAGTGCCACAATGACCTGGCACTGCTTAGCGCTGCACACCCCCATTACACCGTCACCCATGAAGCTCTCCACCCCTGGGATCCCTCCATCTCCCTAGCTTCACCCATTAAATACGGCACACCTATTGCCGGCTAAATGCAGACTCCCCAAGTCTCCCCATAGAGTCACACAGCCTCCCGTCTACATTTAGAAGCTCAACTCCACTCTAGCGCATTGCCGGGCCCTATCATGACTGCGGCGCCCAGTAGGCAGCTGCCCAGGGTGCCGGGATCTCGGGGGGCGCTAAAGTCTGCCTATCAAATATTCGAGGATTTCTGTGGAGGATCCCTGTTGTACTTAATGCAGCTGGCTGCTGTGGAACCTCTGAGACCTCCCCCACACTTTCCCTAGAGGCATACTTCCCTACTTTGGTGCCTAAGAAGACTTATACCAGCCCTTGTGGCACCACAAGTACCACAATGACCTGGCACTGCTCAGTGCTGCACACCCCCATTACACCATCACCCATGAAGCTCTCCACCCCTGGGATCCCTCCATCTCCCTAGCTTCACCCATTAAATACGGCACACCTATTGCCGCATGTAGACGGGAGGCTGTGTGAGTTTGGGGAGTCTGGATTTAGTCAGGTATAGGGGTGCTTAGGGGTGCCATCTTTATTGGGTGCAGCTAGGGAGATGGAGGGATCCCAGGGGTGGAGCCCTTCATGGGTGACAGTGTAATGGGTGTTTGCAGCTCTGCACAGTGCCAGGTCATTCTGGCACTTGTATTGCCACAGTAATAACACAGCCCGGCAAAGCGCTATCAACTAGCGTGGAATGAGCTTCTAAATGTAGACGGGAGGCTGTGTGACTCTATGGGGAGACTTGGGGAGTCTGCATTTAGGCGGCAATAGGTGTGCCGTATTTAATGGGTGAAGCTAGGGAGATGGAGGGATCCCAGGGGTGGAGAGCTTCATGGGTGACGGTGTAATGGGGGTGTGCAGCACTGAGCAGTGCCAGGTCATTGTGGTACTTGTGGTGCCACAAGGGCCGGTATAAGTCTTCTTAGGCACCAAAGTAGGGAAGTATGCCTCTAGGGAAAGTGTGGGGGAGGTCTCAGAGGTTCCACAGCAGCCTGCTGCATTAAGTACAACAGGGATCCTCCACAGAAATCCTCGAATATTTGATAGGCAGACTTTAGCGCCCCCCGAGATCCCGGCACCCTGGGCAGCTGCCTACTGGGCGCCGCAGTCATGACAGGGCCCGGCAATGCGCTAGAGTGGAGTTGAGCTTCTAAATGTAGACGGGAGGCTGTTTGACTCTATGGGGAGACTTGGGGAGTCTGCATTTAGCCGGCAATAGGTGTGCCGTATTTAATGGGTGAAGCTAGGGAGATGGAGGGATCCCAGGGGTGGAGAGCTTCATGGGTGACGGTGTAATGGGGGTGTGCAGCGCTAAGCAGTGCCAGGTCATTGTGGCACTTGTGGTGCCACGTCAGAATACTGCTGTACAACGTGGTTTATGTGTCAACCTATTAACGGTGAACCTTGTGTAAGGCGTCCTAAATGTGCTCAAATTATAAACAGTTGACTTTGCACTTGTTGACCTTATAGCGGTCCACCTATTGTTGATCGACCTTGTAATTTTCGACCTTGAAACGGTCGACATATTTACCGGTCGACCTAATAGCGGTCTACCTTTCTGCCGTAAGACCTTGCATATTTCTATCTAACTATGATGGACCATATGCTACTGTCTATCTATACACTTTGGATAAAACGTACAGTCTGACTAACGGCTTCGACCAAAACACCGTCGATCTAATACTCGTCGACCATATAATCCCATTCCGATGACGCAAATTAATTAATTTATTTTTTCCAAAAATTCTATGTTTTTTAACCCTAATAAATAGTTAATTACAGTTCGAAGTTGTCTGTGTGTTTTTTTTAAATGGAAAAGTATATGTGTAACTTGTTTATAATCTTTTAAATAAGCAAACTGTACATACTGTATATAGATGTATGTTATGTTCACATGCTGTAAGGGTTAATGTGTGTAATGAATATAGTAGTAATGTGGTTCAGTATATATTAGGATTTAATTGATTCAAATAGACAACAATCCCTTTTTAATGAGGTTGCCTAATTGCATAAGTGGATCATGTGTTCGCTGTGTGTGCTCAGAAAAAGTGTGTTGTATTGAGCGTAAATACTCCGCATCGGTGCGTACGGCCAGGTTCCCGTACGTTCTAACGCGGTAAGACTGTGCTTACGCTGTAAGACCGTGCAGAATCTGTACGTGTCCACCGCACACGCAAGGTTTTTAGGTCGTCCGTACACACGCCCAATTCTTAAAGAGTGAGTCCGTCCGAATGCGGAGGCTCAATGGGCGTTTCTACGGACGATGTCCGCATAGCGTTGTGTGCGGCCCGCTCCGTAAGAATTCGGGAATGTACGCACCGATCACAATAAGGGCCCTTGTTTTTACCTGTTCTTATTAAAACGTACTGCACCATAAATTGTTTCTTATCCTTTCGAGTGCATATCCACTGAATTGGGCAAATAAGAGGAGGACTTTCCATTGGTGGAACATAGATTCCCCTCAATCAAGCGTTATTGTCTACAATCAAAGTAGACATATACATTTGGTACGAGTCAAAAACTCTCCATACCTTATATGTACTAATTATAGTGAAACAGTATTACACTATCTTGTTCCATTTTTTTTTTCTCTTTTGGGGTCATTCTATTAATTCGAGAGAGAAATCATCAACCATAAGCGCTCTGGGAACTATCAGACACGGGTTGGCTAATTTGTTCGGCCCTTTAGGCATAACGTGTAACTCAAGGTGCAATTGTAGTCCAGTAGTTAACCTGTGATGTGGATTTAAAACTCAGTCTCTTAGGGGCCCATTTGTCAAATAATATTTGTGGCTAAATCCCCAAAAACACATCTCCGATGCCTGCTGCAATCCCCCCTTCACCGCCGCCGGCTGCATACCCCATAGGTTTCTATGGGGGATGCGAAGCTGCCCGATGCATCAACATCAGGCAGCCAGGCTTCGCATACCTGGGCTATGGTTATGGGATCACACTGCCCCGGCCAGAGTGTATTGAGCAGCGTTGGTGCTAACCGCTCATGTGCAACACCCCCCCCCCCCCCCGTGCGCGTTTCCAGCTCCGGACATCGCAGGGACGGGCTTTTTTCGGTATTATACATACCTCCAATGGGATCGCATTTTACAATGCCATCATGGGCGGTAACATTCTGCCCAGATCGTATTGTAAATGCGATCCATGGTAACTAGGCCCCTTGAACTCTCTACCACTTGTACCACAGTTGCAAGAAACAGTAATTAATTATCCTGTGGCCTCTTGAGGGTAACAAGGGGGCAGATCAGCTCCTTACTGACTTTTTTCAAACACAGCCTGTAACATGGCAGTAAGGAGCTGATTGGCTGGACGTTTATCTCTCTTTATCACTCTTGCATTTATCTCTTGTTAAGGGTTAATACATCTGCCCCAGTGTGAGGTAAACACACGTAAACTCTGCTCAAACTGGGAGGAGAGAAATATGTTGTTGCATGGGTGCACGAACTGTCATACAGCCGGCAAGTGAAACACATACCTCCCAACTTCTGGCCGGAGGAAATAGGGACACTCGTGCGGCAAAGCCGCGCGAGCGTCCGAAAAGGGGGCGGGGCGTATGCAAATGAGGGCGCGGCTTATGCTAATTAGCCGCGACCTCATTTTCATACGAGAATAGACGCTGTGCGCATGCGCACAGCGTCTATTCTACTAGATTGGGGGTCTCCCAACTGTCACCCCCCCGCAGCGGGACAATGCCTGCCGCGGGTGGGACAGCGGGACAGGACCCGAAAATCGGGACTGTCCCTCTAAAATCGTGACAGTTGGGAGGTATGGAAACAGTCAGTCACAGTTTGTTCAGCAAATGACAAATAATGCTTTTCTTTGTAAGTAAATGATTAATAACTCCTTTATGAATAAGTATTCCATATAATGTTCAATCACTAGACTTTTCACGTAACTGTAATGCTGGGTACACACAAGATTTGGCCTCAATTCCCCCAATTTGGGTACAATCTCGACCGATTGTATGTGAATTGGGCATGTTTTAGATCTGATTCCGATCTGATGCGCGTCCCTGCTGGAGATTTGGCCGTTTTGCAGAACCTACCTACTGCAGTCAGGATTTGAAAACGATCCCTTCAACTGGGTACAGATCATGATTGGGTCGTATGCAGATCATGTGCTCCAACAGATTGTACGACCATCATATGATCGTCTCCCGATCTGCTCACGGACATGATCGGTCTGGTGTGTGCCCTACATAAGTGATCTAGTTAACATTGCCTTGCCTGCACAGTCTGTCTATGCTAAGCAATCTGCGCTAGACAATTTCGACTAAGCAGGAGAAAAACTGGGAGATTTTGGCTAACCTTATAAGAGATTTTGACTATCTAGACAAAGGTGCTGATTTTGGATCACACGTAGTGATCTGAATTCTGCCCCTGGTCCGATGGTTGGGGCATTTCTGCACATGTACAAACCCTGACTGTGAATGGCCGCGGTGAGTTGCTCACTCGCCTTGCAGTTGACAGAGGGGAGGGAGGGATGGGGGGCGGTGGTGGCGCTGGGCCATAGGAACGGCCAGCATTTTATGGGCGTCCCCATGAAAACGCTGGGCGTTACCATGGGTACGCAGGCGGGCCGTTGTCTGCCGGGGACGGGCGGCTGATGTCACATGACATCAGCCGCCCATCCTGCCCTATATTTTCGAAGGCAGGGGAAATCATGTCAACCTTTTGACTGTCAACCTAGCCATTGTCGACCTAATGCTTGTGTCGACCTTCCAACCCTGTCGACCTTAGCCATATCAACCTATATCATGTGTCGACCTAGGCCATGTCGACCTTCTGTGGTCGACCCAATGCATGTTGACCTAATATTGGTGGACCCTATGACCCATATCTATATTTATTATCTGGCTAATACTTATTGTATTCAATCCTGGCCATTTTTGACCTATTCAATTGCAGGTCCGTTTTTCTGAATGTCGGAAAGATCACAACCATCGGAAAAAAACGTGGTTCAGCGAATCCACAGTTGTTGTTTTTTTTAATGAAAACAGACACTAATTCGACAATGAAGCGGCCATTTTAGACAATGCAGATTCGGCTTTTAGCAAAGTCAAATATACATAGGCGAGTCCCGGATGGAAACGGCCGGGATTAAATACAAATGGCTGATATTAACTGTCGGAAATGTTGGCCACAATTGAATACCCCTATGTGTATTTAACTACTAAGATTCACTTTGGCACAGAAGCTTCTCGCTAGGTGTCAACATTATTGTCAACCAAGTGCATGTTGACTTTTCGCTTCGTCGAGATCCAGCTGTGAGCTCGACAATCCACGGGCGTTCTCATCACAACGAGCCCGACTGTGTTTAAAGTCGGGCTCATTTTGCTGAGACGCCTCTTCAATGCTGTTGGGAAAGCTACTACTTAGTGCGCAAACAGGAACTACTGTATAGAAAGACTAAGCACAAAGTTTTTGGTATCCAGGCACTTAGGGGGAGCTTTAATCTCTCCCCAGTATACTTCCAGAGATAACGCTTGCTGCTGGTTACAGCACAGTACTGTATGTTAAAAGCTGTTCGGGCAACTTATACCCCTTTTAGACCAAAACGCCGGGTCGCACCCGGCTTTTTGGACCCTGGTTGAAGCCGGGTGCGACCCGGCGTTTAGGGGCATTTACACCGGACGGGCTTAAACGTCCGCACCCCCCTCCCGCCCCTTCCCGGCGCTTGAAGATGACAGCGCGATGTCATCTTCAAGCGCCGATCGACGCCGCCGTACCCGGAACGCTGCTGGGGGCAGCCCAGCACTTATAGCCCCCTTACATTTGTCCGACTTGTCATAACGACAAGTCGGACCCGATTGTCCCAGCAGCTCCCCGGGAGGGAACACATGCGATGGCACTTCATGTGCCAAGTTTTGCATGTGATGAATCGCATGCGATTTATCACATGCCACTCCCGGGGAGCTGCAGGGACAATGGGAGCGGGGGACAGCAGCAGGAATATGCCCGCAGAGTGGGCAGGGGGGGGGGGTCGGGGTGCAGGGAGCCGGGCAGGAAGCCGCTGGGCAGGGAGCAGGGGTGGCGGCGGCGCAGAGTACCAGGGAGCCGGGCAGGAGAACACGATGCAGCAGCAGCACTTCCAAAAAAAAAGAAAAACCCCATACAAACGAATAGGAAGCCATTGATTGGCTGAGACCTCTCTCAGCCAATGAGCGATTGGCTGAGAGAGGTCTCAGCCAATCGCTGATTGGCTGAGAGAGGTTTCAGCCAATGAATGGCTTCCTATGCGTTTGTATGGCCCTTTTTTTTTTTGAAGTGCTGCTGCTGCAGCGTCTTCTCCTGCCCGGCTCCCTGTACTCTGCGCCGCCCCCCTGCTCCCGCTGATGTTGCCCGGCTCCCTGCGCCTGACTCTGGTAGGTCCCCTGTTGTGGGGGAGCACGGCTCCGGGCAGCACATAAGATTTAGCAAATCTTATGTGCAGCCCGTCCGACCTCCCATCTCCGATCCGATGCGCACGGGGCCGCGCATCGGGTCGGAGGGGATGTCACCATATGCGATTTGGGACGATTTCACGGCCCGATTCATCCGAATCGGGCAAAATCGTGCCCAAATCGCCTAATGTAAGGGGGCCTTAAGGTAAGCTGCTAGGCAGCCCCCAGTCCCCGCGCGCACCCCCCCGCCATTGGACAGGAGGTGAATGGATGCCGCACACAGGCATCCGTTCACCTCCCTCCCCCGCCGCCGCTGCTGTCTGCAGAGTATAGCAGACAGCAGCGCGGGCTGTCAGTGTCAGACTGACAATCCGTCCAACCTGCCGACGCTGCGGTCCGCAGGTTGGACGTTCCCCATTCATGTAAATGGGAGCCGGGTCATCCGACCCGGCGTTCCCATTTACACCGCCCTCTACCCAGGTCCTAGCCGTGTTCTACCCAGGTCAGGACCTGGGTAGAAGTCCCGTGTAAAGGGACACGGCGTTAGGGATTTACACCGCCGAAGATCCGGGTCTGACCCGCCGCTGACCCGGATTTTTCGGCGGTGTAAAAGGGGTATAAGTATGCAAGTGCTACTTAGTACATACTTGCCTACTTTTGAAAACTAGTTTCAGGGAGATTATAGTTGGTAGTAGAATTTTGCACAGTGCCCCATTGAGGGGGCGTGCCATGCTCCACCCAAAGGATGTGTCTAGCTCCATATATGGAGAGATTGTAAAAAGAGATTGTGAACGTGGCAGATAGAAACGTGGGTGTGCATTGCTACATGTGAGGGAAATCTTGTAAAAGGACTTATATCCAATTTTATATGAGCCCCAAAGCAGTTAGTAAGAGCTACTGTACTATACTTGGTAAAGTGCTGGGAAATGGTGCTGATGATTCAATGTAAATGTATCTGTCTCTCATTCTGTTTTTCACAAAACATTTTAATGTGGGCTAAGTGAAATGAGGGATATTGCTAGACTAATGAGGGAGAGAGGGAGATTGCTGCTATTTCAGGGTGTCTCCTGTAGAATGCAGGGGGGGGGGGGGGGGTAACTAAGATGTAACAGTGTAATGTGTGCTTAGTGAAATGAGGGAGATTGCTAGACTAATGAGGGAGAGAGGGAGATTGCTGTACGCAAATAGAAAATACTGTATGGAGACGCTAAAGCGCTGTGTTTTTGGTATCCAGGATCTTAGGGGAAAGCTTTTATCTCTCCCCATTATACTTATAGAGATAAAACTTTCCGCTTTAGCCTTTAGAGAAGAATACATTACAAGCTGTTTGTGCTACTTTTACGCAAATAAAACAGTAAAGAGAATCAAAGCCTTTTACACAGTGATCCCGGCATAGGGAACACAGCGGCAGGGTTTTCACTGCAGCGTCTGGGCCAGTATCAGCAGCACTGATACACTAGGCCAGATTCTCTAAGCTTCAAAAGTGATAAAATGGAGAGTGATAAACAGCCAGCCAATCGACTCCTACCTGCCATGTCACAGACTGTGTTTGAAAAATGTCAGAAAGGAGCTGATTGGCTGGCTGTTTATCACTTTTGAAGCTTAGAGAATCTGGCCCAGTACTATCTTAAAAGAATTGAGCCTGTCATTTTTGTTAGCATTGAGGTGACAGGCATGGTCACCATTGCTGCAGGTTATATAGTGCAGCATGTGTTACAGTGTCAGCAGTGCCGGTGTCTTGCATGGTACTATAAAATTCACTGTGGATCAATTAAAATGGACTTTTAACCATAGTTATGAAAGAGGAGACATTTAGCTACCTATGAACCCCAAGTTTCTGAGACCCCCGCAAGGCTAATGGCAAGTGTCAGAACCCATGATGGGTCTGAATAAATGGGCACATTTAAGTCTATGGGAAAATGTGTCCACTTTTCACTGTGATATCTCTGGTTCTAGGTGTTCTAGAGACTGTTGGCTTTCAGGGCAGACTGACTACTAGTTTATTTGGTATTAGTTTACGATTTTAGTTAAGGGAAGTGGCAATGATCCCTGGACAATATTCCCTGGTAAATCCCTGCATTTTCTGGTGTGAAAGGGGTATTATTTCAAATAGCCGGGACCTGCAGTGCTCTGAATACAGCCGGGCAGCCCCCCGCTCTTTGCCTGGCTGTCAATGGCTGTCACTTCTGCCTGGCGGTGACTGTCCCCCAGTTACCCATTCCCCCTGGCAATGAGCATGTAATCCCACATGGCAACGATCATGGAACCCCTGGCAATGAGCATGGAACCCTTGGCAATGAGTATGGAACCCCTGGCAATGAGCAGGGAACCCTTGGCAATGAGTATGTAACCCCTGGCAATGAGCAGGGAACCCTTGGCAATGAGCATGTAGGTAAGCAGCACTTATGTAGCATAATTTTGAATAGGCATTATGGTGTTTGGCATAAAACATAATGGACATAATGGCGTGTAACTTAACGTGTAATGGGCATTATGGTGTATATTTTTAATGCGCGACTTTGGCGCACAATTTCCCTGTTTATGAAGCATATTGTGAATTTTGATTTAATCTCTGTGGCATTATGTGAATTTTGGCACAATCCATGTGACATTACATGCATTTTGGTTCAATCAGTGTGGCATTATGTGAATTTTGGCTCAATCCATGAGGCAGCACAAAGATATGACTAGTGGGTACGCAATTAAACCAGCGTGCAGCTATAAACAGATCCACACAGTAGCAACACCTTAAACTACTAGATACATGGTACAAATAGAAAAAAAGTGAATCTGAAGAAATACAGTAGCGCTCAAAGGTAACTATGCCCCAAGGTGAATAAACCTTGTACAGGTAAAATATAAAAACAGGTGCAACTTGTCAGATGATAAATTGCATATGATGGGAAATGTGGATGATCCAGATTATTCAAATATTTTCCAATTCTCCCCTATTCAACATACAAGGGAGACATAATAGAAAGCAACATGGTGCAAATCACTTTGATTAAAAGGGTTTTTAATGTGGACTATGCACTTACAAATTAGTGACTTGTTTAAAAGCATGAACAATGTGGCCCCAGACAAGCAGCAGGCATAAGATGTAAATGGGTCCTTCTCCAGTATGGGTCCCTTGATCCGGAAGCAAGCGGCTCAGTCCAGGATTCACCGCCGCCGCACAGCTCTTTTCAGGGAACAACAAGTCAGGATAGTGGGAGAATCACACTTAACGCGTTTCGGAAATTGTTCCTTCGTCAGAAGCGTCACGCGTAAGCATCAAGTATAATGGGGTCTAGTATTTTGTTGCATAATATGTAGAAGTTGTATATGGTGTGGTACACTACACTCAGGGACATGCCCCCTATTGAGTGGCCACACCCCCTTTTTTCAGAGCGCACCTTCGGCGCGTGCACAACTACATCCTCCACTTTTTTCACCTGTGGGCCTGTGTTCTTTAAACGCCAGGGCCTATTTTTAATCCCCATTCCCGCCCTCTCTCTGCTCTCGTCTCTCTCGCCACTCCCTTAGCATGTACACTGGCACCACTAACACCCTCCCCCTCCCAAACCCTCTCATATCAGGGTTATTTTCTCCTGGAGCCGCCCTTGTCTGCAGCCAGGGCACGATTGCCGGACTGCGGGGAGGTGACGGTGAGCAATCCTGTGCTCAGGTGGGTCACCTCCTGCCAGGTGCTCAGTCCCTGTTTCACAGCAGGTGCGCCCAAGCCAGGACAGCGGTGTTGGTAGGGGACCGGAGCTGCGGGTCAATCATTGCATCCCCTGTGTGTTCTAACTAGCATAATGAGACGCACAGCATTCCCCTTAGATATGTAAATCCTATGCCCTCGCTCGTTCCATAGATGTGGGCTCCTGGTTCACACTCAGCAGCCATTTTGTTAACCCGCTCCGTGCTCAAGTCTGACCTGCTCTTACTGTGTATCTTTCATACTTAGCATAATTCTGGGTTTAACCAGTGTAGTGTACTGAACGAGTGGGATACTCTCTGTAGGAGTTTTCACAGGGGTCTACAGATGCGCATATTCTCACATTTGCATGCGCAGACCCTCCTCATTGGCCGGGGGAGAAAATTCACGCCTGGCCTACCTGGTCTGAATCACTGTCTCTGTTCAGCACTGCAAAACACTTGTGGCACCTTATAAATAAGATGTAATACTAATCTATCAGCCAGAAACAGTACCGCTCTTATATCTCCACTGGTCACAGTAACATGTGGCACCATCCACTGGCTGAGTATAAAACAGGTGTGGAAAACAGAGCACGTTCTATACTTTTATCACTTTGCCTTCTCACATGTTTCCTGTGTTTCTCCCCCAGTAACTCATTTCCTGATATGATGACCATCATCACAAGGAAGAAGCTAATATACATGTCTGCCTTACTGACTGCTGCCTTTCTACTGGGATATTATACTAACTCTTTAAACACCCGGTTGGATCACTGAGATCTCCGTGTATCTGCTGTGAACATAGACTAACCACCGACACTATTACCCCACTGCAAGACAACCGGACATTTATCCTAGCCCCATATTTCGAACCCCGAATAAATGATAAACGTACAGTCCGTATCCTCGCCATTATCCACCACACAGAAGTGAAGGAGCTGTACTGCTTTTTTGTTGTACCGTTACCAAATCGGTGAAGGTTTCCCAGGCTCAGATAGACATACACACTGATCGGTTTGAGTTTCCCTACGGCACAACGGACCTGGTCTGTAAGGAGCCACCAGGCTGTTACGCCGAGTACCTATCTGTCCATACATCTCCTACGGGGAACATGATGCAGTTACCTCTGTTCCAAATACAAAATCTGGACATTGAACCGCTCTCTGCCAACTTCACGGTCTGCATTTCCACCATGTTTGAGAATTATAGTAAAATCTTACAGTTCATACAGGCGGTGGAGATGTACCGGATACTGGGGGCACAACGGGTCATGATCTACCTCAATAACTGCAGCACCCAGGTGGAAAAAGTCATTCAGTACTACATTGCAGAAGGTGTTGTTGAGGTGATACCTTGGCCAATTCACCGGTATCTAAGAACGACTCGAGCATGGCACCATTCTATGGATGCCAAGGATATTGGGTATTATGGTCAAGTGGCAGCACTCAATGACTGTGTCTATCGGAACATGTACAGGAGTAAGTTTGTGCTGCTTAATGACCTTGATGAAATAATTCTGCCAATTAAACATGGGACGTCCTGATGGAAAGTCTCCAGCAACAGAACCCAGGAGTTGGGATTTTTCTCTTTGAGAATCACGTGTTCCCTCAAACTGTCACCATTGATGGAAGCTTCTCCAACATCTCATCTTGGCAGAGTTTGCCCGGATACAATATACTGCAGCATGTTCTCCGAGAGCCTAGAGGACCAGGCTATTTAAATAACTAAAAAATGATTATGGATCCGAGGAAAGTCATTCAGACATCTGTACACACTGTTCTAAAATCTATTGGACATTACAAAATAGTCTCTTCTGAGACAGCCCTGCTTTACCATTGCAGAGCGCCTCGTCAGAACACATTTTTAATAGAAGATAAAACTATTTGAAGATATAACGCTTCATTGATTAGAAACGTTAACAAGGTCCTGAGCCGAATAGATTTGCATCAGTAAGTAAATGATCATTGTAGCCTATGACAGCGGTTCCCAAACTGCATGCCGTAGCTCCCTGGTCTGCTGCGAATCACTTGCAGGGGTGCCTCAGGATGGTGGTCCAAAACCAATTCAAATTATTTATGGTTCATGAAATAGGCAAAATCAGCGCATGTGGCTTCCAATTATAAAATATGTTGGTCCCTCACCACATAACTGTATTGGTATCCGGACTCATGATAGATTGACTCTAGGTTGACAGTCAAAAGGTCAACATGAAAAGGTTGACATGCATTTTTGTACAAAATTTTGAGCCGAAGGGCCAACTACGGTGTGGAGGATGGCAAGCGTAGCGAGCCATGCGAGAGGACGTGGTATACTTAGGCGGTGTCCATGGCGACCTACGTCAACATAGACACAAAAACTATGCAAAACTCATGTTGACATTTTTCATGGCAACCTTTGAATGTTGACCTTTTGACCCTGTTGACCTTATCACTGTCGACCTTTGGACCCTGTCGGCCTTATGTCCCTGTCAACCTTTTTTGTTGTTGAGCTTTGGACCCTATGCAATAGATAACACCTATCCTTGTGTATCAATGCCTATTTCCCTTCCTCTTTGACTGACTGTAGCTTCCCAGTTTGTTGTATCACTGATTCCAATTGTAAATCGCAATGGAATTTGATGCGCTATATAAGAGATTATTAATAAACTTGTAAGCCCGCTCGAAGCAAATGCTTCGAAAACTAGTCTGCTACTTTGTGATTGCCTCTGTCTTTTTGCATGTGTGAGAGAGAAAGAGATCTGAGGTAACATTTAATAGGATGAGATATTTTAATTTTTGTGATTTTAAGTAAAAAACGTCAGAATTCAAACAGTTTTCTGAAATCACCAATTTAATAGGGTCCGATTTGCAGAAAAAGGGTGTGCAGGGGCAAGGTGCACTACAGTGGCTTGCTGGGCCAGAGGCCATGGGAGCTGGAGGCAGGATAAGTACCAGGGGCGGTGGCTGCTCTCCGCCCACTCACATTGCACAGCCAGTAGAGCCGGAAGAAAGGGTGGGCCCAGGGGGTATGTACATAGTCGCACGCAGGGTGTGCTGATATATCAAAGCTGTGGAATGTGGGTTTTTTTTTTTAAGAAGGATGAGCTCCGCCTCAGGGGATGCTGCCTGTAAGAAACTGTGCAGTTGTTATTGTAAACAGCATGTGGATGGGTGATGGGGCAGGCAGTGGGATGTATGTACTTTGTGTTAATAAGGTGGTATGTGTGTGTATATGCATGTATGTATGTATGTATGCTGTATTTACTGCATGCATGCTTTGTTTATGTGTGAATATGTATGTATGTATGTATGTGTGTGTATGCATTTATATATATATATCTGGAAAAAAGTGAGATGGGCGCCTTCTGGTGCAGTATATTGATATTAAAACGGATCCCTCCACCTTAAGTGAATAGATCACCCCTAGTGTGTACAAGTGTACCGTAATCAGTGGTCTCCCAACCACTCTTTCATTCGCTTAATTGATAGGTGCCTCTGGGTGTCTGGTAGCTTCAATATTTCTCAGCTCCGTGTATACACAACAAAACACCTCAGGTTCACAGGAATGGAAAAAGGAATATAATAGCGTAATATTGCTAACACAAATTTATTAAAAAGCAAACAAGACAAAATTTGCCCGTACAATAAAAAAGATTTTTAAGAGCTTATCTGATGCATTGGATGAGGTCATTCAGTCATCGCATAGGTAAGAGTCCCTCTCTCAACGCGTTTCATCCCCCGCCTCAAAACGGCTTGGACTTCCTCAGGAGTATAAGTCCTCTCTCAAAACAGGCTTCTATTTATACCACTTCTATGGTTGTGGATCCCGCCAAATCGCGGTTCTCCACTCCCTCTTCCGGTTATGTGGAACGCATACGCGTCACTTCCGGAAATCCCGTGACACGCACGAGACTTCCGGTTCTAGACGCGACTTCCGGGTTCTTCCCCGGCATTCAGAGCCATTCATAGACTCTCTGGCTAAATGGAACGCACGCGCATCATCACCAGAAGTCCCATGATACGCACGCGACTTCCGGTTTCGTGCGCGATTTCCTGGTTCTGCTGTCACTAGCTAGAACCATTCGTAAATACCTCGGCTGTCATGGTAACTTGATCCTCCCCCTACCTACACAGTGTATGGCATGGGAGGGTACTCAGCCAATGGTATTGCCGATATGTGTTTAGACACAGATAAATGTATACATATACAAAAGGGGGGGCCGGTGTCTAATCAGTGCATTCATGGGGTTGTAGGTCACAGTGCCCTCCCACGAAATTCCCGATATTACAGTCCGCCCCTCTCTCTTCTGAACATTTCGGATTTTAGTTCAATATAACAGCAGTATGGAAAAATATAAAATACATAAAAAATTATATATCACACATCAGAACGATTCACAGAAGTACACAAAAAACATCAAATATCATAAAAACCCGATAAAATGGGGTAAAAAAGGCTTATAAAATGCTTTATAAAAATGGTGCTAATTCATAGTTGTCGTTAAGCCCATTTGGGGTTAACGTACCAAGTTCATAAATCCAGAACATCTCCCTTCTGGATAAAAGATTCTCCCTATCTCCTCCCCTTGGACCTAAAGTGACATGCTCCAGTACTTTGAATTTTAGATCTTCTACATTCCCATTATGGGCCTGTACAAAATGTCTCGGAACTGTGTGACCATCTGTTTTGTTTTTTATACCTCTCACATGTTCCTGAATTCTCAGTTTCAGTTGGCGTTTCGTTTTGCCAATGTACTTGAAACTGCATGTACACTCTAACATGTATATCACCCAGCTACTATTACAGTTAACTAGGTTTTTCAGAGTGTATTTTTTAGAACCATTAAAATTGCTAAAATTCCTAAAATCGGGATGTGCAAATTTGCATATATTGCACTTATTGCATTTAAAAAAGCCTTTCGCTCAGTCCCAGGGGGTGTTTACTCCCTTCTTCTTCTGTTGGAGCATACTTGGTGCTAATGAGTCCTTAAGGTTTTTCGCTTTCTTGAATACTACATCAGGTTGTATAGGGAGGATCTTCTTTAAAATTGGATCTGTCTGTAAAATACCCCAATGTTTCTTTAAAATCCTCCTAATTTCTTGTTCTTGCGAATTGAAGGTTGTGATAAAATTCACCCGTTCTCCTCTTTGGTCCTTATTTTTGTATTTTAGGAGGTCTTTTCTATTCAGTTTTTTTGTTTTCTCCACAGCTTCTTCCAAGATTGTGTCCGGATACTCTCTCTCTAAAAATCTCTTCTTATAAAGTTCGACTTGTTCTTCACAGTCTGTCTCTTCTGTGCAGTTTCTTTTAATCCTTGAAAATTGTGATAGTGGAGTATTATTTTTCCACTGTTTCTTATGATTACTTTTGTAATGAACATAAGAATTGGCATCCACTTCTTTCACAAAATTCTTGGTTATCACTCTCTCCCCTTCATTAGATAGTACCAGGTCCAGATAGTCAACCTTTTCTTCACTGATCTTATATGTAAAGGAAAGATTGTAATCGTTCACTTCCAGCTCCCTCATGAAAACATCGAAGTCTCCTTTCGTCCCATCCCATATGATCAGGATATCATCGATATACCTTTTGTACAATTTGATCTTATTCAAAAAACGGTTATTTTCATATATATTTTTCTTCTCCCAGCTTCCCATATGTAGATTCGCGAAACTGGGAGCGAAAACCGTCCCCATTGCTGTTCCACACGTCTGTATGTAGAACAGCTCTAGGAATTTGAAATAATTGTGACTCAAAATGAATCTCATTAAGGTACACACAAAATCTTTATGGGTGGCGTCCATGCTTTGGTCACCTTCTAAGAATTCTTTACAGGATTCGATGCCTTTCTCGTGTATGATTGACGTGTACAATGACTGTACATCCACCGTTGCCCATAAATAGCCTTCTTTCCATTCTGTTCCCTCTAGGGTCTGCAGTATGGCGGTGGTATCTTTAATATACGAGCTTAAAATTGGTACATGTTTCTTGAGGAATACTTCTACGTATTCTGAAAGGCCAGAAGTGAGAGAATCTGTCCCTGAGACTATAGGTCTCCCCGGGGGATTGTCTAACCGCTTATGGATTTTCGGAAGAAAGTAGAAAACCGGTATAAACGGTGAGTTTTTAATTAAATATTGGTACTCATCCTTACTAATAATTTTTCGATGTAATGCAGTAACCAATATGGGTCTGAGTTCATCTAGGAAGTCTGTCGTGGGATCTTTGGGGAGTCGTTGATACGACTTCTCATCCCCCAAAAGTCTTAGAGCTTCTCCCTCATAATCTGTGCGATTCATTAGGACAAGTCCCCCTCCCTTGTCTGCACTCTTCAGTACTACTTCTGCATTATTTTTGAGGGTTTTTAACGCCTGTTTTTCAAAATTCGTTAGATTCGCTGCTTTCTTTTTCTTTGTTAGATTCAGACCTTCCAAATCCTTCCTTGCTAATTCATAAAATAGGTCAATTTGGGTGCTTTTTGACTCTAACGGGTAAAATTTAGAAACTGGTTTGAGTCCTGATTTAGATCTATCTTCCTCTGTTAGTGTATTCATGGGCTCCCTTTTTGCGAAGTGTCTCTTCAGGGTGAGCTTCCTGACGAATTTATTCAAGTCCGTAAAGATCTCGAACTGATTTAGATCGGAGCTAGGTGCAAAGGAGAGGCCTTTGTTCAATAATTTTATTTCCATTTTTGTCAGATTGTGATCTGACAAATTATAAATGCCTCCATCTCCCATTTTGTATTCTCCTTCTAGGTCCGTATGTTCCTTCTTTTGATATATTCGCTTAAGCCCTCTTCCTCTTGAACCTCGCTTTCTGCCAGTCTTCTTTTTAGTTGTGGTGCTCTGGTCACTACCTCTTTTACTTCCATTACCCTCCTCGGTATGACATCGGAGGCTGTTTTGGATAAAAAATGTCCTTGTTCTGACTTCTGTTCTTCGTTCTGATGCAATAATGCCCCATATCTGTTTGTTGTTTCCAGATACCCCCTTCTTGGAGTCCCCTGTTGTCTTTTTCTGTGTCCTTGTGGTATGGTTTTCCACTCTTTGTATACTCTTTGTCTTGAGTCATCTCTGCGTTCTTTTCCCGTCATGGTTCTGTCATTCCACTTTTTTATTCTATCATTATCATAGTCCTGTTTATCTCTCTTATGCTTTTTTTCTTTAGTACGAATGACTTCCTCCTCAATTTTCTCTAACTTTTTCACAAGTACTATTTCGTTTGCTTTGAAATCCTCACTATTCTTATGTTCTTCCAATTCCTTTTCCTTTTCCTTTATTTCTTTTTCTATTTTAAGTAGCTCTCTACCTTTTTCTTCTACTATCAGTGCCATCAATTTTATAGAGCAGTCATGCAAAGCTTTATCCCACTGTTTAAGAAAATTTTCATTTGTACTCGTAAAAGTGGGTTCTTTTTGGACTCTCAGGCCTCTTGGGACTCTATCCATTTTAATGTATTGGTCTATACTGGCAATATCCCACCATATTCTAATCTCTTTTGCCAGGACCCTTTCTATGTCCCAAAATTTATCATCTATAGATTTATTCCCTGGCTGGGTTGGTGTCTCTGTATTACTAAAGATTCTCTGACAAATGTCCATTCTCCGCGACATCCCTGCTCTGGGTTGGAAGACGTTACTCATATTACACACTGGTTTAAAAGCCAAAGTCTACAGACAGGGAAAACACAATACACTCTGCTGCTTGATGTACCCAGAAAGAACAAAATTGTAACAAGATATTGGTGGTACTAGCGCTGAGTGGATGCCCCCCTGTCAAGTCTTTTTAGGAAAGTTGACACTATGTGTCCGTTTTCTATAGTCCTGCCCAGTTCCTCTTTTTCGAGTGGCCGCTCCTCTCCTGTTGATTCCTGTTCTCGGGAATCTTTGTATGTGAATCTGGAAAAAAGTGAGATGGGCGCCTTCTGGTGCAGTATATTGATATTAAAACGGATCCCTCCACCTTAAGTGAATAGATCACCCCTAGTGTGTACAAGTGTACCGTAATCAGTGGTCTCCCAACCACTCTTTCATTCGCTTAATTGATAGGTGCCTCTGGGTGTCTGGTAGCTTCAATATTTCTCAGCTCCGTGTATACACAACAAAACACCTCAGGTTCACAGGAATGGAAAAAGGAATATAATAGCGTAATATTGCTAACACAAATTTATTAAAAAGCAAACAAGACAAAATTTGCCCGTACAATAAAAAAGATTTTTAAGAGCTTATCTGATGCATTGGATGAGGTCATTCAGTCATCGCATAGGTAAGAGTCCCTCTCTCAACGCGTTTCATCCCCCATTCATCCATTATATATGGATGTTATGTGTGTGTATGTAAAATAAGCTTAATAGTCCCCAATGCCCCCCTCCCGCAATTCGCGGCCCCCCTCCCGCAATTCAGGGCGCCCCACGCACCCCCCTTTCCGCAATTCACGGACCCCCTGCGCCCCCTCCCACAATTCACGCCCCCCCTCCCGCGATTCACAACCCCCCCTCCCGCGATTCACGTCACCCCGCCAGCCCCCCTTCCGCAATTTGCAGACCCCCTCCAGCGATTCACGGACCCCTGCGCCCCCCTCCCGCGATTCTAAACCCGCCCCCCTGTGCCTCCCCCCCTTGATTCAAGGAACCCCCCGCACCCCTCCCGCGATTCACGGAACCCTCGCGCCCCCTCCCGCGATTCATAGACCCCCGCAACCCCCCCCTCCCGCAATTCACTGACCCACACAACCCCCCTCCTGCGATTTGTGGACCCCCGCACCCTCCCACAATTCGCGGACCCTCGCGCCCCCCCTCCCGTAATTTGCAGACCCCCCTGACCCCCTTCCGGCAATTCCACCCCGAGTGGACTCCTGCGACCCCGCTCCCGCATTTCACGTACCCCAGTGAGAATGGGGGATCCGGTACCGCCACAAGCAGGTGCCGCCCCTAGGTGGGAAATCTGGACCTGGCTGCCGCGCTGCAGGTTCCACCACTGCCAGAAGAGGAGGGTGGGGGACACTGTGCAGCTTCTGCCAGTGGGTGAGGGTAAAGTGTGGCAGCACAGGAGTACAGGACGGTGGCCCTGAGTCAGTGTCTCCTCCTACTGGGTGGGAGTTAGGGTGCATGACAGCAGGAGGCTGGGTGGTAAACCATTATAGGGGAATGTGGAGAATGTCTCCCACCTGTACCTTGTTAAAGCCCTTGATATATTTGAAAGTTTCTATCATGTCCCCCCTTTCCCTTCTCTGCTCTAAAGTATACATATTAAGATCTTTTAGTCTTTCCTGGTACGTTTTGTGATGTAGGCCATGCACCATTTTAGTTGCTCTTCTTTGTACAGTCTCTAATGTATTTATATCCTTCTGGAGATATGGCCTCCAGAACTGAACACAATACTCTAGGTGAGGTCGTACCAATGACCTATACATTTGCATTATTATTTCTTTCTTTCTACTGCTGATACTTCTCCCTATGCAACCAAGCATCTGACTTGCCTTCTTCATTGCTTTGTTACATTGCCTACCTGCTTTTAAGTCCCCTGAAATCAGTGGCGTAAGTTTGTCTCAGGCGCCCGGAGGCAAGACTTTTGTTTGTGCCCCCCCCCACACACACACACTTTATTAAATATGATGCACAGAGCAGCTGGCATTAAGCAATTTGTTGCCCTACACTCACTCACAGATGTACCTCCCTGCAAACACATCACAGACCACTACATAAAAAAAAAAATAATAATAATTAATCACGCCATGCAGGCAGCTTGCCCGGCTCCTTGCTCTCTGCTGCCTTAGCGAAGAGAGATGCAGGGAGAGAAAGAGGAAGAGAGGTTGTCAGTAATATGAGAGAGAAAGAGTGTTAAGGAAGAGAAGGTTTCAGGGGCACAGGTGGATGGGGGGGTGTGGAGACAAAGGGGGCACAGGTGTATATGTGGAGGGGAAGAGGGCACAGGTGGAGAGGAAGGAGATGGATGTGTGGAGGGGAAGGGAGCACAGGCAGAGAGGAAGGAGGTGGAGGGGAAGGGGGCACAGGTGGACGGAAGGAGAAGAAGGGAGCACAGGCGGACGGGTGGAGAAGGGAGCACAGATGGAGGCAAATGGGTGGAGGGGAATGGGCAAAGGTGTAGTGGAAGGGGGCACAGGCAGATGCGTGGAGGGGAAGGGGGCACAGACAGACGGGTGAAGGGGAAGGGGGCATGCACAGACAGGTGGATGGAAGGTGGTGTACACGGACAGGTAAAGGAGAAGGGGGCACAGGTGGAGAGAGAAAAGGCAAATGGGTAATGGGGAAGGGGCAAGGGTGGAGTAGAAGGGGGCACAGACAGCTGAGTGGAGGAGGGCACAGACGGATGGGTGGAGGGACTGGACACATTTGGGACTGGTAGAAAGGTAAAGTTATGGCAATAGGCATGTTATAAAGGTTTTAATTGACTGCAATGTGCAGGAACACAAACTAAAATACAGCATTTGAACAATTCCTGTTTAGTCTGAGACACTTACTGTAATAAGTCCTGGATGTATAAGGCAAACAGTGGCTGCCAAGTCCCAGGAGACTGCAGTCTCCCACCTGCAGAAAGTCCCATTGGCACGGGGATCACCAGGCATCACACCCTCCGCGGCGCGCATGTTGCACAGTGCCAACCGCATCATCCCCAGTCCCCACACAGCCCTGGAGGAAGCCAGCGGCAGCCAGGGAAGTACAACTTCCGGCCTGGGTCTCCGTTCATTAGATATTCAAGGGGCGGGGACCGCTCACTGCTGCCTGAGTAGCCGCTCGTGTATATCTAACGAGCGGGGACCCAGCGCAGCTGCTGCATACAGTAACCAGTTCGCTTAGGTTGGGGCCCTGGGCAGTGCGGAGTCTCCGGCCCTGCTGGCTTGGAACAACAGGAGGCAATGGAGCCAGTGCCCCCCTTAAGGCTGGCGCCCGGCGGCAGATGACTCCATTGCCTCCGGGAGTTCCGCCACTGCCTGAAATAGTGACACCTAGATCCCTCTCTTCCTCTGTAGTTTCCATTATAGTGCCATTTATACTATATTGAGTCTTTGGATTTCTGAGACCCAAGTGCATGATTTTGCATTTTTTGGCATTAAACTGTAGTTGCCATTCTCTTGACCATTTCTCTAATCTGCCTAGATCCTCAATCATTTGTTTTACCCCTCCTGGTGTGTCTACCCTGTTATATACCTTTGTGTCATCTGCAAAAAGGCACATTTTACCCTCAATTCCATTTGCAATATCACCAATAAAGATATTAAAAAGCACCGGTCCAAATACAGATCCCTGGGGTACTCCACTTGTAACCTTTCCCTCCTTTGACTGTACTCCGTTTACTACAACTCTCTGTTTTCTGTCCTGCAACCACGCTCTTATCCATTCAACTATCTTAGAATCCAATCCCAAGCTTTCAAGTTTATTTAACAGTCTGCGATGTGGGACAGTGTCAAAAGCTTTACTAAAGTCTAGATAAGCTACATCTACAGCCCCACCTTGATCTATTACTTTAGTCACCCAGTCAAAAAAGTCAATAAGATTTGTTTGACATGATCTTCCCCCAGTAAACCCATGCTGTTTTGGATCCTGTAAATTGCTGGTTTTGAGATATTCTACAACTCTTTGTTTTAAGAGTGTTTCCATCACTTTCCCTACTACTGATGTAAGGCTCACCGGCCGATAGTTGCTTACCTCTTCCTTGCTTCCACTTTTGTGCAGTGGGACTACATTCGCTGTTTTCCAGTCCTCTGGGATTACTCCAGTAGCTAGTGACTGGTTGAATAATTCTGTTATTGGTTTTACCAACTCCCCTTTCAGCTATTTTAGTATCCTTGGATGTATCCCATCTGGCCCCATTGATTTATCCACTTTCAGTTTTGAGAGTTCTGTGAGGACTTTCTCCTCTGTAAATGTACTTGTCTCTCCCTCAGTTTTCTGACTATACTTGCAACTTAACTGTGGCCACTTCCCCTCTCTTTCAGCAGTGAATACTGAGCAGAAATAATTATTAATATTATCTGCTATTACATTGTCCCCCTCAAGAAAACTTCCACTCTCTGTCTTCAGTCTAATTATTCCACTTTTTGTTTTTCTCCTTTCACTTATATACCTAGAAAAAGTTTTCCCCCCTTTACCCACTGACTGGGCCATTTTCTCTTCAGCCTGTGCTTTTGCACATCTGATTACCTTCTTAGCCTCCTTCTGTCTAACAAGATACACCTCTTTTTCCTCATTCTTCTGCGTCTGCTTAAATTTCTTAAAGGCAAACTTTTTTGCTTTCACAATACTTGCTACTTCTTTTGCAAACCACAATGGCTTTCTTTTTCTTGTGTTTTTCCTAACTCTTTTGACACAAAGTTCTGTTGCTTTTAGAATTGCACTTTTTAATTTTTCCCACTTATCCTGCACTCCTTCCAAGTTCTTCCACTCTGCCAAAGAATCCCTTACAGAGTTTCCCATCTCTACAAAATCAGCCTTCCTGAAATCTAACACCTTTGTTTTTGTGTGCGATGAGTCAGTCTCTGTCTTTATTTTGAACCATACTGCTTGATGGTCACTGGATCCCAGATTTTCACCCACATTTATGTCAGATATTCTGTCACCATTTGTAAGTATTAAGTCTAATATTGCGTCCTTACGAGTGGGCTCCCTCACCAATTGCTGGAGGGATGCTCCTTGCAAGGAATTCAGCATGTCCCTACTTCTGGTGGAACTTGCAACAGGCAGCTCCCAGTTTACATCAGGTAGATTAAAGTCTCCCATGATTATCACCTCTCCTTTTAATGCCATTTTATTGATGTCCTGCAATAGGCTCTTGTCTAGTTCCTCTTCCTGACCTGATGGTCTGTAGATCACCCCTATACGAAGAATCGCCTTCTCCCCTGTTTCTATGGTCACCCAAAGGGCCTCCGTTTTTTCTTCAATACTTTGTATTAAGGTAGTCTTTATATATTTTTTCACATTTGTACATGGTACAAATAGAAAAAAAGTGAATCTGAAGAAATAGCGCTCAAAGGTAACTATGCCCCAAGGTGAATAAACCTTGTACAGGTAAAATATAAAACCAGGTGCAACTTGTCAGATGTTACAGGTTGATTGCATATGATGAGAAATGTGGATGATCCAGATTATTCAAATATTTTCCAATTCTCCCCTATTCAACATACAGGGGAGACATAATAGAAAGCAACATGGTGCAGATCACTTTGATTAAAAGCGGTTTTAATGTGGACAATGCACTTCCAAATTAGTGACTTGTTTAAAAGCATGAACAATGTGGCCCCAGGCAAGCAGCAGGCATATGATGTAAATGGGTCCTCCTCCAGTATGGGTCCCTTGATCCAGAAGCAAGGGGGCTCAGTCCAGGATTCACCGTCGCCGCACAGCTCTTTTCAGGGAACCACAAGTCAGGATAGTGGGAGAATCACACTTAACGTGTTTCGGAAATTGTTCCTTCGTCAGAAGCGTCACGCGTAAGCATCATGTGTAAGGGGCAAGTATAATGGGGTCTAGTATTTTGTTGCATAATATGTAGAAGTTGTATATGATGTGGTACACTACACTCAGGGACATGCCCCCTATTGAGTGGCCACACCCCCTTTTCCAGAGCGCGCCTTCGGTGCGCGCACAACTACATTCTTTACTTTTTTCGCCAAGGTGGGCCTGTGTACTTTAAACGCCAGGGCCTATTTTTAATCCCCATTCCCGCCCTCTCTCTGCTCTCGTCACTCCCTTAGCATGTACACTGGCACCACTAACACCCTCCCCCTCCCAAACCCTCTCATATCAGGGTGCCCCCCCTGTCATTTTCTCCTGGATCCGCCCTTGTCTGCAGCCAGGGCAGGATTGCCGGACTGCGGGGAGGTGACGGTGAGCAATCCTGTGCTCAGGTGGGTCACCTCCTGCCAGGTGCTCAGTCCCTGTTTCACAGCAGGTGCGCCCAAGCCAGGACAGCGTTGTGGGTAGGGGACCGGAGCTGCGGGTCGATCATTGCATCCCCTGTGTGTTCTAACTAGCATAATGAGACGCACAGCATTCCCCTTAGATATGTAAATCCTATGCCCTCGCTCGTTCCATAGATGTGGGCTCCTGGTTCACACTCAGCAGCCATTTTGTTAACCCGCTCCGTGCTCAAGTCTGACCTGCTCTTACTGTGTATCTTTCATACTTAGCATAATTCTGGGTTTAACCAGTGTAGTGTACTGAACGAGTGGGATACTCTCTGTAGGAGTTTCCACAGGGGTCTACACATGCGCATATTCTCACATTTGCATGCGCAGACCCTCCTCATTGGCCGGGGGAGAAAATTCACGCCTGGCCTACCTTGTCTCAATCACCGTCTCTGTTCAGCACTGCAAAACACTTGTGGCACCTTATAAATAAGATGTAATACTAATCTATCAGCCAGAAACAGTACCGCTCTTATATCTCCACTGGTCACAGTAACATGTGGCACCATCCACTGGCTGAGTATAAAACAGGTGTGGAAAACAGAGCACGTTCTATACTTTTATCACTTTGCCTTCTCACATGTTTCCTGTGTTTCTCCCCCAGTAACTCATTTCCTGATACGATGACCATCATCACAAGGAAGAAGCTAATATACATGTCTGCCTTACTGACTGCTGCCTTTCTACTGGGATATTATACTAACTCTTTAAACACCCGGTTGGATCACTGAGATCTCCGTGTATCTGCTGTGAACATAGACTAACCACCGACACTATTACCCCACTGCAAGACAACCGGACATTTATCCTAGCCCCATATTTCGAACCCCGAATAAATGATAAACGTGCAGTCCGTATCCTCGCCATTATCCACCACACAGAAGTGAAGGAGCTGTACTGCTTTTTTGTTGTACCGTTACCAAATCGGTGAAGGTTTCCCAGGCTCAGATAGACATACACACTGATCGGTTTGAGTTTCCCTACGGCACAACGGACCTGGTCTGTAAGGAGCCACCAGGCTGTTACGCCGAGTACCTATCTGTCCATACATCTCCTACGGGGAACATGATGCAGTTACCTCTGTTCCAAATACAAAATCTGGACATTGAACCGCTCTCTGCCAACTTCACGGTCTGCATTTCCACCATGTTTGAGAATTATAGTAAAATCTTACAGTTCATACAGGCGGTGGAGATGTACCGGATACTGGGGGCACAACGGGTCATGATCTACCTCAATAACTGCAGCACCCAGGTGGAAAAAGTCATTCAGTACTACATTGCAGAAGGTGTTGTGGAGGTGATACCTTGGCCAATTCACCGGTATCTAAGAACGACTCGAGCATGGCACCATTCTATGGATGCCAAGGATATTGGGTATTATGGTCAAGTGGCAGCACTCAATGACTGTGTCTATCGGAACATGTACAGGAGTAAGTTTGTGCTGCTTAATGACCTTGATGAAATAATTCTGCCAATTAAACATGGGACGTCCTGATGGAAAGTCTCCAGCAACAGAACCCAGGAGTTGGGATTTTTCTCTTTGAGAATCACGTGTTCCCTCAAACTGTCACCATTGATGGAAGCTTCTCCAACATCTCATCTTGGCAGAGTTTGCCCGGATACAATATACTGCAGCATGTTCTCCGAGAGCCTAGAGGACCAGGCTATTTAAATAACTAAAAAATGATTATGGATCCGAGGAAAGTCATTCAGACATCTGTACACACTGTTCTAAAATCTATTGGACATTACAAAATAGTCTCTTCTGAGACAGCCCTGCTTTACCATTGCAGAGCGCCTCGTCAGAACACATTTTTAATAGAAGATAAAACTATTTGAAGATATAACGCTTCATTGATTAGAAACGTTAACAAGGTCCTGAGCCGAATAGATTTGCATCAGTAAGTAAATGATCATTGTAGCCTATGACAGCGGTTCCCAAACTGCATGCCGTAGCTCCCTGGTCTGCTGCGGATCACTTGCAGGGGTGCCTCAGGATGGTGGTCCAGAACCAATTAAAATTATTTATGGTTCATGAAATAGGCAAAATCAGCGCATGTGGCTTCCAATTATAAAATATGAGTATCCCTCACCACATAACTGTATTGGTATCCGGACTCATGATAGATTGACTCTAGGTTGACAGTCAAAAGGTCAACATGAAAAGGTTGACATGCATTTTTGTACAAAATTTTGAGCCGAAGGGCCAACTACGGTGTGGAGGATGGCAAGCGTAGCGAGCCATGCGAGAGGACGTGGTATACTTAGGCGGTGTCCATGGCGACCTACGTCAACATAGACACAAAAACTATGCAAAACTCATGTTGACATTTTTCATGGCAACCTTTGAATGTTGACCTTTTGACCCTGTTGACCTTATCACTGTCGACCTTTGGACCCTGTCGGCCTTATGTCCCTGTCAACCTTTTTTGTTGTTGAGCTTTGGACCCTATGCAATAGATAACACCTATCCTTGTGTATCAATGACTATTTCCCTTCCTCTTTGACTGTCTGTAGCTTCCCAGTTTGTTGTATCACTGATTCCAATTGTAAATCGCAATGGAATTTGATGCGCTATATAAGAGATTATTAATAAACTTGTAAGCCCGCTCGAAGCAAATGCTTCGAAAACTAGTCTGCTACTTTGTGATTGCCTCTGTCTTTTTGCATGTGTGAGAGAGAAAGAGATCTGAGGTAACATTTAATAGGATGAGATATTTTAATTTTTGTGATTTTAAGTAAAAAACGTCAGAATTCAAACAGTTTTCTGAAATCACCAATTTAATAGGGTCCGATTTGCAGAAAAAGGGTGTGCAGGGGCAAGGTGCACTACAGTGGCTTGCTGGGCCAGAGGCCATGGGAGCTGGAGGCAGGATAAGTACCAGGGGCGGTGGCTGCTCTCCGCCCACTCACATTGCACAGCCAGTAGAGCCGGAAGAAAGGGTGGGCCCAGGGGGTATGTACATAGTCGCACGCAGGGTGTGCTGATATATCAAAGCTGTGGAATGTGGTTTTTTTTTTTTAAGAAGGATGAGCTCCGCCTCAGGGGATGCTGCCTGTAAGAAACTGTGCAGTTGTTATTGTAAACAGCATGTGGATGGGTGATGGGGCAGGCAGTGGGATGTATGTACTTTGTGTTAATAAGGTGGTATGTGTGTGTATATGCATGTATGTATGTATGTATGCTGTATTTACTGCATGCATGCTTTGTTTATGTGTGAATATGTATGTATGTATGTATGTGTGTGTATGCATTTATATATATATCTGGAAAAAAGTGAGATGGGCGCCTTCTGGTGCAGTATATTAATATTAAAACGGATCCCTCCACCTTAAGTGAATAGATCACCCCTAGTGTGTACAAGTGTACCGTAATCAGTGGTCTCCCAACCACTCTTTCATTCGCTTAATTGATAGGTGCCTCTGGGTGTCTGGTAGCTTCAATATTTCTCAGCTCCGTGTATACACAACAAAACACCTCAGGTTCACAGGAATGGAAAAAGGAATATAATAGCGTAATATTGCTAACACAAATTTATTAAAAAGCAAACAAGACAAAATTTGCCCGTACAATAAAAAAGATTTTTAAGAGCTTATCTGATGCATTGGATGAGGTCATTCAGTCATCGCATAGGTAAGAGTCCCTCTCTCAACGCGTTTCATCCCCCGCCTCAAAACGGCTTGGACTTCCTCAGGAGTATAAGTCCTCTCTCAAAACAGGCTTCTATTTATACCACTTCTATGGTTGTGGATCCCGCCAAATCGCGGTTCTCCACTCCCTCTTCCGGTTATGTGGAACGCATACGCGTCACTTCCGGAAATCCCGTGACACGCACGAGACTTCCGGTTCTAGACGCGACTTCCGGGTTCTTCCCCGGCATTCAGAGCCATTCATAGACTCTCTGGCTAAATGGAACGCACGCGCATCATCACCAGAAGTCCCATGATACGCACGCGACTTCCGGTTTCGTGCGCGATTTCCTGGTTCTGCTGTCACTAGCTAGAACCATTCGTAAATACCTCGGCTGTCATGGTAACTTGATCCTCCCCCTACCTACACAGTGTATGGCATGGGAGGGTACTCAGCCAATGGTATTGCCGATATGTGTTTAGACACAGATAAATGTATACATATACAAAAGGGGGGGCCGGTGTCTAATCAGTGCATTCATGGGGTTGTAGGTCACAGTGCCCTCCCACGAAATTCCCGATATTACAGTCCGCCCCTCTCTCTTCTGAACATTTCGGATTTTAGTTCAATATAACAGCAGTATGGAAAAATATAAAATACATAAAAAATTATATATCACACATCAGAACGATTCACAGAAGTACACAAAAAACATCAAATATCATAAAAACCCGATAAAATGGGGTAAAAAAGGCTTATAAAATGCTTTATAAAAATGGTGCTAATTCATAGTTGTCGTTAAGCCCATTTGGGGTTAACGTACCAAGTTCATAAATCCAGAACATCTCCCTTCTGGATAAAAGATTCTCCCTATCTCCTCCCCTTGGACCTAAAGTGACATGCTCCAGTACTTTGAATTTTAGATCTTCTACATTCCCATTATGGGCCTGTACAAAATGTCTCGGAACTGTGTGACCATCTGTTTTGTTTTTTATACCTCTCACATGTTCCTGAATTCTCAGTTTCAGTTGGCGTTTCGTTTTGCCAATGTACTTGAAACTGCATGTACACTCTAACATGTATATCACCCAGCTACTATTACAGTTAACTAGGTTTTTCAGAGTGTATTTTTTAGAACCATTAAAATTGCTAAAATTCCTAAAATCGGGATGTGCAAATTTGCATATATTGCACTTATTGCATTTAAAAAAGCCTTTCGCTCAGTCCCAGGGGGTGTTTACTCCCTTCTTCTTCTGTTGGAGCATACTTGGTGCTAATGAGTCCTTAAGGTTTTTCGCTTTCTTGAATACTACATCAGGTTGTATAGGGAGGATCTTCTTTAAAATTGGATCTGTCTGTAAAATACCCCAATGTTTCTTTAAAATCCTCCTAATTTCTTGTTCTTGCGAATTGAAGGTTGTGATAAAATTCACCCGTTCTCCTCTTTGGTCCTTATTTTTGTATTTTAGGAGGTCTTTTCTATTCAGTTTTTTTGTTTTCTCCACAGCTTCTTCCAAGATTGTGTCCGGATACTCTCTCTCTAAAAATCTCTTCTTATAGAGTTCGACTTGTTCTTCACAGTCTGTCTCTTCTGTGCAGTTTCTTTTAATCCTTGAAAATTGTGATAGTGGAGTATTATTTTTCCACTGTTTCTTATGATTACTTTTGTAATGAACATAAGAATTGGCATCCACTTCTTTCACAAAATTCTTGGTTATCACTCTCTCCCCTTCATTAGATAGTACCAGGTCCAGATAGTCAACCTTTTCTTCACTGATCTTATATGTAAAGGAAAGATTGTAATCGTTCACTTCCAGCTCCCTCATGAAAACATCGAAGTCTCCTTTCGTCCCATCCCATATGATCAGGATATCATCGATATACCTTTTGTACAATTTGATCTTATTCAAAAAACGGTTATTTTCATATATATTTTTCTTCTCCCAGCTTCCCATATGTAGATTCGCGAAACTGGGAGCGAAAACCGTCCCCATTGCTGTTCCACACGTCTGTATGTAGAACAGCTCTAGGAATTTGAAATAATTGTGACTCAAAATGAATCTCATTAAGGTACACACAAAATCTTTATGGGTGGCGTCCATGCTTTGGTCACCTTCTAAGAATTCTTTACAGGATTCGATGCCTTTCTCGTGTATGATTGACGTGTACAATGACTGTACATCCACCGTTGCCCATAAATAGCCTTCTTTCCATTCTGTTCCCTCTAGGGTCTGCAGTATGGCGGTGGTATCTTTAATATACGAGCTTAAAATTGGTACATGTTTCTTGAGGAATACTTCTACGTATTCTGAAAGGCCAGAAGTGAGAGAATCTGTCCCTGAGACTATAGGTCTCCCCGGGGGATTGTCTAACCGCTTATGGATTTTCGGAAGAAAGTAGAAAACCGGTATAAACGGTGAGTTTTTAATTAAATATTGGTACTCATCCTTACTAATAATTTTTCGATGTAATGCAGTAACCAATATGGGTCTGAGTTTATCTAGGAAGTCTGTCGTGGGATCTTTGGGGAGTCGTTGATACGACTTCTCATCCCCCAAAAGTCTTAGAGCTTCTCCCTCATAATCTGTGCGATTCATTAGGACAAGTCCCCCTCCCTTGTCTGCACTCTTCAGTACTACTTTTGCATTATTTTTGAGGGTTTTTAACGCCTGTTTTTCAAAATTCGTTAGATTCGCTGCTTTCTTTTTCTTTGTTAGATTCAGACCTTCCAAATCCTTCCTTGCTAATTCATAAAATAGGTCAATTTGGGTGCTTTTTGACTCTAACGGGTAAAATTTAGAAACTGGTTTGAGTCCTGATTTAGATCTATCTTCCTCTGTTAGTGTATTCATGGGCTCCCTTTTTGCGAAGTGTCTCTTCAGGGTGAGCTTCCTGACGAATTTATTCAAGTCCGTAAAGATCTCGAACTGATTTAGATCGGAGCTAGGTGCAAAGGAGAGGCCTTTGTTCAATAATTTTATTTCCATTTTTGTCAGATTGTGATCTGACAAATTATAAATGCCTCCATCTCCCATTTTGTATTCTCCTTCTAGGTCCGTATGTTCCTTCTTTTGATATATTCGCTTAAGCCCTCTTCCTCTTGAACCTCGCTTTCTGCCAGTCTTCTTTTTAGTTGTGGTGCTCTGGTCACTACCTCTTTTACTTCCATTACCCTCCTCGGCATGACATCGGAGGCTGTTTTGGATAAAAAATGTCCTTGTTCTGACTTCTGTTCTTCGTTCTGATGCAATAATGCCCCATATCTGTTTGTTGTTTCCAGATACCCCCTTCTTGGAGTCCCCTGTTGTCTTTTTCTGTGTCCTTGTGGTATGGTTTTCCACTCTTTGTATACTCTTTGTCTTGAGTCATCTCTGCGTTCTTTTCCCGTCATGGTTCTGTCATTCCACTTTTTTATTCTATCATTATCATAGTCCTGTTTATCTCTCTTATGCTTTTTTTCTTTAGTACGAATGACTTCCTCCTCAATTTTCTCTAACTTTTTCACAAGTACTATTTCGTTTGCTTTGAAATCCTCACTATTCTTATGTTCTTCCAATTCCTTTTCCTTTTCCTTTATTTCTTTTTCTATTTTAAGTAGCTCTCTACCTTTTTCTTCTACTATCAGTGCCATCAATTTTATAGAGCAGTCATGCAAAGCTTTATCCCACTGTTTAAGAAAATCTTCATTTGTACTCGTAAAAGTGGGTTCTTTTTGGACTCTCAGGCCTCTTGGGACTCTATCCATTTTAATGTATTGGTCTATACTGGCAATATCCCACCATATTCTAATCTCTTTTGCCAGGACCCTTTCTATGTCCCAAAATTTATCATCTATAGATTTATTCCCTGGCTGGGTTGGTGTCTCTGTATTACTAAAGATTCTCTGACAAATGTCCATTCTCCGCGACATCCCTGCTCTGGGTTGGAAGACGTTACTCATATTACACACTGGTTTAAAAGCCAAAGTCTACAGACAGGGAAAACACAATACACTCTGCTGCTTGATGTACCCAGAAAGAACAAAATTGTAACAAGATATTGGTGGTACTAGCGCTGAGTGGATGCCCCCCTGTCAAGTCTTTTTAGGAAAGTTGACACTATGTGTCCGTTTTCTATAGTCCTGCCCAGTTCCTCTTTTTCGAGTGGCCGCTCCTCTCCTGTTGATTCCTGTTCTCGGGAATCTTTGTATGTGAATCTGGAAAAAAGTGAGATGGGCGCCTTCTGGTGCAGTATATTGATATTAAAACGGATCCCTCCACCTTAAGTGAATAGATCACCCCTAGTGTGTACAAGTGTACCGTAATCAGTGGTCTCCCAACCACTCTTTCATTCGCTTAATTGATAGGTGCCTCTGGGTGTCTGGTAGCTTCAATATTTCTCAGCTCCGTGTATACACAACAAAACACCTCAGGTTCACAGGAATGGAAAAAGGAATATAATAGCGTAATATTGCTAACACAAATTTATTAAAAAGCAAACAAGACAAAATTTGCCCGTACAATAAAAAAGATTTTTAAGAGCTTATCTGATGCATTGGATGAGGTCATTCAGTCATCGCATAGGTAAGAGTCCCTCTCTCAACGCGTTTCATCCCCCATTCATCCATTATATATGGATGTTATGTGTGTGTATGTAAAATAAGCTTAATAGTCCCCAATGCCCCCCTCCCGCAATTCGCGGCCCCCCTCCCGCAATTCAGGGCGCCCCACGCACCCCCCTTTCCGCAATTCACGGACCCCCTGCGCCCCCTCCCACAATTCACGCCCCCCCTCCCGCGATTCACAACCCCCCCTCCCGCGATTCACGTCACCCCGCCAGCCCCCCTTCCGCAATTTGCAGACCCCCTCCAGCGATTCACGGACCCCTGCGCCCCCCTCCCGCGATTCTAAACCCGCCCCCCTGTGCCTCCCCCCCTTGATTCAAGGAACCCCCCGCACCCCTCCCGCGATTCACGGAACCCTCGCGCCCCCTCCCGCGATTCATAGACCCCCGCAACCCCCCCCTCCCGCAATTCACTGACCCACACAACCCCCCTCCTGCGATTTGTGGACCCCCGCACCCTCCCACAATTCGCGGACCCTCGCGCCCCCCCTCCCGTAATTTGCAGACCCCCCTGACCCCCTTCCGGCAATTCCACCCCGAGTGGACTCCTGCGACCCCGCTCCCGCATTTCACGTACCCCAGTGAGAATGGGGGATCCGGTACCGCCACAAGCAGGTGCCGCCCCTAGGTGGGAAATCTGGACCTGGCTGCCGCGCTGCAGGTTCCACCACTGCCAGAAGAGGAGGGTGGGGGACACTGTGCAGCTTCTGCCAGTGGGTGAGGGTAAAGTGTGGCAGCACAGGAGTACAGGACGGTGACCCTGAGTCAGTGTCTCCTCCTACTGGGTGGGAGTTAGGGTGCATGACAGCAGGAGGCTGGGTGGTAAACCATTATAGGGGAATGTGGAGAATGTCTCCCACCTGTACCTTGTTAAAGCCCTTGATATATTTGAAAGTTTCTATCATGTCCCCCCTTTCCCTTCTCTGCTCTAAAGTATACATATTAAGATCTTTTAGTCTTTCCTGGTACGTTTTGTGATGTAGGCCATGCAATATTTTAGTTGCTCTTCTTTGTACAGTCTCTAATGTATTTATATCCTTCTGGAGATATGGCCTCCAGAACTGAACACAATACTCTAGGTGAGGTCGTACCAATGACCTATACATTTGCATTATTATTTCTTTCTTTCTACTGCTGATACTTCTCCCTATGCAACCAAGCATCTGACTTGCCTTCTTCATTGCTTTGTTACATTGCCTACCTGCTTTTAAGTCCCCTGAAATCAGTGGCGTAAGTTTGTCTCAGGCGCCCGGAGGCAAGACTTTTGTTTGTGCCCCCCCCCACACACACACACTTTATTAAATATGATGCACAGAGCAGCTGGCATTAAGCAATTTGTTGCCCTACACTCACTCACAGATGTACCTCCCTGCAAACACATCACAGACCACTACATAAAAAAAAAAATAATAATAATTAATCACGCCATGCAGGCAGCTTGCCCGGCTCCTTGCTCTCTGCTGCCTTAGCGAAGAGAGATGCAGGGAGAGAAAGAGGAAGAGAGGTTGTCAGTAATATGAGAGAGAAAGAGTGTTAAGGAAGAGAAGGTTTCAGGGGCACAGGTGGATGGGGGGGTGTGGAGACAAAGGGGGCACAGGTGTATATGTGGAGGGGAAGAGGGCACAGGTGGAGAGGAAGGAGATGGATGTGTGGAGGGGAAGGGAGCACAGGCAGAGAGGAAGGAGGTGGAGGGGAAGGGGGCACAGGTGGACGGAAGGAGAAGAAGGGAGCACAGGCGGACGGGTGGAGAAGGGAGCACAGATGGAGGCAAATGGGTGGAGGGGAATGGGCAAAGGTGTAGTGGAAGGGGGCACAGGCAGATGCGTGGAGGGGAAGGGGGCACAGACAGACGGGTGAAGGGGAAGGGGGCATGCACAGACAGGTGGATGGAAGGTGGTGTACACGGACAGGTAAAGGAGAAGGGGGCACAGGTGGAGAGAGAAAAGGCAAATGGGTAATGGGGAAGGGGCAAGGGTGGAGTAGAAGGGGGCACAGACAGCTGAGTGGAGGAGGGCACAGACGGATGGGTGGAGGGACTGGACACATTTGGGACTGGTAGAAAGGTAAAGTTATGGCAATAGGCATGTTATAAAGGTTTTAATTGACTGCAATGTGCAGGAACACAAACTAAAATACAGCATTTGAACAATTCCTGTTTAGTCTGAGACACTTACTGTAATAAGTCCTGGATGTATAAGGCAAACAGTGGCTGCCAAGTCCCAGGAGACTGCAGTCTCCCACCTGCAGAAAGTCCCATTGGCACGGGGATCACCAGGCATCACACCCTCCGCGGCGCGCATGTTGCACAGTGCCAACCGCATCATCCCCAGTCCCCACACAGCCCTGGAGGAAGCCAGCGGCAGCCAGGGAAGTACAACTTCCGGCCTGGGTCTCCGTTCATTAGATATTCAAGGGGCGGGGACCGCTCACTGCTGCCTGAGTAGCCGCTCGTGTATATCTAACGAGCGGGGACCCAGCGCAGCTGCTGCATACAGTAACCAGTTCGCTTAGGTTGGGGCCCTGGGCAGTGCGGAGTCTCCGGCCCTGCTGGCTTGGAACAACAGGAGGCAATGGAGCCAGTGCCCCCCTTAAGGCTGGCGCCCGGCGGCAGATGACTCCATTGCCTCCGGGAGTTCCGCCACTGCCTGAAATAGTGACACCTAGATCCCTCTCTTCCTCTGTAGTTTCCATTATAGTGCCATTTATACTATATTGAGTCTTTGGATTTCTGAGACCCAAGTGCATGATTTTGCATTTTTTGGCATTAAACTGTAGTTGCCATTCTCTTGACCATTTCTCTAATCTGCCTAGATCCTCAATCATTTGTTTTACCCCTCCTGGTGTGTCTACCCTGTTATATACCTTTGTGTCATCTGCAAAAAGGCACATTTTACCCTCAATTCCATTTGCAATATCACCAATAAAGATATTAAAAAGCACCGGTCCAAATACAGATCCCTGGGGTACTCCACTTGTAACCTTTCCCTCCTTTGACTGTACTCCGTTTACTACAACTCTCTGTTTTCTGTCCTGCAACCACGCTCTTATCCATTCAACTATCTTAGAATCCAATCCCAAGCTTTCAAGTTTATTTAACAGTCTGCGATGTGGGACAGTGTCAAAAGCTTTACTAAAGTCTAGATAAGCTACATCTACAGCCCCACCTTGATCTATTACTTTAGTCACCCAGTCAAAAAAGTCAATAAGATTTGTTTGACATGATCTTCCCCCAGTAAACCCATGCTGTTTTGGATCCTGTAAATTGCTGGTTTTGAGATATTCTACAACTCTTTGTTTTAAGAGTGTTTCCATCCATTTCCCTACTACTGATGTAAGGCTCACCGGCCGATAGTTGCTTACCTCTTCCTTGCTTCCACTTTTGTGCAGTGGGACTACATTCGCTGTTTTCCAGTCCTCTGGGATTACTCCAGTAGCTAGTGACTGATTGAATAATTCTGTTATTGGTTTTACCAACTCCCCTTTCAGCTATTTTAGTATCCTTGGATGTATCCCATCTGGCCCCATTGATTTATCCACTTTCAGTTTTGAGAGTTCTGTGAGGACTTTCTCCTCTGTAAATGTACTTGTCTCTCCCTCAGTTTTCTGACTATACTTGCAACTTAACTGTGGCCCCTTCCCCTCTCTTTCAGCAGTGAATACTGAGCAGAAATAATTATTAATATTATCTGCTATTACATTGTCCCCCTCAAGAAAACTTCCACTCTCTGTCTTCAGTCTAATTATTCCACTTTTTGTTTTTCTCCTTTCACTTATATACCTAGAAAAAGTTTTCCCCCCTTTACCCACTGACTGGGCCATTTTCTCTTCAGCCTGTGCTTTTGCACATCTGATTACCTTCTTAGCCTCCTTCTGTCTAACAAGATACACCTCTTTTTCCTCATTCTTCTGCGTCTGCTTAAATTTCTTAAAGGCAAACTTTTTTGCTTTCACAATACTTGCTACTTCTTTTGCAAACCACAATGGCTTTCTTTTTCTTGTGTTTTTCCTAACTCTTTTGACACAAAGTTCTGTTGCTTTTAGAATTGCACTTTTTAATTTTTCCCACTTATCCTGCACTCCTTCCAAGTTCTTCCACTCTGCCAAAGAATCCCTTACAGAGTTTCCCATCTCTACAAAATCAGCCTTTCTGAAATCTAACACCTTTGTTTTTGTGTGCGATGAGTCAGTCTTTGTCTTTATTTTGAACCATACTGCTTGATGGTCACTGGATCCCAGATTTTCACCCACATTTATGACAGATATTCTGTCACCATTTGTAAGTATTAATTCTAATATTGTGTCCTTACGAGTGGGCTCCCTCACCAATTGCTGGCGGGATGCTCCTTGCAAGGAATTCAGCATGTCCCTACTTCTGGTGGAACTTGCAACAGGCAGCTCCCAGTTTACATCAGGTAGATTAAAGTCTCCCATGATTATCACCTCTCCTTTTAATGCCATTTTATTGATGTCCTGCAATAGGCTCTTGTATAGTTCCTCTTCCTGACCTGATGGTCTGTAGATCACCCCTATACGAAGAATCGCCTTCTCCCCTGTTTCTATGGTCACCCAAAGGGCCTCCGTTTTTTCTTCAATACTTTGTATTAAGGTAGTCTTTATATATTTTTTCACATTTGTACATGGTACAAATAGAAAAAAAGTGAATCTGAAGAAATAGCGCTCAAAGGTAACTATGCCCCAAGGTGAATAAACCTTGTACAGGTAAAATATAAAACCAGGTGCAACTTGTCAGATGTTACAGGTTGATTGCATATGATGAGAAATGTGGATGATCCAGATTATTCAAATATTTTCCAATTCTCCCCTATTCAACATACAGGGGAGACATAATAGAAAGCAACATGGTGCAGATCACTTTGATTAAAAGCGGTTTTAATGTGGAAAATGCACTTACAAATTAGTGACTTGTTTAAAAGCATGAACAATGTGGCCCCATGCAAGCAGCAGGCATATGATGTAAATGGGTCCTCCTCCAGTATAGGTCCCTTGATCCAGAAGCAAGGGGGCTCAGTCCAGGATTCACCGTCGCCGCACAGCTCTTTTCAGGGAACCACAAGTCAGGATAGTGGGAGAATCACACTTAACGTGTTTCGGAAATTGTTCCTTCGTCAGAAGCGTCACGCGTAAGCATCATGTGTAAGGGGCAAGTATAATGGGGTCTAGTATTTTGTTGCATAATATGTAGAAGTTGTATATGGTGTGGTACACTACACTCAGGGACATGCCCCCTATTGAGTGGCCACACCCCCTTTTCCAGAGCGCACCTTCGGCGCGCGCACAACTACATCCTTTACTTTTTTCGCCAAGGTGGGCCTGTGTACTTTAAACGCCAGGACCTATTTTTAATCCCCATTCCCGCCCTCTCTCTGCTCTCGTCACTCCCTTAGCATGTACACTGGCACCACTAACACCCTCCCCCTCCCAAACCCTCTCATATCAGGGTGCCCCCCCTGTCATTTTCTCCTGGATCCGCCCTTGTCTGCAGCCAGGGCACGATTGCCGGACTGCGGGGAGGTGACGGTGAGCAGTCCTGTGCTCAGGTGGGTCACCTCCTGCCAGGTGCTCAGTCCCTGTTTCACAGCAGGTGCAAGCCAGGACAGCGGTGTGGGTAGGGGACCGGAGCTGCGGGTCGATCATTGCATCCCCTGTGTGTTCTAACTAGCGTAATGAGACGCACAGCATCCCCCTTAGATATATAAAACCTATGCCCTCGCTCATTCCATAGATGTGGGCTCCTGGTTTACACTCAGCAGCCATTTTGTTAACCCGCTCCGTGCTCAAGTCTGACCTGCTCTTACTGTGTATCTTTCATACTTAGCATAATTCTGGGTTTAACCAGTGTAGTGTTCTGAATGAGTGGGATACTCACTGTAGGAGTTTTCACAGGGGTCTACAGATGCGCATATTCTCACATTTGCATGCGCAGACCCTCCTTATTGGCCATGGGAGAAAACCTGGTCTGAATCACCCTCTCTGTTCAGCACTGCAAAACACTTGTGGCACCTTATAAATAAGATGTAATACTAATCTATCAGCCAGAAACAGTACCGCTCTTATATCTCCACTGGTCACATTAACATGTGGCACCATCCACTGGCTGAGTATAAAACAGGTGTGGAAAACAGAGCACGTTCTATACTTTTATCACTTTGCCTTCTCACATGTTTCCTGTGTTTCTCCCCCAGTAACTCATTTCCTGATATGATGACCATCATCACAAGGAAGAAGCTAATATACATGTCTGTCTTACTGACTGCTGCCTTTCTACTGGGATATTATACTAACTCTTTAAACACCCAGTTGGATCACTGGAGATCTCTGTGTATCTGCTGTGAACATAGACTAACCACCGACACTATAACCCCACTGCAAGACAACCGGACATTTATTATAGCCCCTTATTTCAAACCCCGAATAAATGATAAACGCGCAGTCCGTATCCTCGCCATTATCCACCACACAGAAGTGAAGGAGCTGTACTGCTTTTTTTGTTGTACCGTTACCAAATCGGTGAAGGTTTCCCAGGCTCAGATAGACATACACACTGATCGGTTTGAGTTTCCATATGGCACAACGGACCTGGTCTGTATGGAGCCACCAGGCTGCTACGCCGAGTACCTATCTGTCCATACATCTCCTACGGGGAACATGATGCAGTTACCCCTGTTCCAAATACAAAATCTGGACATTGAACCATTCTCTGCCAACTTCACGGTCTGCATTTCCCCCATGTTTGAGAATTATAGTAACATCTTACAGTTCATACAGGCGGTGGAGATGTACCGGATACTGGGGGCACAACGGGTCATGATCTACCTCAATAACTGCAGCCCACAGGTGGAAAAAGTCATTCAGTACTACATTGCAGAAGGTGTTGTGGAGGTGACACCTTGGCCAATTCACCGGTATCTAAGAACGACTCGAGCATGGTACCATTCTATGGATGCCAATGATATTGGGTATTATGGTCAAGTGGCAGCACTCAATGACTGTGTCTATCGGAACATGTACAGGAGTAAGTTTGTGCTGCTTAATGACCTTGATGAAATAATACTGCCAATTAAACATCGGACCTGGGACGTCCTGATGGAAAGTCTCCAACAACAGCACCCAGGAGTTGGGATTTTTCTCTTTGAGAATCACGTGTTCCCTCAAACTGTCACCATTGATGGAAGCTTCTCCAACATCTCATCTTGGCAGAGTTTGCCCGGATACAATATACTGCAGCACGTTCTCCGAGAGCCTAGAGGACCGGGCTATTTAGATAGTGAAAAAATTATTATGGATCCGAGGAAAGTCATTCAGACATCTGTACACACTGTTCTAAAATCTATTGGACATTACAAAATAGTCTCTTCTGAGACAGCCCTGCTTCACCATTGCAGAGCGCCTCGTCAGAACACATCTTTAATAGAAGATAAAACGATTTGGAGATATAACGCTTCATTGATTAGAAACGTTAACAAGGTCCTGAGCCGAATAGATTTGCATCAGTAAGTAAATGATCATTGTAGCCTATGACAGCGGTTCCCAAACTGCATGCCGTAGCTCCCTGGTCTGCTGCGGATCACTTGCAGGGGTGCCTCAGGATGGTGGTCCAGAACCAATTCAAATTATTTATGGTCAATGAAATAGGCAAAATCAGCACTTGTGGCTTCCAATTATAAAATATGTGGGTCCCTCACCACATAACTGTATTGGTATCCGGACTCATGATAGATTGACTCTAGGTTGACAGTCAAAAGGTCAACATGAAAAGGTTGACATGCATTTTTGTACAAAATGTTGAGCCGAAGGGCCAACTACAGTGTGGAGGATGGCAAGCGTAGCGAGCCATGCGAGGGGACGCGGTATACTTAGGCGGTGTCCATGGCGACCTACGTCAACATAGACACAAAAACTATGCAAAACTCATGTTGACATTTTTCATGGCAACCTTTGAATGTTGACCTTTTGACCCTGTTGACCTTATCACTGTCGACCTTTGGACTCTGTCGACCTTTTGTCCCTATCAACCTTTTTTGTTGTTGAGCTTTGGACCCTATGCAATAGATAACACCTATCCTTGTGTATCAATGCCTATTTCCCTTCCTCTTTGACTGTAGCTTCCCAGTTTGTTGTATCACTGATTCCAATTGTAAAGCGCAACGAAATTTGATGCGCTATATAAGAAAATATTAATAAACTTGTAAGCCCGCTCGAAGCAAATGCTTCGAAAGCTAGTCTGCTACTTTGTGATTGCCTCTGTCTTTTTGCATGTGTGAGAGAGAAAGAGATCTGAGGTAACATTTTTTTTTTTTTAAATCTGTTTATTCAAATTTTCTTTGCTTAACATAGAATAGTACACAAATTATGAACAAATTGTGTCCATGCAATATCATACAATTTGGACAAGCGATTGTAAACATACCATATTACAAGTCTTTATATCTTACCATTAATAATAAACATTTGACAAGAAGATATATGTCTGGATTGCTCTGTGACTGTAAACACCACAATTATTACTTATTACTATCCAGTTTAATAAAGATGTATTTTAACTGTGTCATTACACCTGCTCTTTAGTATTCCTATATCAATTAGACATGAATTACATGGAACAATAATAAACCCAGACACAACAAGACAAGACAATACATGGGATAACACTTAGGAAAGTACCAGTGGGGGGGGGGGGGGGGTAGGAAGGAATAATCTTGGCCCTTATTCTGATCGGTGCGGATATTCCCGCATGCGGACGGACCGCCGATGTTGATCGTCTGCGCATGTGCAGAGGTCACTCTGCGCATGTGCAGGCGATTTCGCCGCACGGATTCTTTATACGCCGCACAGGGGGCGTAGAGGGGCGTGAGGGGCTACTTAGCCTCATTACCCTATGCATACGCCCCGCGTTTCATGGGCGTTACCATGCAAACGCGGGGCGTATGCATGGTAATGAGGCCGTGACGCGTGGGTACGGGGCGGGCATCTGACATCGCCGGATGTCAGCTGCCCGCCCCCATACATGATTTCACACGGACAAGTGTCCGTGTGGTCTTGTGTTGCGGGACCTGGTGGAGCGTGCGGCCCTGCATTCGATGTTCGGCGACCATCGAATGCAGGGGCTGCTCCCAAGATGGAGGAGGCGTATCCCCGTCCAATTTCATGCGGATCGCCACATATCCGCATACGGACGGCAGGTGGCGATCCGTATGGAAGGCGGGGATTCGCCTGCACGGTTGCGGCCGCATATTCTGATCGGGCCGCACCGATCAGAATAAGGGCCATTATTAGTAAGAATTGTTGGAAGTTAGAAAGAGACAACTTACAGTTTGATCACAAGAGGTTGGCATATATATACATTAGTTAATATACTATTAACACTATACACATCTTTAATCATTAGTCTATTAACACCGTTCTATGAATATACCTCTAGTACAGTATGCCATGTCTATAAGAACAAACCTCTTCAGAGGTATTCCATCCTCCTTTAGTTCTATATTGCAAATTCAAAGGCAAGGAAGATATACGTAGTCACCTCAATAAAGGCTGGTATAGTAGAGTACATTTTTTTTTTTTTTTTTTGTTATTCTGATTCACTTGTAGTTTCAAAAATGGAAAGAATATGTGTCTTAGACTCAGTGTCTAAGGTATTCATAAATGGAGACCATTTTGCCATAAACTTTCGCATTCCATGTACAAGATCTAATTTGGCATATTTCCTATCAAAATATAAAATCTGTATTAGCTTTTTTTTAGGGTCTCAAGTTGTGGAGCTGCTTTTTTAGTCCAAAACATAAGAATACATTTCTTTGCCACCGCCAAAATTATAATAAGAAGAGCTATGTCATTTTTGTTAAGATTTTCCGTACACCAACCTTTGAAAGATAGGCCCATCAGGGCCAAGGGGTCAAAAGTAAACTTAACATGATATATATTATCTAAGAAGTTTAGAACCTTCCACCAATATCGACGAACTTTACAGCATGACCACATACAATGTGCAAAGTTGGCCACAGAAAGTCCACACTTCATGCAGGCCCCCGTTTCTTCTTGGACCATAAAGCTGCGCCTATGAGGAGTTATATATGCCCTGTGCACAGTACGCATAAAGACCTCTTGCAGATAGACTGCGTTTAGCACCTTTAAAGACTGTGACTGCATTCCAATAATATCTTCTATTTGGCCAATTCCTGGTATGTCATTGGCCCATTTTTGCATTAAAAGTTGCCATTGAAGATTATTCGAGGATTGGTTTTTCATAAGTAACATATATAGATACTTAATCTTATAATTTTTAAACATAAGATAATGCAAAAGCAGGTCTATAGAGGTCACCTGAGATATAGGGATTGCTCCCTTCACTTGTAAGCTAGATATTTTCAAGGAAGAGATAAAGTGGCGCACTTGCAGGTACACAAAAAAGTGTGATCGTGTGAGATTAAAGTTATTTAACAAATCTGAGAAAGAGTAAAAACATCCACCTGGGTCAAATACACGGCAGGCCATATCTAGTCCCTTATCTTTCCATTCCGTATATAACGGTATGTTCATTGAAGGAGGAAAGGACGGGTTCCCCCATAACGACACAAACCGAGACACAAAGGGGTTCCTTAAGAGTTTTTTATTCATTGCTAACCACATGGCATAGGTGTCACCAAACAAAACATGAGTTTTAATTTCTTTTGGGATAGCTATTCCTTTTGATTGAATCAGGGCACCCGGGGAGAATGGATGACAAACAGCTCGGTCTAGGTCTTGGTCGGTATAAGTACCCTTATTAAGAATCCAGTCTGATATGTATCGAAAGAAAATTGCCATCGAATATGCTTTCATATCTGGGAGCCCGAATCCCCCTTCTTCTCTCGTAGTCTGCAGTTTTGCTCTAGCTATTCTCGGGCGCTTCCCCTGCCAAATAAATTTTGAAAACAGAGTTTCAATCCGTATTAGGTCCAATCTACTCAATTTCAGAGGAATCAATTGCATAACATAAAAAATCTTAGGGAAAATAATTGATTTGATTATTGCTAGTCTACCTAGGAGTGAGACCGGTAGGTCTCTCCAAGATGTTAATTTTAGTTCTATGGAATTTATAGTATTTGTGAAATTCAATTTATATAATTTAGATAGGTCCGAGCTAATCTGGATTCCTAAGTATTTGAAATGAGAGTCAGTGATTGAAAAGGGACTATGAATTTGTTGAAGGGTCAATGAGTTCTTTTCTCCCAGCACCATTAATTCAGATTTGGACAAATTGATCTTGTATCCAGAGGTCTCCCCAAATGAGCCTATGAGATCCAGCAATGCTGGAATAGACCTCTCTGGATCGGAAATGAAAATCAATGTGTCGTCCGCGAATAGCGCAATTTTCAATTCTTCCTTTTGTATTTTGATGCCATGAATACTTTTGGATATCCGGATTGCTATTGCCATAGGCTCTATTGCTATTGCAAATAGGAGGGGGGACAGAGGGCACCCCTGCCTTGTCCCCCGTCCTAATTGAAAGAACTGGGATAGTAGCCCATTACATGACACAGCCGACCTGGGAGCAGTATAAATTGCCTTGATAGTATCAATGAATTCTGAAGGGAAGCCAAATAAGTCTAATGTTTTAAATAAGTGGGGCCATAAAACTAAATCGAAGGCTTTTTCAGCATCAACTGTAAGCACCATTTGAGTTCCATCCTTTCTATCTTTTTTATTATGGGCTTGTTGTATGGCTGCCAGTACCCTACGAACATTCGTAGTTGAATGGTGGCCTGAAATAAATCCAGTCTGGTCTTTAAATATTATACTCGGGATTTACAAACAGAGAAAGGGCTGCCGCACAGGTGAGTTTTATTAAAGATTTTTCTGAAGACCCCCTTTATTAAGCATACTGCACATGAATTGCTCGTGAATTATGGGGTGTGCTACCGCCCATGCAGTGGTTAGATTCAGACAAACAGGACAGAAAAGACTGCTTGGGTGGCGGTGCACTCTGGAGAAGATGAAAAATGTATCATGTTAAAACGTAACTTTTAATTCAAATTTTTATTAAAATATATTGCAGCGAAATATGTTGGACACATAAAGATTTAACAACCACAGAAATGTGTGGATCAGTAAAGGAAATTCATATATCTTGATGGAAGTCTATGCTCCCATGAAAAGACACATCTGTATTTATCCACGGGGAGCAGGGGGTGTGTGTGTTTCACAGTATTTGCACACTACTACTGTTATGCCATTCGTTTTATCGCATCCACTGAGAGAGTGCTCCCTTTCTAATGAATGGGCTCAGTGGGTACGGGTATACTACTGAATTGCTCAGGTAAGAAATGGTGACTTTTGCAGCTGTTTCACCAAGGTGCTATATCTAGGCAATAAATTAAGCCCCAGCACTGATGAACCAATAGAGATGGGTATTAATAATAATTCCTCAGTTCCTAGCGACCAGATTTGGTGATATATAGTAGCTATATCTAGGGACTATATTATGTGATCTGGAACTAATAGTTCCCGTGCTTTTTACGTCCCCCAGCAATAGTAAGTGTATCACCCATAGTATGGTCGCTATAGGAGCTGTGGCTACTGAATTTTAATTAATAACAGAGCGAACTAATCATGATCAGTGAGCCCGTTGCTATATCTAGGGATCAATAGACATATAGGTAAGTATTCCCAAAAACTGTCTATGTCCCCCAGCAATGTAGCAGTGCTCTTAGAGGTAAACCCATCTACTATGATGCTGGCATAGATTGGTTACACACTGACAGCTCACGAGCTAGTCTCATACATGGGAAATATAATCCTGCCCTGTGGCTGTAGTAGTATAAGCTATTAGTCATCAATTCAAACACTAACACTACCCCTTCAAACAAATATGGCCCCCCGCGGTTAGCTGAACGCCAACGCGCGTTTCGCCGTCTCGCTTTATCAAGGCTGAACCAGAGTCTCAATTCAGCTACCGTATATATACGTTTGAATCCAAAAATTAACATAATTGTGGGCGTAATTGGCTCGTCGCATGGACCAACCCAATATCGCCACGTGTGTCAGGGCGGGTTGAGAAGGCTAAGCCTGACGCTGTGGGCGTGATTAGGGCCTGAGTGGCAGGCGTGCCCGTGCGCCCCTATCGTCTGGGCGTGACCGCTCGTGGAGTGGACCAATCCCAACCCGCCGCAAGTGAAGGGGCGGCAGATTTGGGAGGGCTGGGCTTGACAATCTGACGTGCTGGAAGCCTGATGATAGGCGTGCCCTTGCGCCGTCATACTAGTCCAATCCTCCGCCGCCGCGTGCTGTAGGGCGGGCATAAGGGCTGAACCTTTTATGCAGAACATACATTGTTCTGCATGTCAGTGCTGTGACAGTCCAATCCACTGTCGTTACGTATCCTGGGGTGGATACGGGACTTGGGATGACCGCCTCAATATGGATTTGCCTCCAAATGGGACCGTCCCCGCTGTCAGAAAATGTTGAGATGGATAAAATTACTAAAAACAATCAATGTGCTGCGTCTATTCTGTACATCTGGAGCTGACAATGACAGTGTCACTCGTATGTGACCTCTCGTTGGGCCGATCCAACTGGCAATCGATGCCCCCGCGAGAGTGAGTGAATAGGATGCCTGTTGGCATACCACCCAGATGCTGAGTGTATGTGCCCGGCACGATGTATAAACTTGTCAGGGGAATAGTGGGGCAGATATAGAATACGTAATAACGGTGGAGTGTATCATATGATGCCATTGTGACCCCTCCGCCAGTGAGTTTCAAACGAGATCCGTTCTTATGTGTAGTCTGGGTCTAGTGTGGTACAAAGTCACACTGTTGTCTCTGGATATGATTGTTCATGTTCCCACCAATAAGGGGGATGAGGTTTATCCACTATAGGTAAGTATTAGGATCCCATCATGACTTAGAACTTACTTATGATGTGTCATATTCATTGTGAGACAAAAATCACAATAAGGTGTGAATGGTATTGTTATAGAGAGATGCTGTGGTCACAAGTTGTGCCGACATGTGAAGTATGTGGGTGAATGCAAGCAATCCATAGAGTTTGGACAGATCTGCCCTTACACATACGGTTGGTGGGTGGTCATCGTTCCCAGAAAAAGAGGTAGAGAGGGGGAAAGGGGAAGGACGGTGTTGGTGCCAAGGAAGAAACAGGGTGTATGAGGCCTGTGCCAGGAGGTGTGCAAAGAGGTGTAGGAGGTACCCAAGGGTACCAGGTTGTTGGAGGCGTGATAATGATGAGTGATGGTGAGATGGTAACACACGGGTGTGTGAGTGAGGTAGGGTGAGCGAAGTAGCCCTGCAACCGGGATTGCCGGGATATACCTTATAATACGGCCTGTCAAAAGTCATTCATAGTGAACTATGGTTTGTGCTGATTTATCCACCAAGTAAGTCTATGGGTCCATAACCTAGTATGTGGAGACATCTGGTGACTAGTCTCACTTGCTGATGTTTCATTGAGTTACAGATATTACAGGTAAACACTGAAACTGTTCTCCTCATTGAGTCCCGATGGTGTCATGGTACCCATGAGGAAAATCAGTCGGGTTTCTTGTTTAAGAAGTTCCTTGTCAAGGTCCCCTTTCCTCGCATCTAACTTCACTTGGAGCATCCCATAGGCTTTCAGTCCCTTAGGACTGCCTTGATGGGACCTCAAAAAGTGTCTGGCCACTGGCGTGAGGGTTTTCATACGTTCCTTGTCCTTTTGTGCATTCAGGATACTGTACACGTGTTCCGATATTCTCCTTTTAAGAGGTCGCAAAGTCTTCCCCACATATTGTTTCCCGCAGGGACATTCAAGGTTATAGACCACTGCTTCCGTGTCACACGTAATGTAGTCAAAAATACGCCATACTTTTCCAAATTTGTCACAGTAGTCAGTGGTTTTGGTCATATACACACAATTGCGGCATGTCCCGCATTTGTATGACCCCTTCTTATGTGCAGTGGGTTTCCTTGCACTGGTGAGACTGGTAAGTACCAGTATATCTTTCAAATTTTTACTCCTCCTCCAGCTCATGTCGATGCTTTCTCCCAGTACTGAATCAAGGTCTCTGTCGGTCTTTAAAATACCCAGATGTTTGTTTAGGATGCTCTTGATCTCTCGCCACTGATTGCAATAGGTCCCTATGAAACGGACCTTTTCTTGATCACCTGTCTTTGTGTCCTTGGGGACCAGTAAGGTTTCTCTTTCTACCTCCTCTGCCTGTTGTCTGGCCTTACCAATAGCCCTATTACTGTACCCTCTGTCTCGAAGCCTTTGACTGAGCTCGTCCGCCCTTTGTTGAAAAGTCAGGGGTCCTGAGCAATTCCTTTTTATACGCAGGAATTCACCCTTTGGCAGCCCCTTCTTGACTGGGGGGAAATGGGCGCTCTCATGATGTAAAAGGGCATTGGTGGCTGTTTTCTTTCTAAACAGGTCTGTGGAAACCCTACCATCGGGTTCCACAAATATGCGGAGGTCCAGGTATTCCACCTCTGTCCTGCTCATGTGGTATGTGAGTCTGAGGTTGTTATTATTATCATTGAGCATTGTAATGAACTCTTTAAAAAGATCTCTTTCCCCCTCCCAGATGATCAGGAGGTCGTCAATGTAGCGTAACCACATGACGACATGGTCAGTGTAGAGTTCCATGCCTTCAGTGAATACCACCTCCCGTTCCCACCACCCCAGGTACAGGTTGGCATACGTGGGGGCACAAGGGCTCCCCATCGCAGTGCCCCGTACCTGGAGGTAGTAGTGCCCATCTACCACAAAGTAATTTTTGGTGAGGATAAATTCCAAAAGTTTAAGGATGAAGTCACCATTGGGGGTATGGTTGTTAATCCGGAGGAAGTATTCTGTTGCCTGGATACCAGCCTGGTGGACTATGCTGGTATATAAGCTCTCGACATCACATGTGGCGAGCCATGTGTCATCTCCAATCGTGATGCCCTGGATTTTGTTGAGGACGTCCATCGTATCTCTCACATACGATGGTAGTCCTTCCACATATCCTCTCAGGTAGGTGTCCACATATTGGCTGGCCCTTTCTGTTAGGCCACCAATGCCCGAGACGATCGGTCTACCGGGCGGGTTCGTCTCACATTTGTGGACTTTTGGAAGCAGGTACAGGGTAGGTATCCTGACATTTTTAACAGTCAGAAAGTCATATTGGGTCTTTGTAATGGTGCCTTCCTGAAGGGCTTGAGAGATCAGTTGGTTGTACAATCCTAAAAAGTTATCCGTTGGATTGAAAATAAGTCTTTGGTAACAGGTCTTATCCCTTAATTGTTTGTGAAGTTCAATCATGTATTTCTCCACAGGCCACAAAACTATATTTCCCCCTTTATCTGAGGGTTTGATGATGGTATCTGTCCACTCCCTAAGTTCTTGAAGGGCCCTTCTCTCTGTCTCACTTAGGTTGTCAAATCTGGGTCGCCATTGTTTGGCCCGTTCTAGTTGGTCAAGATCTCGGTTGACCATCTCTACAAAGACCCTAACCTGTGGGCAGATGTTCATATCGGGGCAGAAAGTGGATCTCTTTTTCAAATGACCAGCTGGGGTGGATTGATGTTCAGTCTCAGCTTCCAACTCTGTTAGTATCCTGAGGATGGACCTGTCTTGATCATCAAAGATATCAGAACCTTCGGCATTACTCTCTTCTTGTGACCCTGTGTGAGATATTGCTTTTTTTGCAAAAAAATTTTTTAAAAGCAATTTCCTAGCAAACAACTGGGTATCCTTCTCATACTCAAATCTGTTGAAGTCTGCTGTTGGTGAGAAGGATAAACCTTTGTTAAGTAATGATATCTGGGAATCAGTAAGGACATGAGTGGTGAGGTTTATTATTCTGAGTTGGTCCATGTTATCTATTTCCTGTATTTGCGGGTGTCCCTGCGTTCTTCTCGCCACTCTCTTGGACCTCGCTTTCCTCTTCTTGGACCTCCTAATTCTCCTGGGTCTCGCCAGGAATCCCTGGCGTCCCTGGGACCAACCCCTAAAAAATGATGACGTTGGGAGGGGTTAGAGTGTGGGGTCGGAGTGGCGGACTCACTGTCAGTTGACTCAGCCTCCGAGGTGGTGTAGCCCCTGCTCTCATTCCTACCCTTTGAGCCTCGAGTACTCCATTTATAAACTTGATTCGACTGGAAATCCTGGAGGTCTCTATTAAGTTTGTGTTTTTTCCGATTAATGATATCCCTCTCTGTCTCCTCTACCTCTGACTTAATCTTGTTGAACACCTTCTGGAATTTCTCCAGTGTTTCAAATGGTTTGAGTTTGTCACCCAGTTTAGAAATATCCTGGTTAAGTTGTTGCAGCACCAGTTCGTCATGTTTAATGAGAATATGTATCAAGTTAAGGGAACATGATGTTAGAGCTTTCTCCCATTCCACTTTTAAGGCCTGAATGGCCAACTCAAATGATGGGAATACTCTCGGTCTAAGCCCCCTTGGGGTAATCTGTTGTTTTATATATGTCTCAAAAGCTGTTTTGTTCCACTGGGTTTTGGTCTGCTTTAAGAGTAAGGATTTGAGGGAATAAAGGTCATTCTGCCAATCCTCCTGTGTCACATTCAGATTGGACAGATCTGACGTGATGATACTGTCAAGATTTCTCTGTAGGGTGGCCTGTCTATCTTTCAGTTCTTGGAGGAGGTTAAACGTTGTTGCCAGGGGAGGATTAAGGTCCAGACTTGAGTTGGCAGATAGCGATACAGGATTATTCATAGTGAAATTCATGGTAAAAGGTAGCTAATGTCGATCTCTGATGTTGATACCAAGTAACTATACAGTAAAATAATGATTAAAGATTAGTGTACCGTGCTGGCTGCCCTAAGAAAGTGAGTTGACCCCACTAAACAATTGGACATACAAACAGAGAAAGGGCTGCCGCACAGGTGAGTTTTATTAAAGATTTTTCTGAAGACCCCCTTTATTAAGCATACTGCACATGAATTGCTCGTGAATTATGGGGTGTGCTACCGCCCATGCAGTGGTTAGATTCAGACAAACAGGACAGAAAAGACTGCTTGGGTGGCGGTGCACTCTGGAGAAGATGAAAAATGTATCATGTTAAAACGTAACTTTTAATTCAAATTTTTATTAAAATATATTGCAGCGAAATATGTTGGACACATAAAGATTTAACAACCACAGAAATGTGTGGATCAGTAAAGGAAATTCATATATCTTGATGGAAGTCTATGCTCCCATGAAAAGACACATCTGTATTTATCCACGGGGAGCAGGGGGTGTGTGTGTTTCACAGTATTTGCACACTACTACTGTTATGCCATTCGTTTTATCGCATCCACTGAGAGAGTGCTCCCTTTCTAATGAATGGGCTCAGTGGGTACGGGTATACTACTGAATTGCTCAGGTAAGAAATGGTGACTTTTGCAGCTGTTTCACCAAGGTGCTATATCTAGGCAATAAATTAAGCCCCAGCACTGATGAACCAATAGAGATGGGTATTAATAATAATTCCTCAGTTCCTAGCGACCAGATTTGGTGATATATAGTAGCTATATCTAGGGACTATATTATGTGATCTGGAACTAATAGTTCCCGTGCTTTTTACGTCCCCCAGCAATAGTAAGTGTATCACCCATAGTATGGTCGCTATAGGAGCTGTGGCTACTGAATTTTAATTAATAACAGAGCGAACTAATCATGATCAGTGAGCCCGTTGCTATATCTAGGGATCAATAGACATATAGGTAAGTATTCCCAAAAACTGTCTATGTCCCCCAGCAATGTAGCAGTGCTCTTAGAGGTAAACCCATCTACTATGATGCTGGCATAGATTGGTTACACACTGACAGCTCACGAGCTAGTCTCATACATGGGAAATATAATCCTGCCCTGTGGCTGTAGTAGTATAAGCTATTAGTCATCAATTCAAACACTAACACTACCCCTTCAAACAAATATGGCCCCCCGCGGTTAGCTGAACGCCAACGCGCGTTTCGCCGTCTCGCTTTATCAAGGCTGAACCAGAGTCTCAATTCAGCTACCGTATATATACGTTTGAATCCAAAAATTAACATAATTGTGGGCGTAATTGGCTCGTCGCATGGACCAACCCAATATCGCCACGTGTGTCAGGGCGGGTTGAGAAGGCTAAGCCTGACGCTGTGGGCGTGATTAGGGCCTGAGTGGCAGGCGTGCCCGTGCGCCCCTATCGTCTGGGCGTGACCGCTCGTGGAGTGGACCAATCCCAACCCGCCGCAAGTGAAGGGGCGGCAGATTTGGGAGGGCTGGGCTTGACAATCTGACGTGCTGGAAGCCTGATGATAGGCGTGCCCTTGCGCCGTCATACTAGTCCAATCCTCCGCCGCCGCGTGCTGTAGGGCGGGCATAAGGGCTGAACCTTTTATGCAGAACATACATTGTTCTGCATGTCAGTGCTGTGACAGTCCAATCCACTGTCGTTACGTATCCTGGGGTGGATACGGGACTTGGGATGACCGCCTCAATATGGATTTGCCTCCAAATGGGACCGTCCCCGCTGTCAGAAAATGTTGAGATGGATAAAATTACTAAAAACAATCAATGTGCTGCGTCTATTCTGTACATCTGGAGCTGACAATGACAGTGTCACTCGTATGTGACCTCTCGTTGGGCCGATCCAACTGGCAATCGATGCCCCCGCGAGAGTGAGTGAATAGGATGCCTGTTGGCATACCACCCAGATGCTGAGTGTATGTGCCCGGCACGATGTATAAACTTGTCAGGGGAATAGTGGGGCAGATATAGAATACGTAATAACGGTGGAGTGTATCATATGATGCCATTGTGACCCCTCCGCCAGTGAGTTTCAAACGAGATCCGTTCTTATGTGTAGTCTGGGTCTAGTGTGGTACAAAGTCACACTGTTGTCTCTGGATATGATTGTTCATGTTCCCACCAATAAGGGGGATGAGGTTTATCCACTATAGGTAAGTATTAGGATCCCATCATGACTTAGAACTTACTTATGATGTGTCATATTCATTGTGAGACAAAAATCACAATAAGGTGTGAATGGTATTGTTATAGAGAGATGCTGTGGTCACAAGTTGTGCCGACATGTGAAGTATGTGGGTGAATGCAAGCAATCCATAGAGTTTGGACAGATCTGCCCTTACACATACGGTTGGTGGGTGGTCATCGTTCCCAGAAAAAGAGGTAGAGAGGGGGAAAGGGGAAGGACGGTGTTGGTGCCAAGGAAGAAACAGGGTGTATGAGGCCTGTGCCAGGAGGTGTGCAAAGAGGTGTAGGAGGTACCCAAGGGTACCAGGTTGTTGGAGGCGTGATAATGATGAGTGATGGTGAGATGGTAACACACGGGTGTGTGAGTGAGGTAGGGTGAGCGAAGTAGCCCTGCAACCGGGATTGCCGGGATATACCTTATAATACGGCCTGTCAAAAGTCATTCATAGTGAACTATGGTTTGTGCTGATTTATCCACCAAGTAAGTCTATGGGTCCATAACCTAGTATGTGGAGACATCTGGTGACTAGTCTCACTTGCTGATGTTTCATTGAGTTACAGATATTACAGGTAAACACTGAAACTGTTCTCCTCATTGAGTCCCGATGGTGTCATGGTACCCATGAGGAAAATCAGTCGGGTTTCTTGTTTAAGAAGTTCCTTGTCAAGGTCCCCTTTCCTCGCATCTAACTTCACTTGGAGCATCCCATAGGCTTTCAGTCCCTTAGGACTGCCTTGATGGGACCTCAAAAAGTGTCTGGCCACTGGCGTGAGGGTTTTCATACGTTCCTTGTCCTTTTGTGCATTCAGGATACTGTACACGTGTTCCGATATTCTCCTTTTAAGAGGTCGCAAAGTCTTCCCCACATATTGTTTCCCGCAGGGACATTCAAGGTTATAGACCACTGCTTCCGTGTCACACGTAATGTAGTCAAAAATACGCCATACTTTTCCAAATTTGTCACAGTAGTCAGTGGTTTTGGTCATATACACACAATTGCGGCATGTCCCGCATTTGTATGACCCCTTCTTATGTGCAGTGGGTTTCCTTGCACTGGTGAGACTGGTAAGTACCAGTATATCTTTCAAATTTTTACTCCTCCTCCAGCTCATGTCGATGCTTTCTCCCAGTACTGAATCAAGGTCTCTGTCGGTCTTTAAAATACCCAGATGTTTGTTTAGGATGCTCTTGATCTCTCGCCACTGATTGCAATAGGTCCCTATGAAACGGACCTTTTCTTGATCACCTGTCTTTGTGTCCTTGGGGACCAGTAAGGTTTCTCTTTCTACCTCCTCTGCCTGTTGTCTGGCCTTACCAATAGCCCTATTACTGTACCCTCTGTCTCGAAGCCTTTGACTGAGCTCGTCCGCCCTTTGTTGAAAAGTCAGGGGTCCTGAGCAATTCCTTTTTATACGCAGGAATTCACCCTTTGGCAGCCCCTTCTTGACTGGGGGGAAATGGGCGCTCTCATGATGTAAAAGGGCATTGGTGGCTGTTTTCTTTCTAAACAGGTCTGTGGAAACCCTACCATCGGGTTCCACAAATATGCGGAGGTCCAGGTATTCCACCTCTGTCCTGCTCATGTGGTATGTGAGTCTGAGGTTGTTATTATTATCATTGAGCATTGTAATGAACTCTTTAAAAAGATCTCTTTCCCCCTCCCAGATGATCAGGAGGTCGTCAATGTAGCGTAACCACATGACGACATGGTCAGTGTAGAGTTCCATGCCTTCAGTGAATACCACCTCCCGTTCCCACCACCCCAGGTACAGGTTGGCATACGTGGGGGCACAAGGGCTCCCCATCGCAGTGCCCCGTACCTGGAGGTAGTAGTGCCCATCTACCACAAAGTAATTTTTGGTGAGGATAAATTCCAAAAGTTTAAGGATGAAGTCACCATTGGGGGTATGGTTGTTAATCCGGAGGAAGTATTCTGTTGCCTGGATACCAGCCTGGTGGACTATGCTGGTATATAAGCTCTCGACATCACATGTGGCGAGCCATGTGTCATCTCCAATCGTGATGCCCTGGATTTTGTTGAGGACGTCCATCGTATCTCTCACATACGATGGTAGTCCTTCCACATATCCTCTCAGGTAGGTGTCCACATATTGGCTGGCCCTTTCTGTTAGGCCACCAATGCCCGAGACGATCGGTCTACCGGGCGGGTTCGTCTCACATTTGTGGACTTTTGGAAGCAGGTACAGGGTAGGTATCCTGACATTTTTAACAGTCAGAAAGTCATATTGGGTCTTTGTAATGGTGCCTTCCTGAAGGGCTTGAGAGATCAGTTGGTTGTACAATCCTAAAAAGTTATCCGTTGGATTGAAAATAAGTCTTTGGTAACAGGTCTTATCCCTTAATTGTTTGTGAAGTTCAATCATGTATTTCTCCACAGGCCACAAAACTATATTTCCCCCTTTATCTGAGGGTTTGATGATGGTATCTGTCCACTCCCTAAGTTCTTGAAGGGCCCTTCTCTCTGTCTCACTTAGGTTGTCAAATCTGGGTCGCCATTGTTTGGCCCGTTCTAGTTGGTCAAGATCTCGGTTGACCATCTCTACAAAGACCCTAACCTGTGGGCAGATGTTCATATCGGGGCAGAAAGTGGATCTCTTTTTCAAATGACCAGCTGGGGTGGATTGATGTTCAGTCTCAGCTTCCAACTCTGTTAGTATCCTGAGGATGGACCTGTCTTGATCATCAAAGATATCAGAACCTTCGGCATTACTCTCTTCTTGTGACCCTGTGTGAGATATTGCTTTTTTTGCAAAAAATTTTTTTAAAAGCAATTTCCTAGCAAACAACTGGGTATCCTTCTCATACTCAAATCTGTTGAAGTCTGCTGTTGGTGAGAAGGATAAACCTTTGTTAAGTAATGATATCTGGGAATCAGTAAGGACATGAGTGGTGAGGTTTATTATTCTGAGTTGGTCCATGTTATCTATTTCCTGTATTTGCGGGTGTCCCTGCGTTCTTCTCGCCACTCTCTTGGACCTCGCTTTCCTCTTCTTGGACCTCCTAATTCTCCTGGGTCTCGCCAGGAATCCCTGGCGTCCCTGGGACCAACCCCTAAAAAATGATGACGTTGGGAGGGGTTAGAGTGTGGGGTCGGAGTGGCGGACTCACTGTCAGTTGACTCAGCCTCCGAGGTGGTGTAGCCCCTGCTCTCATTCCTACCCTTTGAGCCTCGAGTACTCCATTTATAAACTTGATTCGACTGGAAATCCTGGAGGTCTCTATTAAGTTTGTGTTTTTTCCGATTAATGATATCCCTCTCTGTCTCCTCTACCTCTGACTTAATCTTGTTGAACACCTTCTGGAATTTCTCCAGTGTTTCAAATGGTTTGAGTTTGTCACCCAGTTTAGAAATATCCTGGTTAAGTTGTTGCAGCACCAGTTCGTCATGTTTAATGAGAATATGTATCAAGTTAAGGGAACATGATGTTAGAGCTTTCTCCCATTCCACTTTTAAGGCCTGACTGGCCAACTCAAATGATGGGAATACTCTCGGTCTAAGCCCCCTTGGGGTAATCTGTTGTTTTATATATGTCTCAAAAGCTGTTTTGTTCCACTGGGTTTTGGTCTGCTTTAAGAGTAAGGATTTGAGGGAATAAAGGTCATTCTGCCAATCCTCCTGTGTCACATTCAGATTGGACAGATCTGACGTGATGATACTGTCAAGATTTCTCTGTAGGGTGGCCTGTCTATCTTTCAGTTCTTGGAGGAGGTTAAACGTTGTTGCCAGGGGAGGATTAAGGTCCAGACTTGAGTTGGCAGATAGCGATACAGGATTATTCATAGTGAAATTCATGGTAAAAGGTAGCTAATGTCGATCTCTGATGTTGATACCAAGTAACTATACAGTAAAATAATGATTAAAGATTAGTGTACCGTGCTGGCTGCCCTAAGAAAGTGAGTTGACCCCACTAAACAATTGGACATACAAACAGAGAAAGGGCTGCCGCACAGGTGAGTTTTATTAAAGATTTTTCTGAAGACCCCCTTTATTAAGCATACTGCACATGAATTGCTCGTGAATTATGGGGTGTGCTACCGCCCATGCAGTGGTTAGATTCAGACAAACAGGACAGAAAAGACTGCTTGGGTGGCGGTGCACTCTGGAGAAGATGAAAAATGTATCATGTTAAAACGTAACTTTTAATTCAAATTTTTATTAAAATATATTGCAGCGAAATATGTTGGACACATAAAGATTTAACAACCACAGAAATGTGTGGATCAGTAAAGGAAATTCATATATCTTGATGGAAGTCTATGCTCCCATGAAAAGACACATCTGTATTTATCCACGGGGAGCAGGGGGTGTGTGTGTTTCACAGTATTTGCACACTACTACTGTTATGCCATTCGTTTTATCGCATCCACTGAGAGGAGTGCTCCCTTTCTAATGAATGGGCTCAGTGGGTACGGGTATACTACTGAATTGCTCAGGTAAGAAATGGTGACTTTTGCAGCTGTTTCACCAAGGTGCTATATCTAGGCAATAAATTAAGCCCCAGCACTGATGAACCAATAGAGATGGGTATTAATAATAATTCCTCAGTTCCTAGCGACCAGATTTGGTGATATATAGTAGCTATATCTAGGGACTATATTATGTGATCTGGAACTAATAGTTCCCGTGCTTTTTACGTCCCCCAGCAATAGTAAGTGTATCACCCATAGTATGGTCGCTATAGGATCTGTGGCTACTGAATTTTAATTAATAACAGAGCGAACTAATCATGATCAGTGAGCCCGTTGCTATATCTAGGGATCAATAGACATATAGGTAAGTATTCCCAAAAACTGTCTATGTCCCCCAGCAATGTAGCAGTGCTCTTAGAGGTAAACCCATCTACTATGATGCTGGCATAGATTGGTTACACACTGACAGCTCACGAGCTAGTCTCATACATGGGAAATATAATCCTGCCCTGTGGCTGTAGTAGTATAAGCTATTAGTCATCAATTCAAACACTAACACTACCCCTTCAAACAAATATGGCCCCCCGCGGTTAGCTGAACGCCAACGCGCGTTTCGCCGTCTCGCTTTATCAAGGCTGAACCAGAGTCTCAATTCAGCTACCGTATATATACGTTTGAATCCAAAAATTAACATAATTGTGGGCGTAATTGGCTCGTCGCATGGACCAACCCAATATCGCCACGTGTGTCAGGGCGGGTTGAGAAGGCTAAGCCTGACGCTGTGGGCGTGATTAGGGCCTGAGTGGCAGGCGTGCCCGTGCGCCCCTATCGTCTGGGCGTGACCGCTCGTGGAGTGGACCAATCCCAACCCGCCGCAAGTGAAGGGGCGGCAGATTTGGGAGGGCTGGGCTTGACAATCTGACGTGCTGGAAGCCTGATGATAGGCGTGCCCTTGCGCCGTCATACTAGTCCAATCCTCCGCCGCCGCGTGCTGTAGGGCGGGCATAAGGGCTGAACCTTTTATGCAGAACATACATTGTTCTGCATGTCAGTGCTGTGACAGTCCAATCCACTGTCGTTACGTATCCTGGGGTGGATACGGGACTTGGGATGACCGCCTCAATATGGATTTGCCTCCAAATGGGACCGTCCCCGCTGTCAGAAAATGTTGAGATGGATAAAATTACTAAAAACAATCAATGTGCTGCGTCTATTCTGTACATCTGGAGCTGACAATGACAGTGTCACTCGTATGTGACCTCTCGTTGGGCCGATCCAACTGGCAATCGATGCCCCCGCGAGAGTGAGTGAATAGGATGCCTGTTGGCATACCACCCAGATGCTGAGTGTATGTGCCCGGCACGATGTATAAACTTGTCAGGGGAATAGTGGGGCAGATATAGATACGTAATAACGGTGGAGTGTATCATATGATGCCATTGTGACCCCTCCGCCAGTGAGTTTCAAACGAGATCCGTTCTTATGTGTAGTCTGGGTCTAGTGTGGTACAAAGTCACACTGTTGTCTCTGGATATGATTGTTCATGTTCCCACCAATAAGGGGGATGAGGTTTATCCACTATAGGTAAGTATTAGGATCCCATCATGACTTAGAACTTACTTATGATGTGTCATATTCATTGTGAGACAAAAATCACAATAAGGTGTGAATGGTATTGTTATAGAGAGATGCTGTGGTCACAAGTTGTGCCGACATGTGAAGTATGTGGGTGAATGCAAGCAATCCATAGAGTTTGGACAGATCTGCCCTTACACATACGGTTGGTGGGTGGTCATCGTTCCCAGAAAAAGAGGTAGAGAGGGGGAAAGGGGAAGGACGGTGTTGGTGCCAAGGAAGAAACAGGGTGTATGAGGCCTGTGCCAGGAGGTGTGCAAAGAGGTGTAGGAGGTACCCAAGGGTACCAGGTTGTTGGAGGCGTGATAATGATGAGTGATGGTGAGATGGTAACACACGGGTGTGTGAGTGAGGTAGGGTGAGCGAAGTAGCCCTGCAACCGGGATTGCCGGGATATACCTTATAATACGGCCTGTCAAAAGTCATTCATAGTGAACTATGGTTTGTGCTGATTTATCCACCAAGTAAGTCTATGGGTCCATAACCTAGTATGTGGAGACATCTGGTGACTAGTCTCACTTGCTGATGTTTCATTGAGTTACAGATATTACAGGTAAACACTGAAACTGTTCTCCTCATTGAGTCCCGATGGTGTCATGGTACCCATGAGGAAAATCAGTCGGGTTTCTTGTTTAAGAAGTTCCTTGTCAAGGTCCCCTTTCCTCGCATCTAACTTCACTTGGAGCATCCCATAGGCTTTCAGTCCCTTAGGACTGCCTTGATGGGACCTCAAAAAGTGTCTGGCCACTGGCGTGAGGGTTTTCATACGTTCCTTGTCCTTTTGTGCATTCAGGATACTGTACACGTGTTCCGATATTCTCCTTTTAAGAGGTCGCAAAGTCTTCCCCACATATTGTTTCCCGCAGGGACATTCAAGGTTATAGACCACTGCTTCCGTGTCACACGTAATGTAGTCAAAAATACGCCATACTTTTCCAAATTTGTCACAGTAGTCAGTGGTTTTGGTCATATACACACAATTGCGGCATGTCCCGCATTTGTATGACCCCTTCTTATGTGCAGTGGGTTTCCTTGCACTGGTGAGACTGGTAAGTACCAGTATATCTTTCAAATTTTTACTCCTCCTCCAGCTCATGTCGATGCTTTCTCCCAGTACTGAATCAAGGTCTCTGTCGGTCTTTAAAATACCCAGATGTTTGTTTAGGATGCTCTTGATCTCTCGCCACTGATTGCAATAGGTCCCTATGAAACGGACCTTTTCTTGATCACCTGTCTTTGTGTCCTTGGGGACCAGTAAGGTTTCTCTTTCTACCTCCTCTGCCTGTTGTCTGGCCTTACCAATAGCCCTATTACTGTACCCTCTGTCTCGAAGCCTTTGACTGAGCTCGTCCGCCCTTTGTTGAAAAGTCAGGGGTCCTGAGCAATTCCTTTTTATACGCAGGAATTCACCCTTTGGCAGCCCCTTCTTGACTGGGGGGAAATGGGCGCTCTCATGATGTAAAAGGGCATTGGTGGCTGTTTTCTTTCTAAACAGGTCTGTGGAAACCCTACCATCGGGTTCCACAAATATGCGGAGGTCCAGGTATTCCACCTCTGTCCTGCTCATGTGGTATGTGAGTCTGAGGTTGTTATTATTATCATTGAGCATTGTAATGAACTCTTTAAAAAGATCTCTTTCCCCCTCCCAGATGATCAGGAGGTCGTCAATGTAGCGTAACCACATGACGACATGGTCAGTGTAGAGTTCCATGCCTTCAGTGAATACCACCTCCCGTTCCCACCACCCCAGGTACAGGTTGGCATACGTGGGGGCACAAGGGCTCCCCATCGCAGTGCCCCGTACCTGGAGGTAGTAGTGCCCATCTACCACAAAGTAATTTTTGGTGAGGATAAATTCCAAAAGTTTAAGGATGAAGTCACCATTGGGGGTATGGTTGTTAATCCGGAGGAAGTATTCTGTTGCCTGGATACCAGCCTGGTGGACTATGCTGGTATATAAGCTCTCGACATCACATGTGGCGAGCCATGTGTCATCTCCAATCGTGATGCCCTGGATTTTGTTGAGGACGTCCATCGTATCTCTCACATACGATGGTAGTCCTTCCACATATCCTCTCAGGTAGGTGTCCACATATTGGCTGGCCCTTTCTGTTAGGCCACCAATGCCCGAGACGATCGGTCTACCGGGCGGGTTCGTCTCACATTTGTGGACTTTTGGAAGCAGGTACAGGGTAGGTATCCTGACATTTTTAACAGTCAGAAAGTCATATTGGGTCTTTGTAATGGTGCCTTCCTGAAGGGCTTGAGAGATCAGTTGGTTGTACAATCCTAAAAAGTTATCCGTTGGATTGAAAATAAGTCTTTGGTAACAGGTCTTATCCCTTAATTGTTTGTGAAGTTCAATCATGTATTTCTCCACAGGCCACAAAACTATATTTCCCCCTTTATCTGAGGGTTTGATGATGGTATCTGTCCACTCCCTAAGTTCTTGAAGGGCCCTTCTCTCTGTCTCACTTAGGTTGTCAAATCTGGGTCGCCATTGTTTGGCCCGTTCTAGTTGGTCAAGATCTCGGTTGACCATCTCTACAAAGACCCTAACCTGTGGGCAGATGTTCATATCGGGGCAGAAAGTGGATCTCTTTTTCAAATGACCAGCTGGGGTGGATTGATGTTCAGTCTCAGCTTCCAACTCTGTTAGTATCCTGAGGATGGACCTGTCTTGATCATCAAAGATATCAGAACCTTCGGCATTACTCTCTTCTTGTGACCCTGTGTGAGATATTGCTTTTTTTGCAAAAAATTTTTTTAAAAGCAATTTCCTAGCAAACAACTGGGTATCCTTCTCATACTCAAATCTGTTGAAGTCTGCTGTTGGTGAGAAGGATAAACCTTTGTTAAGTAATGATATCTGGGAATCAGTAAGGACATGAGTGGTGAGGTTTATTATTCTGAGTTGGTCCATGTTATCTATTTCCTGTATTTGCGGGTGTCCCTGCGTTCTTCTCGCCACTCTCTTGGACCTCGCTTTCCTCTTCTTGGACCTCCTAATTCTCCTGGGTCTCGCCAGGAATCCCTGGCGTCCCTGGGACCAACCCCTAAAAAATGATGACGTTGGGAGGGGTTAGAGTGTGGGGTCGGAGTGGCGGACTCACTGTCAGTTGACTCAGCCTCCGAGGTGGTGTAGCCCCTGCTCTCATTCCTACCCTTTGAGCCTCGAGTACTCCATTTATAAACTTGATTCGACTGGAAATCCTGGAGGTCTCTATTAAGTTTGTGTTTTTTCCGATTAATGATATCCCTCTCTGTCTCCTCTACCTCTGACTTAATCTTGTTGAACACCTTCTGGAATTTCTCCAGTGTTTCAAATGGTTTGAGTTTGTCACCCAGTTTAGAAATATCCTGGTTAAGTTGTTGCAGCACCAGTTCGTCATGTTTAATGAGAATATGTATCAAGTTAAGGGAACATGATGTTAGAGCTTTCTCCCATTCCACTTTTAAGGCCTGACTGGCCAACTCAAATGATGGGAATACTCTCGGTCTAAGCCCCCTTGGGGTAATCTGTTGTTTTATATATGTCTCAAAAGCTGTTTTGTTCCACTGGGTTTTGGTCTGCTTTAAGAGTAAGGATTTGAGGGAATAAAGGTCCATTCTGCCAATCCTCCTGTGTCACATTCAGATTA